>NC_089838.1:253810995-254139209 GCF_035609145.1 Eleutherodactylus coqui | reverse complement strand
GCAGTGGCTATTATGAAGAAAAAAAAATAAAATAATGAATAGTCTTCCTTTATACTTTTCCTCTGTAGGCTCCACCCTTGCTTTTGGCTTAATACTGCCAAAAATACAGTCATGTGAAACTGGCCTCAAGGTTACAGAGCTCTGCAGAATACTGGGTGCGTCCCTAGCAATTATCTGCAGTGGCAACTGCAACCATTTGTGGAAATACACCCTACACACAAATAGGTTACCTGTAAACAACCTGTTTGTGTATGTCTTATCTCAATATGCAGAACAGTATCAACACACACAGGAATTAACCTGAACAGTTTCCCACCAGCAGCCCTTTGGAGGTGCCACTCCACAACACCTGCCCTTGGCGAGCCACAATTATCTGAGGAGATCAGGGTGCTGTTAAACATTATGGCTGAGGACAAGGCAGCAGTTGAGTAACAGAGGCATATGCTAGTAAAAGTAGATTGGAAAGTTTTATTCCACCCTCCCCCCCAAAAAAACCACTCAGTTTTAACATTATTCAGTGGCTATAGAAACACTGCCAATACCAATGCTGACATCCAACCACATATTAATTGGCTGCAACTCATTCAGCAGGAATACAAAGCCGATGACTACAGATCTGTAGTTCGTTAGCAGACCCGGCTTATTTTTCTAGTATCTGCTGTTAATCTTATGTACACGTCCATCAGTTCAGCTGGTTAAACTGAATCAGAAAGTCTATCCAACTAGCTTCAAACATAATTGTTTCTTAGCAGAAGTCTTCTGCAGGCCACAGGGTCCCTTGCCTGGCAAGACACCAGAAGTTAGACTGAATTTCACTAACTGCTACTTCCCATCCAGCTCTGAGATCTCGGTGCCCACTGCTTGGAACCCCCCAAAAAAAGCAAGCTGGTGGTCACATGCTGTTCACTGTGTATGTGACTTTCTTTAGCCAATCACAGGCTTCAGCTTTACAGCAGCCACACGGATCATAGCAACCTGAGATGACCAACTTCTATCCACATATGATCAAACCTGTGTAAAAGTGATTGCTCAGGGAAGGGGAGGAGGTGAGCTGTGATCATCACCTATTCTCAATGGTGGAGCCTGCGTTACCTATATAGGCATTACCTTTTATTGTAATTATGCCTAATAAATTACAACTACAGTAATTATGACTAAAAAGTCCTCTGCAGAACAGGAAGTGTCAGCCTAACATGAGGCTCAGTGGGCAGAGTGAAGACTACAGTTTTCTTCTCATTTTAACCTTTTGATAGAAATAAGTAAGGCCAAAAATTGGATTTAAACTGTCATTTTTATAATACATTCCCTTTAAGGGGAAAAAAAAAGAAGTTCCAGCTTTGCACATAGCAATCAAACTTCCACTTTCCTTTCACCAGCATACTTGATAATCTAAGAAATAATGGTGACCGTGTTGCTCACATCCACCACTATCTTTGATCCCTCCCCACCCCAAAGGCCTTAGCTCATTGGGCCAACTACAAAGAGTCTAGAGGTCCTATGAAAGGACTCAACTTGTGTTCATGATTCTTCCCACTAGGCCTTATGGGTTGTACAATAGTTGGTCCAGAGGCTCCACCTTCCCTTTGTAACGTCACAGCCCATATATCCATTTGGAATTTATGACAAATCTGGAATAAATGGGGCTTTCAAGAGCTGTTATGATTTCTGGTGTATGACCCTTTACCATGAAAAACGCCACCTAGTGGCCCTATGAGAGGGGCAATAGGGGACATTTAGGAAGTGACCTAAATAATGGGGTAATAATAGGCACAGGCATTTATGTGCTCCTTTGATGGACCAAGTAAAAATTGTGCTTCCCAAAACAACTTCTTATATTTATAAACAAATTTAAAAAATTAAAAAATTTTTTTAAAAAAAACAACAAAACAATTCTGGGTATTTGTTTGCTTTGTCATACAATATAGCATTTAACAGTTTTTACATAATTCAATACCAAACGTTTTCATAAAACTTAAGGCTATAAACGGAATCCAATGGCATTTACATACAATAGAATGTTGGGTTTCAGGTCTGTAAAATGCCTGAGAGGTTACTTGCACATAACTATATGCAGAGAGGCTGCTGTACATTGTTGTATCTCATGGGCACCCATTGTAGAGAATTATTAGATCCCAATAAGGAAAATAAAACTAATTACTCGTATGTGTAGAGTTTACACAAGTAAGAGATGCTTTGCCAGTAATGCTGTATAATAGCCTTTTATGCCTCTAAGTGTCTTTACTTAATAAAGGGGTTCAAGTTTGAGATATATTGTTAGAACACAAATTAATGCAAGGAAATGGTGATCAGAAACAAATCCCTTAAATGCAGAGTCCAACATATTAAAAAAAAAATCTTCTAAATCTTAATTGTTAAACTACTGGAAATGCTTTAAGTCTACATAAAATACGTATTTTTGTGCGATTAATTAAAAATAATCTTTGCACGTATGAAAAAAATAAGTCATCACCACTTTCTCATTGTGTATTGTAGTTGTATTTTTGTACACAAGAATAGGAGCATTTGCTCCACTTCTATTACGTAATTCTAAATTATCCTTTTTCTTGAAGTTTAGATCACTACCACTAAAACTACATTAAATTCTGCACAACTAAAGAAATACAAAACTATCAGCTTCAGTGGGAAAAAAAATGTTATCTTTCAACTTTAATGTTGCCTTGTTCTATGGATTAACCACTAAATCCCCCCTAGACCAGAGAAATCCATAGAGGGATTTAGAATTCAAATTGTGAAATTAATATATACTCAAAAAATGGGCAGAAAAAGCAAAGTTGTTCAAATAAGAAATGATGCATCTTTTTTTATATTCGGTAAAACTACAAATCCTGCTGCAGATGGACAGAAGTACAAATGTAGTAATAAATCCTACAACCTGTAACACGTCAGGAAACGAATTCTAAGAACGCAACATTATTCGGGGATTTTACCCATGGAAACACAAATGTTTATTTTTTATTTATAAATATGTGCAAATAAAAGATCATGTAAATAAAAACAAAGTCCGTGTAAAAGTGGAGGTATACTAGTCCAGAAAACATTCTCCTAAAATGGTCATACTGTAAATATATAGATTGGGTCATTTTTCCATTACGAGACACACCTGTGATCGTGGGATTCTATCACACATGACAATTTTTCTGGTTTACCTGCAAATAAAGCAGCAATTGTTAACAACGCTTACTAGGAGATTTTCCTAATGTTCAAAAAATATATATATGTAGACTTCAGCAACAATATAAAAATAAATCAAACAAGAAGGTATACTACAAAAGTATAATACTTACTTCTAAAATCAATCTCTGAATGTTACTCCACCTGAAAAAAAAGGAAAAATATCTGGATTAAAAAAATTATCTATCAACACGGGGAATATAACGGGCGTTGTATCTGGTGGCATCCGAGGGGCCAGATGAATAACCAGGAGTATGTAGATATAAAGCATCCCTGTCACATCCATCACGGACTGCTGTAGTGCTATATGTAACATGCGTTCGATACAATGTAACCAATATAATGTAGCAGAGTCTTTATGGAATCATCTAACACAAAAACCGCAGATCCATCAGCTAACATGGACTCCAAAACCAGAAAAACAGCAGATCCCCCTCATCAAGGGGACAAAACCGGGGACTTTGGAGGTATTTTATGGCATAGCAAAAACTTGGGGAGCACTGATCACCCCCAAATACCAGTCCCAAACCTAGAGGAGAAGTCATAGGTTATGTAAAATAGCCCTGGCATGTTATGTGTTAAAAGCCCCCCGAAGGGTCCCCGTATGTCAGGGACATAAAGATGCGCAGTTCTATGGCGGCGGCTGGCGGGATATCATTATATCATCACCTGTCAGCCTTTATATACAAAGTATCTAATAACAGGATGGAACTAGAAAGGCAGATAACAGAGAGAAAAGGCTGATAAATGTGCTGCCAGCTGCGGGCACGGGACTTGTACCCAGCGGGCACAGCTGGCACCACGGGCAGCCATGGAGGCTCACAGCAAGAAAAAGGGAGAAAAATGGCCAAAATGTTGTTATAAAGAGTGTAAAGTCCCGGCGGGGAGGCTGTCAGCCCGGGGGAAGCTCCCCGCACGGCCGGCAGCGCTCACCCACAGCCGGGGACGCCTCTCAAGGACACCCGCTTATAGCGCTCTTCCCCACCCAAGGACAAAGGGGGAAGAAGAAGCAGCCGCCATACTCACCGCCGCCATTACAGGGAGGATCTGTCCGTCGGAGCCGAGGGCCACACGGGAGCCGGGGAGCCCCACACATCCCCCGGGCCGGGGAGGACCGCTGATCGTCGCCTCGGCACGGCACACCCTTCTGGTGAGGCGCAGGCTGCGAACAAAGGCTGCAGCCGTCCTTCTCACACCGCCATTTTGGGTTGCCTTCTTGTCGTTCTCAGTCTGCCTCCCAGCCCAGTGTGAGCCCCGTCCCCCTACTACATGGTCGGCCCCTGGGAGACTTCACCCGCCGTACCCCACTACGGCACCGACACCAAGGGGCTCCCCGCCTCTGTTTACTGCCCGCCATCCTGCAGCACCCGCCGCCACCGCGTCCCTCTCCTCAGCACTTCTGCTCCCTCCGAACCGCGCTGCCTCCTTATCAACGTACAGCGGCAACATGCTAGTCACTGAGCACCTCCCTGACGTCAGCGGCACGTGACCGCCGGGGGCGGGGCTGCTGCCGGCAGAGGAGGCGGGAGAGTGACGAGCTCGTGAGGAGGGCAGTGTGCCCCGTCTCCTCACACAGGCTATAAATACAGACGTGTCCGCACAAACACATTCCTCTTACCCATAACTACAGTCCTATAGGGCTCAGTCTGTGGAAAATGGCCTCCACTATGATGGGGGAGAGTGAGGAGGGCAGTGTGCCCCATCTCCTCACACAGACATGTCCGCACAAACACATCCCTCTTACCCATAACTACAGTCCTATAGGCCTCCGTCTGTGGAAAATGACCTCCACTGTGATGGGGGAGAGTGAGGAGGGCAGTGTGCCCCATCTCCTCACATAGACGTGTCCGCACAAACACATCCCTCTTACCCATAACTACAGTCCTATAGGCCTCAGTCTGTGGAAAATTACCTCCACTATGATGGGGAAGAGTGAGGAGGGCAGTGTGCCCCATCTCCTCACACAGACGTGTCCGCACAAACACATTCCTCTTCCCCATGAAACCAGCTCTATAGGAAAACCAGTCTGTGGAAAATTGCCTCCATGATGGGGGAGACTGAGGAGGGCAGTGTGCCCATCTCCTCACACAGACATGTCCGCACAAACACATTCCTCTTCCCCATGACACTAGTTCTATAGGCCTCAATCTGTGGAAAATTGCCTCCTCCATGATGGGGGAGAGTGAGGAGGATAGTGTGCCTCATCTCCTCACACAGGCTATAAATTAAGGCATGTCCTCACAAACACATTCCTCTTCCCCATGAAACCAGTCCTGTAGGCCTTAGTCTGTGGAAAATGGCCTCCTCTATGATGGAGTTTCAGACATGTCCGCCACATGACAACCTATGTCATCAGAATGTGACTTGTACTTACCTCAGTATTAGTTTTGTATCGGACAAGCACTAACCGTATTTGCCCCATAGACAATAATACCAATACTGAGGTAAAAAAAATGGCCATGAAAAATCCGGCAATGAGACTGCATACATAGATTTACATTAGCTCTGTATTACGGTCCGCAAAACACGGGCCAAGTCCAGAGGCACAATAGCTTGTCTGAAAGCGGCTTTACATAGAGCGACTATTATTTAGTCGCGCAGAGAAGTCACTGACGCATATGAACAACGGTGGTCCACTTGCTTCTACAGAGAGCCATGATCGTTCATTAGTTGTGTGCGGACATATCACTCAGAGGGGATCTGTGCGCAAATTCGTTTACAGGTCGTTCAGATATGAACGCCTGTGACCTTATACCAGACGACTTGATCAGCCAGCCACTATTTTTTGGTAAGCTGAAATGCAATGACTAGCGGCTTGCTGCTTACTACCCTGTCGGTGGCCATGTTTGCACTGATTTCACTCTTCCGAGGGATTATTTGGCCGATAGTCGTCCCCCTAGCCTTCCTGGCTGCTAGTCATCATATAATATGTGGAATTTGCCCATCGTACAGCAACAATGTGGAGAAATTATGAGTGACAACTGCAGACTCAACCTGTATCATCTGTTGAACAAGAATTTACAGAGGCAGTATTAGTCCAACTAACTAATCTCAGGAATTTACTACGTGGACCCCTTCAACTAATAATCTTAAAAATACCTTTTATTACAATTGATTAAAAAAGAGGAAGAACAAACACATATATTAAACTAAATCGATGCCACTTAATTCAAGAAATAGAGACCAAGTGCGCTGAATAGAGGTGGTGTATTCAGCTATTACGTATCGTTGGTCTACACAAATGACTAATTGATCTGAAATATGACACGATGGTTACGCAAATGTCATCTTGATGATATAGCTTTGACAAGTGCGAAAACTAAGTATATTATATCAGCCAACGCGTTTCCCCCACAACCGTGGGTTCTTCAGGGGTTCAGCTACATCAATTCCCAGACAAACTGGATAGTGGCTTGGTTAAGATAAATAGTTGTTTATTTTGCCTCTCAGTATCCAGAGTAACCTTAGCAATGGAAGGACTTAGGATACACGGAATCAGGGATAAATCTGTTTTAGATAGACAGGTGCGACCAAGCTGGCAGCTTATGGTCATAGAGATATGGCTGACACCACCAGGACTGACATGCTGCCGGTTTTTTTCATTTCTTCATTTATTTTCTTTCAGTTATCATAGGCTCTATTCTGAAGATCTTACTATTAAGCATCCTCATAGGTAGTATAGGTCCATGCAACTAACTACCTTTATATCTTTGCTTTTCAATCATATGTTGACTGATATAGCACGTTAGGGAGCTTATTGAACGGCGCTAGTTTATAACTGGAATAATATACTGTTCTAGTTAAACTCTATTTGGGAGAATAGAATTGTTCCAAATTCCACACCATTGAAGGGGTCCACGTAGTAAATTCCTGTATCATCTGTTGTCACTAAATGTGGTCATACACATTAACCCATTAAAAACCGAGCGCTCAGGTGTATACGCGCCACAGCCTTGGCCGTCTGAATGGGCATTTAAACGGGAGTTGCAGCCATGATTCGGTCACGGCTACCTCTTTTTTACGCGATTTCAGCCGCGCTGTAGCTGTGACACGGTCGGCCAAACATTGTCACGCCCATGTGAATGAAAAACAAAATGCTGCAGCAATAATTTTGGTAGCTGGAATAACGAAAAAAAATTGAGCAGTAAAACCGCCATATGGGTAAAATCCCTAAAAAGTGTCTGGTCCTTTTGGAAGGAAATACCCTGGTCCTTAAGGGGTTAAAGGGGTTTCTAACTTTCTTCAGGTTTTATGTTTGGATTGTCCTGTCATTCCAGCGCTGCCACACCCTTCTGCGCCGCTCAGGTCCAAGAAACTTTTGCAGCGGTCACATGCTGTTCATCATTCACGTGACCACTGCAGCCAATCACTGCCTCAGCAAGCGATCACGTGCCGTTCACGTAGACATGACTGTTGAGGCGGTTCATTGGCTGCAGTGGTGTTGTGAATGATGAGAGGCGCGTGACTGCTGCAGATTCTTTCAGGACTGAATGGCAGAAAATGGAGTGGCAGCAATGGAGCAACAGGACATTTGAAAGGGGTGCAATGATTTTTAAAAAAATTTTATACCCTTTACTGAAAAAATTTCAAGAAAAGCCAGAAAACTCCCTTACTGTTTAAATGATACCAGCAAGTTCTATACAGATGGGCATTGCTTCATGCCTACTCTGCTGCCCTGTAACCATATACTGCTCTGTGCTGTACAGTACTCAAATGGAGGAGAGAAGTCAGGAGCCCCTGGGCTGCCACTTACTGACTACTATATGCACAGCTGCCATAGTAATCCTTCCAAATCTCCTGTACATGTCATTACTCTCTGGAAGGTTCTGGCATGAAGCGACAGCCTGGAGACGGAGGGACAAGACAGCTTTCTATTCATGCTCAAAAACCTAAGACCGAACGCACACATCCGGGTCGGTCCCCTGCGTACCTCTTTGCAGTCATCTGCAGAATCCGCGCCCTCCTGCAATGTAATTGCGGAAAGGCCGTGGGTCGGACGGCTTCAGTTGACTTCAAAGTAGGTATGCGCCGATATTTGCTACTTTTTTTTCCCACCAGAAAACAGACACATGGCACTTAATGAGTTTTCCCTGTAAGTTTCCAACCAATACCAATAAAATGCCTTCAAATAAATTAGGAGGGTCAAAGACTTTCTGGACGATCATGTCTTGGGGAACATCCCGATATCAGAAATATATTCCGAAACATTTCTATCATTTTTCCTTCCATCCAATAAACTACAACCACTTGTAACAATGTGTATCAGTAAACAAATTTTATCAACTCAGGTTGACAGAAATCACTTCTGGGGGTCCACAAATATCTGACTTGCCACGAAAATTGTACCAAATTGTGCAATCGCTGTTACCATTTATTTTATGCTGTGTAAAGGCATATTAGCAGAGATAATGGCAGTATGTTACACTGTATATAGTAACAGAATACGCTAGATAGACAGAGAGAGACGGCTATGAGAGAGAGAGATAGATATGAGAGAGAGAGATAGATCTATCTATCTCATATCTAAGAGAGATCGATCGATGGATACGAGATAGATCTATCTATCTATCTCATATCTGAGATAGATCTATCGAGAGAGATAGATCTATCGAGAGAGATGGAGAGATGGAGAGATGGAGAGATGGAGAGATGGAGAGATGGAGAGATGGAGAGATGGAGAGATGGAGAGATGGAGAGATGGAGAGATGGAGAGATGGAGAGATGGAGAGATGGAGAGATGGAGAGATGGAGAGATGGAGAGATGGAGAGATGGAGAGATGGAGAGATGGAGAGATGGAGAGATGGAGAGATGGAGAGATGGAGAGATGGAGAGATGGAGAGATGGAGAGATGGAGAGATGGAGAGATGGAGAGATGGAGAGGAGAGATGGAGAGGAGAGATGGAGAGGAGAGATGGAGAGGAGAGATAGAGAGGAGAGATAGAGAGGAGAGATAGAGAGGAGAGATAGAGAGGAGAGATATAAGATAGAGGAGAGATATAAGATAGAGGAGAGATATAAGATAGAGGAGAGATATAAGATAGAGGAGAGATATAAGATAGAGGAGAGATATAAGATAGAGGAGAGATATAAGATAGAGGAGAGATATAAGATAGAGGAGAGATATAAGATAGAGGAGAGATATAAGATAGAGGAGAGATATAAGATAGAGGAGAGATATAAGATAGAGGAGAGATATAAGATAGAGGAGAGATATAAGATAGAGGAGAGATATAAGATAGAGGAGAGATATAAGATAGAGGAGAGATATAAGATAGAGGAGAGATATAAGATAGAGGAGAGATATAAGATAGAGGAGAGATATAAGATAGAGGAGAGATATAAGATAGAGGAGAGATATAAGATAGAGGAGAGATATAAGATAGAGGAGAGATATAAGATAGAGGAGAGATATAAGATAGAGGAGAGATATAAGATAGATATAAGATAGATATAAGATAGATATAAGATAGATATAAGATAGATATAAGATAGATATAAGATAGATATAAGATAGATATAAGATAGATAGATATAAGATAGATAGATATAAGATAGATATAAGATAGATATAAGATAGATAGATATAAGATAGATAGATATAAGATAGATAGATATAAGATAGATAGATATATCTTATATCTATCATATATCTATCTATCTTATATCTATCATATGAGATCTATCTATCTATCTATCTATCTCAGATATGAGAGAGATAGATAGATAGATATATCCATCCATCTATCTCGTATCCATCCATCTCGTATCCATCTATCTCTCGTAGATATGAGATAGGTAGGTAGATAGATATGAGATAGGTAGGTAGATAGATATGAGATAGGTAGGTAGATAGATATGAGATAGGTAGGTAGATAGATATGAGATAGGTAGGTAGATAGATATGAGATAGGTAGGTAGATAGATATGAGATAGGTAGGTAGATAGATATGAGATAGGTAGGTAGATAGATATGAGATAGGTAGGTAGATAGATATGAGATAGGTAGGTAGATAGGTGAATATGAGAGAGATAGATGGATATGAGAGAGATGAGAGAGATATGAGATAGATAGATAGATCTATCCATCTATCTCATATCTATCTATCTATGGCCGCCTGCAGACGAGCGGGTCGGATCCGGCAGCGAGAATTCTCGCCGCGGGACCCGACCCGAGAGCCTGCAGAGACGAGCGCGTACTCACCCGCGCCTGGCGGCCCCGTGAGTGCGAGCCCCGCACAAAAATAGGACATGCCGCGGTTTGTTTGCCGTGCGAGATTTCGCGCGGCCAAACCGCGACCGTCTGCATAGGAGTGCGTATTGTAATGCTCCTATGCAAACTTTCAGTGGCGGAAATCCCACCGCGGGATTTCCGCCCGTGTGCAGGTGGCCTATCTCATATCTATCTATCTCATATCTAAGATAGATAGATGGATATGAGATAGATAGATGGATATGAGATAGATAGATGGATATGAGATAGATAGATGGATATGAGATAGATAGATGGATATGAGATAGATAGATGGATATGAGATAGATAGATGGATATGAGATAGATAGATGGATATGAGATAGATGGATATGAGATAGATGGATATGAGATAGATGGATATGAGATAGATGGATATGAGATAGATGGATATGAGATAGATGGATATGAGATTATGATATCGATAGATAAATATGAGATTATGAGATAGATAGATAGATAAATATGAGATTATGAGATAGATAGATAGATAAATATGAGATAGATACATACGAGATAGATAAATAGATAGATAATAGATAGATATGAGATAGATAGATACATACGAGATAGATAAATAGATAGATAATAGATAGATAGATAGATAGATAGATAGATAGATAGATAGATAGATAGATAGATAGATAGATAGATAGATAGATAGATAGATAGATAGATAGATAGATAGATAGATAATCTGTCTCTTATGTAGAAAGTACACTCTGGATGTAGCTATGATGTAGGACTTGTAAGTTAGAGGTTGCCCTGTAAGAAGAGCTCTTCTCTTTGGCATATGTTATCACTTGCTTGGAGGGAGGCTTCTGTAATAGTGTCTGTAGCTTTATTTGATACTGTGGTTATTTTTTGCTGAAGCGAATTCATCCAGCTGCCGTTACCACAGTTAACCCAGCAATTTTATCTGATTGTCTTCATAAGGTCTAAATTGCTAGATCTGAGAGAAGTTGAATTTGTTGGACCTATACTTTTATCCTGCCTTTTAAGTATCTATGACAACCACATGACGTTTACCTAGAGTTACGCGCAGACATGCTGAAAGTGAGAAAATTGCATGATAATCACTGTTCATAGGAATACGCTGCAGACAGTTATCAAAGGCAGTGCAAAGGAAAAGTGGAGTGGTTGCCCGTCGCATGCAGGCAGATTCCGTCTATCATTTTCCAGAGAGGTTTTGAAAAGTAAAATTGGTTGATTGGCTGCATTACTTTCCCTTTGCACTAGTTTTGATAAATTTTTCTCATTGAGTTGCTGGAAAATTGCTATGACCATGTGACTCACTAAAAAAAGCGGATTGACCTTTTTTTCCCCCTCGGAGTAAACTGAAAGGTAATTGTGCATGTATTCTTCTGTTATTATTTACATTATGGGAAAAAAACAATTATGAGATTACATGTCTGTGTGTAGCTTAGGCCTACTGCAACATTTATGCTACTTGTGAACATAACAAGCAGCCAAGTACTGCATGCATGTTTGTTCTGGTGTGCATATTTACTGCTGGAATGTAAGATTAGCAAGAAAAAAATCCAGCCTATCCAATCCAATTTTTTGTCAAGAATTACCAGCCAGCGCTGTCTAATGGTATTAGATTTTTACCCCCATTAATATAGGGGTATACTAACAAGATATGTCTATAAGCATCTAAAAATTCTCCAAGTGCTGTTAACTTCATTTCAGCATTGTTTCTATCACTGCATTTGGAACACCTACTAAATAACGGGTTGGTCTACTTTTTTGGGCGATCACGGCTTTAGGCTGCATTCCCACGAACGTATATCGGCTCGGTTTTCACGCCGAGCCGATATACGTCATCCTCATCTGCAGGGGGGTGGGAGGATGGAAGAGCCAGGAGCAGGAACTGAGCTCCCACCCCCTCTCTGCCTCCTCTCCGCCCCTCTGCACTATTTGCAATAGGGACAGGCGGAACAGGGCGGGGTTAATTATCAGAACTTAGCCCCACCCCCGTCCCACCTCCTTTCATTGCAAATAGTGCAGAGGGGCAGAGAGGAGGCAGAGAGGGGGCAGAGGGGGCGGGAGCTCAGTTCCTGCTCCTGGCTCTTCCATCCCCCCTGCAGATGAGGACGACGTATATCGGCTTGGCGTGAAAACCGAGCCGATATACGTTCGTGGGAATGCAGCCTTAAGATGTCAGGGAACAGATTCCACAAGATGGCTAATATCCTCCATACTCAACTGGACTCATGCCCGCTGCAGCAGCTCCATCAGCTGGTGCACATTCTGCAAATAATTGGGAGCAGAACTCAAATTTGTTTTGTCTCATTTGTGCAGGGTAAAACCACAAACCTCTGCACATGCGTCACCAAGCAGGTCAATGACGAACTAACCAGACACAGAAGGGAAATCATTCCCTAACTGAAATGTGACTTGTTTGGCCATTGTCTGAAAGCAGGAGGATTATTCTGACAAGGACTGCCCAACGTATCATACCTACTGGGCCTAGTCTATCCATAGATGACAGATGGGCAACTAGAGATACAGGAACAAGTCAGACAGGGAACATTGCCTCACCAAACAGTATATGAGACAGGCGTCCCACACCTACAGACGGAGAGGATTCCGGTACCCACGCACCTACAGACGGAGGGGATTGGGGGATACAGGTATACAAGGACAATATGGATGGAAGACAAATAGGACAAGGCCCTGGTGTCCGCCCACCAACGAATGGAGGAAAAACAAACAGAATGAGGCTCGGGGGTCAGCCCACTAACAGATGGGTAGGACAAACAGAACAAGGACTGGGCAAATGACAACCACAACAGGTGGATCAGACATAGGTCATCTGTTTGCTCGTTTGTCTAACAGGCAGACTGACAGACTGACAAGGCACAGCAACAACATAAGCAGAACAGGATCCAAGCAGACAGCGCTCTGGGCCAAACACATAAAACAAGAACCAGAAAGACAGCGCTCTTGAAGACATGCATGCACACAGCAGACTTCAGTAGAATGATGAGTTGCTCTGATTATATAGCATTATGTTATTACTGATTGGACGATCAGGGGGAACCACCTTTCTGTCAACCAATCAGAACATGCACTACAGGGGATGATGCAGCAGGAAAGAGAAGAGGATATCTATGAGGTATTCCCAAAAGCCGACACAAACTATCTCAGCAGTGACAGGATATGGATTCCAGATTGTGGCCGGCATGGTGTTCTTCATTCTTGAGGACAACTGGTATTTAGATGGAATGGTGATTGGCTGCCTGGACTAAGACCAAACATAGACAAAACAGACAGATGGAGAGCCCAGAATATCAGCCAAGTCACACCATGACATCCTTGTCAGCATATCCCAAACATGTTCAATGGGGTCACAGTCGGGTAACCATTGGGATCAAGTCAGTATGGAGAGTTCATTGTCATGTTCCTCCAACCACTCCCTAATGATCTGAGCTCGGGGACAAAGTGTTGTCCTGTTGAAAGATGGCATTGCAGGTGGAGATGACTTCTTGAAGATATGGGTGAAGATGGTCAGCTAACAGGTCCCTGTAGTGTTCACCTTTCAAAGATTGTGGTATGATGACCAACGGTCCTAGAACATGCTAGGAAAACATTCCCCATGTCATGACTCGCCACACCTGGCCTGTTGAACCACAATGGGTCAGCCATGAGATATAGCTTCATGCTGCTTAAGCCAGATGAAGATTCGGCCATCAATATCATATTGATGGCCGGGTCTGCCTCTGGCATTTGTCACTCCAGACGACCTTCTGCCATGTGTTCAAGGTCCATTTACGTAGCTCCTGGGCCCATGCAAGGAATTGTTGGACTTGATGCGGGGGTCATAAGGGGCACTCTAGTTGATCCTCGGCTATTGAACCCCACTCGAAGCAAGGTATGCCACATGGCTATTGGGTAAATTTGCCTAACCAACACACTGTATTACTTCTGGGTCAGTTGGTTCGCTGTGGCACGTCATTGCTGAGATACCATACGTGCCACCTGATCCTCACCTCTAGGATCAACCACACTCAGCCTGCCGCTGTGTGATCTTCTGTTGGAGGTCTGTCCATGGTTCAACCAGTTTTGGTACACTCTTGATACCGTGGTTCATGAACAGCCAAAAAGTGTGACTGTTTCAAAAAAAACTTCCACCACATCTGCCTGTGGACAAAGTCCCTCAAATCGTTACATTTACTCATGACTGCCAAATGTTGCCTTGTACTGTGCAGAGCAGGGGCGTAACTATAGGGGATGCAGGGGATGCGGTTGCACCCGGGCCCAGGAGCCTTAGGGGCCCCATAAGGCCCCTCTTCTCCATATCGGGAGCCCAGTACTATGAATAAAGCATTACATTTGGGGGTCCTGTTACAGGTTTCGCATTGGGGCCCAGGAGCTTCAAGTTACGCCACTGGTGCAGAGGACAGATCAGGACGTTGTCTGGGAGCAGATCATGACGTGGCCATCATGTGGTACCACGTTACTGTCCAAGATGACATTTGTCCTTAATGCAGTGATCGTTCAGTGTATAAAGTCTATGAGTAAATGAAGGCTCCTTAGTATAAAAGATCACCAGTAAACATATATGCAGAAACTAAAGGAGTCTTTCAGGTAGATCTAATGATCAGTTATTACTAGTTACATCTTTAAGTAGAAAAGAGCTACAATAAATCCATCTAGCTTCCTTCTGCTACCTGCTCTGCACTGTAGAACAATGATGTAGCAATAGGGGGTCGAAGAATCGCAATTGTCACGCAGCCCCTGAGCCAGGCAAGCCCCGACGCCCCCCTCGCCACATTAACTGAAACTGCAGAGCATTGCCTCAACCACCCCCTCCCCCGGCACTTCCGCATCTCTGTACACCAGAACTCAGCGTCACACCTTCACCAAGTCTATGGTGCAGCTGTGTGTCAGCTATACTTCTTCCTGCTTAGCCTAGCCCGACTTCTTTCTTTTCTTACTCTGCTGCTTAAAGCAGCATGGGCCGGAAGAGGAGCCGAGCTATGCTGAGCAGCAAGTCACATAGCCCGATAGACACAAAGCTGCACCATAAACATAGTAAAGGGGTGACACCGAGTTCTGGTGGACGATGGTGCGGGGGTGCCTGAGGAAGGATGGTTGGAGAGACCGATCTCCTGCTGGATGCCCCTGCTTGCCTTCAATGGTGCTGTCTAGCCCTGCAACATACATGCAAAAACATATAATTGTGGTAACTGCAATATGTTGTATATAAAAAGAAAAAAAAAAAAATCTTGGCTTATTGCAGCCTGGTAACCAATCTAGTAAACTACACCGAGTGCAATATGTCGAATGTCAACAGATCAGTGAGAAACTGTCAAATTCCCTCTCCTAATAGGACAAATCAAGATGATGGGGCAAAATGGGAATATTTTTTGTCTCTCCTGAAAAGTTTGGTAGCTTTGCCATACAACCTATTGTAGTTACCACAACTATATATTGGTGTGTTTGTCTGTGTCTATATGTGTTAAAGTTTGTCTAGGTGCATGTGAAATATACTGCCTGTACAAGAAGCCTGCCTATGGCTGGTGACACACTAGTGTATTTTAGTCATGTTCTGGCGTCAGATCCTTTTTGGTATGTTTGCACATAGTGGGAATTCTTCAGTATTTCTGTTACGTGTAAACATACCCATGATCTTCAGAGGCCCACATTCTTCATACAGACCAGGGCACATACAATGTTCAGATAAAGCTTTGCTCACATCTGTATTAGAGCTTCATTAAGGCATTTCTTCTCGTCGTTCCATTTTTGGAGCAGAGAAACGTAATTTAATGTTTGATGTTGATTTCAATAGTTTTTTTAAAAAAAGGAAACAAAACGGAAAGCTTTCAGTTTGCTTCTGTTCCGTTTCTGTTTTTTTTAACAGAAAGATAACGCTACAGACTGCGCTATTTGTTCCTGTAAAAACACTGAAAGTTTTCCATTTGCCTTCCGTTTTGTACACCAGGGCCCATGAGCCTTTAGCTATACTGCTGGGGCACACTAGAACTGTGTAAGGGCTCATGCAAGGAGTGCAGCACTGTAAATGGGGGGGTTGGCCAAAGGAGGCACCATTAACTGTATGCGGTTTAATGTAACTGCGGGGCAAACGGAGGGGCACACTGCAACTGTGGGCACAAATAGAGAGGCGCACTGTAAGGCTTCACCTGGGGAGAGCAACTCAGCCCGATATCGTGCGTTTACATGCCGGTGTAAGGAATTTTTCATTGAAAACCGCCTCACATCACTTGAGAAATTGCGATCCTCAGGCGCGTGTTTCACGTGCATCAAGGGGTCACAAGTGTTCCCCACTGATTTCACATCACACGAAATGGAATGTTTTCAAATGTCCCATTGAAAACCATGGGCAAGGTGTTCGAAGGGAACAGCAAAAGATAGAACATGCTTGATCGCTATGAGGAAAAAAAGAAAACGGTCATGTAAATTACTACATTTAGAATATTGGAGTTTATATTAACGCAAATTCTGTGGGTCTCGCAACGCACAGAACTCACGTGAGATTCTCGCTTCAGTGAATGTAGCCTTACAGTGGGAGACAACACAGAGGTGTTGGTTGCACTGAGAGGAGTTGTTAGCGGCTGGATACGGAGAACGTGCAGAGCTAAGTGATGGCTGAAAGATGTCATAGCGGGCAGAAAGAAGAAAAGCAAAAAATGGATGATGCCAATTAAAGAGGGCTTCACCTGTCATCAGTTCTATAACAGAGGTGTCCTAAATGTCTTTTTCTCCTTTGGTGGGGAGTAAGGTTTGTGTTTCGAAGCTTGTACCCTTAATCTTTTAAAACTATTACTATAACTATTACTTTAGTGCTATATCGTTGGCCACTTAAGAGACCCAGCGATGCGGCAGGATGTTTTGGGTGAATCACAGTCAGCAGCCATGAAGAGCAGTAGGGAGAAGGCTCAAGCTGAGCTTCTTGCACGTGGGCCCTTGGGCCTTTAGCTACGCTACTCCTGTAGAAGTGGGTGATCATTACAGTGTTGTTGTCTGCAGTAATAATATTTGAAAGGCTTTCTGAAGGTAAATTAGCCTTTTTTGTGTGTGACTAAATGAAGCCCAAAGCCCAAAATCCAGCCCCTGCTGTTCGAGTATTTCACTGTGCAGTAAAAGCATCACTATGGATATAGACTAACTGTACAACTGATGTGCATAATGATAATTATTTGCAGCAATTCAGTTTCATACATAATGCTACATGTGGATCTTGACGACTAGGTGCAGACAGCATTACAGCTCAGGATCAGATATTATACTGTTTGGTTCAGGGCTCAGATTCAATTTACTGTTTATCCAGTTGAAAGAATTTAAAGAGGTTTTCCAGGACTTGGATATAGATAAGGAGACCAGACGTCCCGATTTAGACAGGACAGTCCTGCTTTGGGACGCTGTCCCCAGGGTCCCTAGGTGGATCAGCATTTTGTCCCGCTTTCAGGACATCTGTCCCACACTTATCCCGCTTTCGGCATATCGGTTCACCATGAAAGCAATTACCAGCCGGGGTGCCACGGCTCTCCGGCTGGTAATCACTCAGTGGCACTGCTACAAGTGCACAAACTGACGGCAGTGTGTGCACCCTGGATCCTCCTCCCCCTGACCTTTTCTCCTTGGTTCTGCAGGAGGAGAGGAAAAAGGAGGAGGAGTCCGGGCACACACACTTCCGCCCACAGCAGCATAGAGCACAGGAGTAGCAGCGCTTTGAAAATGAGGAGGAGGTAAGTATATTGGTCTCAGGGGGGTGCTATTACTACTAGGGCTACGGTGGGGGTCACTATTCTTACTGGGGCTGTCATAGGGGACACTTACTACTGGGGCCTCTGTGGGGGGGGGGGGTCACTAGTACTACTTAGGCCACTGTGGGGGGCAATATTAATACTGGGACCAATATAGGGGACACTATTACAACTGAGGTCACTCTGCACGTGGCAGCATACATCAAGCTAACTTAGGGTATGTTTATACATGGCGCAAATGCTGCAGAATGTCTGAAATGGAAAATTCGATGGCATTTCCGCATCCAAAAAACAGTTAAAATCTGTACCCTTGATGCAGATTTTGACTTGAAATTAGCCACGTATCCACAGCTGATTTTACACTATGTGGCGCTCCCCTCACCTCCTCCAAAGGCTTCCCACAGTGTGCGATCCCCAGCTTCCAGTTCCCAGCGGCCGGGTTAGGTGAGGCTACTACAAGCTGCTGGGAACCGGAAGCAGGGGAACACTGATAACGAGAAGCCTTTGAAGGAGGTGAGGAGGGGGAGCGCCGCATATTATGATATCAACTAGGAAAGAAAAACTACAGGTTATTCCTCCCTGTCTTTTTTGAAAACGGCCCTGTCCTTTTTATAACAATGGAGGTATCGATGACCTAATCAACATTTTAGTCCCAGAATACCCTGATTAATTATTATACAAAACCCCTGATATGTCAGAAATTTTGATCGGGGCCCGGGCTGCTGAGACCCCCATGATCACTGGAAAAGAAGTGGTCAGTCGTGTGTTGTGTCTACTTGGCTGTAATTGGCTTTCTTCAGCTGTGTCCTAAGAGCCATGCAAAGCAATATAGGGGTTCATTCAAAGTAAGGGCTCATTCAGTTTGCTGGATTTTTCGTCTTTGTGCTGTCCATGTATTTCACGGACTGCACACAGACCCATTATAGCTAATTAGGCTATACACACAGATGCTTTTTCACACAGCCAGATGGTCCGTATGAAGAAAAATTGCAGCATGTCCTATTTTCATCCGTATCATGAACAAGAATCAGACATGCAATATCCACTGCTCACAGGTATTGGGCAGTACATCGACATGTGTCTGCATGCTGCCAAGTGTAAAAGATGTGCCCTACTCACATACAGCCTTGTGAATCTGTCCTTAAGCCGTATCTCTCAGCTTTACAAGGAAAGAAAGAGGGACAGCCATTAAGCATGCCACAGCAATTTTTCTAAGCCCCACCCCCAACCAGTCCCAGCTCATGGGTACAACCAGTCCCAACCCCTGACCACACCAAATCTAACAGAAGGAGTTGCTTTTAGAGATGGGACTTACAATTTTAACAACCAGTTCTCTACTTAGGTGATTAAATTATGCAGGACACCGTAGAAAATGATCCCTAAACTAATGATCTCCAATAAAACAGTTATAACACCCCACACAGGGGCGTAACTATAGGGGATGCGGTTACACCCGGGCCCTTGAGCCTTTGGAGCCCATCAGGCTTCTCTTTTCCATATAGGGAGCCCAGTACTATGACTAAAGCATTATAGTTGGGGGCCCCGTTACAGGTTTTGCATTGGGGCCCAGGAGCTTCAAGTTACGCCTTTGACTCCACATATATATTATTGTAATCAATAATATTATAACAGTTTATTACATAAAAACAGCACCAGAAGCAACATCATAACATAAGTACAGCACCAGAACCAAGCTCAATACATATATACAGCATTAGGGATTATTCCAACGTCCATATATCATCCGGGTTTTCACGCCCGGTCGATATACGGTGTCCCTTTCTGCAGGGGCAGGAGGCCGGCCGGGCCAGGAGCAGTGCACTGAGCTCCCGCCCCCTCTCTCCGCCCCTCACCAATATTTGCAATGGGAGGGGTGGGATGAAACTTAGCCCCACCTCTCCCATTGCAAACAGTGTTGAGGGGCGAGGAGTGGGTGGGAGCTCAGTGCACTGCTCCCGGCCCAACCTGCCTCCTCCCCCTGCAGAAAGGGACACCGTATATCGGCCGGGCGTGAAAAGCTGGCCGATATACGGACGTGTGAATAAGCCCTAAGGGCCAAGCTCAGTACATAAATACAGCACCCGAACCAAGATCAGTAAAGGGATACATTGTAAAGTCAAGTCAGCTCCTGCTATTTAAGTTGGTACCTCACATAAACTGTATGATGGGAGCTGTCAGTTCACAAACAAGAATGCTACTACACATCATCACACTACAGACCATACACCGACTACCTGACTGATTAGTGGTAGCCAGTGGCAGAATAAACAATGACATTCTGACATGTGACTCACGTGATCTCTAATTAGCGTTGTGGTCTTCTCAGTTCAGATCAACATGACAGCTTCTCTTGGACACAACTTGTCTCTTCAGAGCTTTCCACACAAATGTCTTCGACTCTTTACTTTTTCATATCTGCAAAAGCTATATTAAAGGAGATGTCCCGCGCCGAAACGGGTTTTTTTTTTTTTTAAACCCCCCCCCCGTTCGGCACGAGACAACCCCGATGCAGGGGTTAAAAAACCCACCCGCACAGCGCTTACCTGAATCCCGGCGGTCCGGCGTCTTCATACTCACCTGCTGAAGATGGCCGCCGGGATCCTCTGTCTTCATGGACCGCAGGGCTTCTGTGCGGTCCATTGCCGATTCCAGCCTCCTGATTGGCTGGAATCGGCACGTGACGGGGCGGAGCTACACGGAGCTACACGGAGCCCCATAGAGAAGAGGAGAAGACCCGGACTGCGCAAGCGCGGCTAATTTGGCCATCGGAGGCCGAAAATTAGTCGGCACCATGGAGACGAGGACGCCAGCAACGGAGCAGGTAAGTATAAAACTTTTTATAACTTCTGTATGGCTCATAATTAATGCACAATGTACATTACAAAGTGCATTAATATGGCCATACAGAAGTGTATAGACCCACTTGCTGCCGCGGGACAACCCCTTTAAGATAAACTGTTAGGAGTGCTACACACGGTTCCCCTTAAATATTGTTTAATAATGCAACTCACAGCGCCCCCTGAGTAATAAATAATAAGCTGCACTGCTCCCCTGTAATGATCATCTGCACTGTTCGCCTGTAGTAAATAAGAAGCCATACTGTCCCTCTGTAGCACCAAATAGCTGTACTGTCCCCATGTAATAATATACAGCTATATCGCTCCCCTGTAGTAATATATAGCCATACCACCCCCCGTAGTAATACATGGCCGTACTGTTCCACTGTAGTAATATATAGCCATAATGTTGCCCTGTAGTGAGATTATATATATATATATATATATATATATATATATATATATCTGTACTGCCCTCCTGTAGTAGTATATAGCCATACTGTCCCCCAGGTGATTATCGGGGCCACTGTCATTTAGGTCAGCGCAGGAAGCAGAGAGCGCTGACTGTAACGCAGTGGCTTCAGTTGGTATTGCAGGTGCAGCTCCCGTTGAATTCAGAGGGAGCTGCACCTGCAGTACCAACCTAGTACACTGCGTACCGTCAGCACAATCTGCTTTCTTCCCTAACTGCAATGACAGCGGCCCTAGGAATCAGCTGGTAGAGAAAAATAGGAAATTCCCAGGCTGCTATATGGTATTACAAATTGAGAGTATAAAAGAACTACAACTCCTAGCATACCCAGGCTATTATAATTGGAAGTCAGAAGAGGAGAGAACTACAACTCCCAGTGTTTCCCCCTGACCATAAGATCCTACCCACAAATCCAAGGAGCTTCAGTCTTCACTGCTGAGCTTGGCCCCTTTGACATCATCACAGGTCCTTCAGCACGAGCGTGCAGCATATTGTCCATTGCTGAGCTATGACATCATTAGCGGTCCTCTTCACACCCCAGGTGTCATGTTAACGTTGTGGCTGATCCGTGTATACTAGTAAATAAAGCACAACAAAAACTCCATCAGCAGCCATAGCGATCTCCCAACATGACCTAGTCTCCACATATTAGGCATCAATAGAACTTAGGACTAATACATTAGTGACGTATCATTTTGGAGACACTTTATTGAGGTTCTCTTTAAAAGACATCCCCTCTTCAGACAGAAGTTGGCCTAACGATTAGATGGGTTTTTTTTTTTTTTTAATCAATGAGGCAAAGGCAAAAAAAAAGTTCAGCATGCAAAAGCCTCAATAAAAAGAATGACATTTTCTTAAATAGAATTATAGTAAAATATGACATAACAGAAGAGTGCTGACCTGTTTTGGCCTCTCCATTATGCAGCTGAGCGTGTTTATGGTTGTAATATATGCAACCTTGATTTATTGTATCATTTGTTTTCACTTGTTACTTTGTATGTTTTACTGCTGGCCTGGTTGTACTGCTCTGTGTATAGTATGAGGGCACCATATAACAGATAAATAAGGAATCTTCGGGTCATATATATAAAACACTAAATCTGTTTGTGTTGTATACAAATCCACAGTTCTGGTCTGATTTGAGTGAAATTTCACATGACAATTCTTCAGCAGCGGGCGACCAATACTGGCAGAAATAAAACTCAGACTTCGGCTGCATTCCCACGAACGTATATCGGCTCGTTTTTCACGCCGAACCGATATACGTCGTCCTCATCTGCAGGGGGGAGAGGATGGAAGAGCCAGGAGCAGGAACTGAGCTCTCGCCCCCTCTCTGCCCCCTCTCCGCCCCTCTGCACTATTTGCAATGGGGAGAGGCGGGACGGGGCTAATTCTCAGAACCTAGCCCCGCCCCCGTCCCGCCTCTCCCCATTGCAAATAGTGCAGAGGGGCGGAGAGGAGGCAGAGAGGGGGCGAGAGCTCAGTTCCTGCTCCTGTCTCTTCCATCATCCCCCCCCCCCTGCAGATGAGGACGACGTATATCAGCTCGGCGTGAAAACTGAGCCCATATACGTTCGTGGGAATGCAGCCTTCCCCTGCAATTTTTGTTGCCAATAGGAACCAATGACAGCTCAGCTTCATTTCTTATACTGCTGAGGTAAAATGAAAGCTGCGCTGTGATTGGTTACTAAACTTCAGCTTTCATTTCCACAACAAAAAAAAATATACTGTGAATTTGGGTGAGGATCTGCACCAAAATCTGCATCAAGATCCACATGTGACATGACAATTTTAATATGGATATGCATATTTTGGTGCACGTCACCCCCTTATTTGAAGGGTTGTAATTCGCAGAGAATTTTACCAGAATCCACTTAAAAATCCTCACCAATTGGTGCCAATTTGCCACTGCAAAATTGCTGCGGATTTTCTACTGTGGAAAATCTGCAGCAGATCTGTCTCATGCAAATGTGAACAGACCCTTAAAAGAAAGCCATCAGCTTGAAAATGCAAACTGCAGGCAGCGGGTTATAAAGCAGGAGGAGCAGAGTGGATTATTATATAGTTTTATGGGAAGGATTCAGTAGAAGGCCATGTTCACACGAACATATCTGTCAGCATGCAGTCAATACTCAATGCAGGAAGCAGGCAGCTTTATACATTACACAATGGTCCCAATTGGTACTGTAAGCTGAGTCCCAGTCACTTCAATAGGGTTCAACCTGTAGTACCAATCTGGGCCACTGAAAAATATGCGTAGCTGTCCGCTTCTAGGCGTTTTGCTGTAGGAAGCAGTCAGCTCTGTATATTATGCAGTGGCCCGGGTTGGTACTGCAGGCTGCACCCTATTGAAGTGAATGGGACTCAGCTTACAAACATTAATACTTGTAATAATATTTTCGAAAGCAGTTGTACAACAATTGCCAAGTATATCATGCGTACTGTATAAGAGCTCAATACAGGTTAGTTGTAATAAAAGAAATTAAATTAATAGCTCTCTGGTGGCACCAATTTGAACAATTTGAATTTACACCCAGTGTATTATTCCTTGGTTCTTTCTAATGGCTTCTTTCACATGAGAGATGTGTTATAGCCTGAAAGAACACATTGGCAACCATGGGCCTCACATATATGCGTTTTTGTGGCGTTACATGTACATTGTAGCCCATGTGAATAAGGCCTCACATATGTTTTGTAGCGATGTCGCATCGCTACAAAATCTCACGAATTTGTATCCCGTGTGAAACCAGCCATGTCCACGGGGAAAAAGTGCGGATGCACTGTAATTTCATGCAGGAGATCAATTGAGATAGAGCTCCCACACGAGTGATCCACGTTGAAATGGAGCATGCTGCGTTTATTTTCCCACGCGTGAAATACGCAAATCACTTAAAATATCATCAACGGCTATTTAATTAACCACAGATGGTCAATGCATTCCTATGGGATGCGGATTTGCTAGATATAATTTCCCCGTGGACGTGAGCTCTTAGGCCTCCTTCCCACGAACGGATTTACGCCGCGTAAATCCGCGGCAAAAATCCGCTGCGTTGCCCCCTGCTATTAGGTTCTATTGAACCTAATAGCACAATGCTTACGATGCGTAATTCCACCGCGGAATTACGCACCGTGAAATCTCCCGTCCTCACCCGCAGCATGTTCTATTTGCCGCGGGTGTACGCGCTGACGGCTTCCATTGCAGTCAATGGAAGCCGTCCGTTCACGCTATCTCCCGCTGCAACCAGCGGAAGATAGCGTGAAAAAACGCTTCCCCGCCTACCGCCGCGCGTCATATGACGCGGCTGGCCGCGTCACGTGACGCGGTGGGCGTGTCACATGACGCGGTGGGCGTGTCACATGACGCGGTGGGCGTGTCACATGACGCAACAGCGGTGGGCAGGGAAGCGTCTTCACGCTATCTTCCGCTGGTAAGTATGGGGTCTCTGGGGGGCGCCGTGACAGGCTTCACTGCGGAATATTACGCGGCGGAGCCCGTCACGCTCGTGGGAAGGAGGCCTTAGGCTGCATCCACACAATCTTTCACGCATGTGCAAGAACCCATTGAACACCATGGCCTTCACATTGTAGCAATGTTTTGTAGTGAGACTTTGTAGCCGATGCGGATGCAGACTCAGTGTTGGATCTTTATCTTGAAGGAGTTCCATGACAATGGTCTTGGTGGGTTGGACGGGATGTACATTCTTTTTGTAAAGACAGAGAATGCTGTAAATTAAAAGAAACAGAACACAAGCATTACTTGCCTGCTTAGCACTCCAGTGTGCAGTGCTTCCTAGCTGATCATGTGCTGATCATGTGCTGTCCACACACATGCCCACTGCAGGTAATCACTGGCCTCAGTGGTCATACTTCACAAGAGCACAGACACTGGAGCAGCTGCGGATTAAACAGGTTAGTAATGTTTTTACTTTATAGCATTCTATGTCTTTACAAAAATAACATTTAGGCCCCCTGTCCACAGACATGTATTCGCCGGAAAGCGCTGGCCCCTGTCCACGAGCGGAGAATCATCGCGATTCTCAGCTCCCGGCGGGCAATTCGCAGCATGCTGCGAATTGCCTCAATTCTCCGCGGCTAGCCTATCTATTAGATAGGGCTGACCGGCGGAGATTCGGCAGCGGCTCCCGCAGCGGAGATCTGCCGCGAGACTTCGCAACGCCCGTGGACAGGGGGCCTTAAATCTCAGAAAATCCCTTAAAGGGCCACTCCAGCAATAAAAAACAATTCCATCCCCACCCTCATCAACCAATTGCACGTCACACTTTGGAGGTCTCCTTTTTATATTCTATTCACTGAAATGCAGTGCAGCCCCCTGTCTGATGCTTAGACAGGTTTTCCATGGAAATGCTATTGATGACCTATCATCAGGATAGGTCATCAATAGTTGATCGTCCGGCGTCCGTTGCTCAGGTCTCTGACCGATCAGCTGAATGGGCGCATGCTGTCAGCGCCACAATAACACAGAGGTCGGAGTCATGCCTGCAGTTACAAGCGCCAGCCACTATAAGGAGGTCGCCGCGGATACTTCCGCGCCGACCTCTGTGCATTTGAGAACGTAAATTTCCACACCGATCTCCCATGTAGCTGGCGCTTGTAACTGCAGGCACGGCTCCCATTGATTTCAGGCTTTTGCGCCGATCTCTGTGTTATTGCAGCGCTGACAGCTTGCACCCGTTCAGCTGATTGGCCGGGGTCCCAAGCGATGAACCCCAGCCGATCAATGATTGATGACCTATCTTGATGATAGGTCATCAATAGTATTTCACTGGAAAACCCCTTTAACTGCCACCATCCTGAGGCTGCATTCAGACGAACATATATCGGCTTGGTTTTCACGCCGAGCCGATATACGTTGTCCTCATCTGCAGGGGGGCGAGGATGGAAGAGCCAGGAGCAGGAACTGAGCTCCCGCCCCCTCTCTGCCTCCTCTCCTCTGCACTATTTGCAATGGAGAAAGGCGGGGCCTAGGCCCGAGAATTAGCCCCGCCCGTCCCGCTTCTCCCCATTTCAAATAGTGCAGAGGGGCGGAGAGGAGGCAGAGAGGGGGCGGGAGCTCGGTTCCTGCTCCTGGCTCTTCCATCCCCCCCCCCCTGCACATGAGGACGACGAATATAGGCTCAGCGTGAAAACCGAGCCGATATACGTTCGTCTGAATGCAGCCCGAGAGGGAGATTTTTTACTTTCAATCAATCCCATGATGCATCAGCATACTATTAACTAAGGTTATACCATTTTTGCCTGCAGGGAGGATGGTTTGCTTATCATTACCTTCTATATTTACCTAAATAAGATACAGATCATAAATAAAGAGTTAGGAGGATGATCTCCTCTATTATAACAGTGTGTCAGGAGCCATGTGATCATCATCAGTAACTGTGACCGGAATGCATGTGTGCAATGCTAAGCAATTTCTGTGGTAGATCCATGTAACAGCGTGACAAAAACTGAGAAACTGACTACAAAATGAATCCATAACCCCCCAAACAGAAAAAAAATAGACATGCTGCGGACTGGGAATCCGCGGATTGGCTGTCCCGTGTGGACGAGATTTTTGGCACTCCCGGGATTAGCAGGCACAGGCGGATTTGCTGCGGCGAAATTCCGCATGGAATTTCTGCGACAAATTCGCCCTGTGTGAACCCAGCCTACGTCCTGTCCGCTTTTTACAAAAGTGGTGAACGAAAATAGAGCAGGTAGTGCTCAAAAACTATGGCCAATATGTGAATTCCCAGGGTTTCTCCTGTTGTTTTCAATGGGAGACCTCGCATCACATGGCGTGCACCCAGCATGTGGTGCGACACTGCCGCCGGCCCCATGGACAACAATGGGAGATGCGATGTGAGAGCACGTCCAAGATAGGACGTGCCACGATTGCAATGTGTACGACCCCATTTAAAAGAACGAGGTTCATATTTGTGCGTTTTAGAAAGAATGCAACTTTTTTCCCGGCAAAAATATTCTGCAGCCAAGTGTTAAATCTACGTATGCAGGCCGTTATGAAACGCAGGAAATAAACTTTTTTGAGTGTTTTTTCTCCTTCTGGGTGCATTTTTTGCAGGTGTTTTTGCACAGACGTCTTCAGAGGAAAATAAAATTACCTGAAAAAAGTGCAGGTCAGAAATACATGTATAGAAATGGTACGATAACGTCACAAAAAAACTATGAAAAACTTCTCAAAACCAAATTAAAATTCCAAGTGTTTCTACAAGCTTCAAAAAATTGGCACAAAAAATGTGTGTGAAGATGGGGTAAGGCTGGCGCCACACGGGCGTGAGTACATTTAGTGTGTATTTGCTCATGCAAGTCTTTTACTGTACTTTTTGTGTGCGCAAATCATGCTCCTTTACACGCACCAAAACACACAACCGCCCTCCCAGTCATTGAAATCCGCTGGTTTAATATGTGCTATCTTCATGCACAGAACTGAGCAGGATACATATTCTTTTGCGCGGACAAAGTGTGCGTGCGAAATCCTCCTATGTGAGCGAACGCATTGAAATGAATTGGTTTTATTCACAGCGTATTGCATGCAAATTTGTTTGTGTGACACAGGCCTAAGAAGAAAACACCGGTCTTCGCTGCCCTAGTAGCCAATCACAGCCCAACTTTCATTTCTTAAGGCCCCTTCACAGAAGTGTATTTATGCGTATATATTTGCATGCGCAAAACTTTGCCCACGCAATACGCAGAGAATAGAGCCCCTTGATTTCAGGGGGTTCACCCTTCTTTTATTTACGCACAGCGAGCTCTATTTTTGTGTACATTTGCGCACCAAAGGCCTCCATAGAGGTTTATGGGAGCTGCTTAAAAGTGCACTCAATACGTGGGCTATTGCGAAATATGCCACGCAATTCTGTGGGAAAAAGGACGTATCTGGGACTCATTAGGCTAAATAGCCTTTAACGTCTTGGTAGGGGCTGTTCCGCGCCCATGTGAGCGCAAAAAGTACAGTAATATGCACAAAAGCGCATCATTCACGGCGCAAATGTGCTGCACTCACTCAAGCGTTCTTGTACGCTCGCGTGAGGGGCCCTTATAGTGTTCTTGAAAAATGAGAGCTGCCCTGTGATTGGCTGCTATTAGCCGCTCTTTTAGACGATCTGCCATATAGCTGTTTCACACGGGCGGTCGCAAAAGTGGCGTCTTTTTTTGCAACTATTTCTGAGCATTAGTGCTGCTTTTTCTCGCAAAAACATCGCTGCCGCTTGCGACTTTCTCACGCCATTATCGTGTAATTTTTTTTTTATCCCCTCCGCAAAAGTGAAGGAAACCATTGAAAATCATTGGTTTCATAATTCTGCGTTTTCACTCGCTCTCGCATCGCACGATTTTATCGCCTGTGCGAAACCGGCCTTTATTGTCTAATTACATTTGCTAATCCTTGCGGCCTTCACAGTGTAATGCGGGAGGGCGGCTCCTTGTACCCACAAGTGTCGAGCCTTCTCCGCAGTTGTCTTCCAGCGTACAATAAGACATTGTTGCCGGCTGCATCGGCAGCTAAGGAGTTAACTAGCAGAAGTTGCAGTGTAAAAGACGACCAGCGCCTCCACAGCCTGCATACCAAGAGCCGTCGCCTAGCAACCGCAAGTCCTTGCAGCGGCCGAGCCCTGCTCCCATGATGCACCACGAACACAATACTCGGGCCTGCCACGTCGCCGGCGCTGCTGATTGGATGGAATTTACTGCAGGGCGTCTGCTAGTAAGGGGCGGGGTTCAGCCCTGTGGACGTGCGCTGTCGGCTGTAACCCTCGCACTGCTGGACAATACTGCCAAACACTTGAAATACATAGAAAACTCTATATACGCGTTACAATGTTGCCTGCAGCCAGACCGACAGTCGGGGAATTCCTTCCCCAAATACCCAAACCAGTAATTCCCCCATAAATAAGTTTTCACAGTCCCCAGTTACACATTGCGGTGCTAGTAATAAGTGGCCCGTAATGGAAGACGACAGTCTTTTTGGATCTTGTGGTGGGAGCCACACATGATTTACAAATCGTACCCAGGGGAGGCGGCCAAATGGATTTGCATTGCGGAATCCACAGTCTGCGCCTGCACCGAGTACCGTTGATAGCGTGCTATGGGAAATCGATTCTTCCTGCACATGAGCGGAAACCAATTGCAGATTTCGCAAACGGCGGAAAAATCGCAGCATGCTCTTATTCCGTGCGGTGGCTACACGGTCGGCTTCCATTGAAGTCCGTCTGACCCGCGGTTTCGATGTCATCGCCTAGCAACGGTGCGAGAAAGATAAACATTTTTTAAAAATCTGTACTGCGCACGACCGACGGCGGCTCGCCGCAGCCATCCGCAGTGCATAGAAAAGAAGAAAAATACCGGTACGTGCGGACGCCGGCTGCTGTCAGAGTCGCATTCCACATGCGGGAACCCACAGCAGAATCTGACCCTGTGCTCAGTTAGCGTTCACACGTCATTGTACTTTATTTGTATGCGGATGGCCTGGACAGCTCGCCGCTGGACATGCACACTAGAGATTTTATTTCCCGTGCTGTCGCTAGGCGATAACACGGAATCTGCGACCTTTCCACAATGTCAATTGTGGGAAGGCCACAAGCAGAAATCGCAGTCCACTCCTGTGAGCGGACATGCGAATGTTCTATTCTACCTAATGGATGCGGAATGCCACATATCGTCCACGGGGTGACGATCACGTATTCCGCAATCCAAATCCGTCTGTGTGCAGCTGGCCTAAGGGGGGTGTCACACGAACAGATTCTAATTGCAGAATCCTTAATCGCCATCTGTGTGCAGCATCCGCGGCATCAGGCAGGCATTGAAAGGCATGCGCTTTCGCTTTTTCCTTCACACTCGCAGATATAAATTGCGTATTCCATGTGCAAAACACAAATCACAGCATACTCTATTTTGCTGTAAACTCCACGTGGACGGCCGTAATTGACTTCAATGGAGGCTGTCTGACTCGTAGCCCATTCGGAATTAATGTGCATGGGCTGCGGCTGCCGCGTTATTGCTAAGCAGCGGCACGGGAAATACAAACAACGGGAAAAAAACGACTGCACGTGACCGACAGCGAGCCACAGCAGTCATTCGCAATATAGAGAAATCAGGTACGCAGGGTTATCAGCTTTAGGGCTCCTTTACACTGGCGATGGCGATATCGGGACGGGATTTACAGGTCAATTTCGCCCTCACAATCCTTCTGAAAACGTTTGGATGCAAAGCGTTTTCACATGGAAACACCCTGGCATCCCTGCGGGGGTTCTCCTCATCCCTGGCGCGGCTGTCACAGTTGCTGCAGGAGATCACAATGTTCTTCCATTGTTTTCAGTGGAGCTAGCAGCAGGGGTAACCCCTGGATGCAACAACTTTGCGGGGTTGAAGGAATCCCCTGCTGCAGCTGTCACAGCCGCGGCAGGGGATCATGATGTTCTCCTATTGTTTTCAATGGGTGCAGGCCCCATTAGAAACAATGGGCGATATTGCAAAAAGAATGGATGTGCTGTGATGTGTTTCTTGCATAGCATTGTAATGCGGTGCCATGCAGGGAAACATCGCAAATGTTTAAAAGAATAGATTTCAAATTTTTGCATCTCGCAACGCACAAATGTCGCATGATTTTCTCGCCAGTGTGAAGGTGCCCGTAGTGTCCTGTAAAGGAAAACTTACAGGCAGTACAATGTTTTTGGATCTTGTGGCGGGAACCACACTTTATTTACAAATAGTACCCAGGGTACCCTGACTGATCGCAGCACTGCTGAATCCCCTGGGCAAATGCCAGGCTACAGCCTGCTGCCTGACCCCGAGGCTAGTTGAGCCATGTCTGCTGTCCAACTACCTTGCTCACTGTCAGCCATGTGCCTTCTTCCTCCTCCAAGCACCAGCATGAGGCCTGAGCTCTTGCATGACCCCTCACCATTCATAGCACAGCTGTACCGCTAGGCCCCTGTGAATTCATCTGGTAACTTTTACCCTGGGGAAAGCGTCCTTTTTGCCTTCAGCTATGCTATCAACAGCAGTATCACTAGGCCTCGTGAGACATTTGTTGTCCCTAGTGCAGTGCCACAATTCTGCCACTGATAAGGTAGAGCGCCCTGCTTTTCTGCCAGCTGTCTCTAACTCTTGGTAGACCCTAACCAGGTCAGTAAGCTATCCTGAAGGGCATTGTTAAAAATGTCTAACCCAATGACAGCTAAGTGCTTTTGGTGAACTTTACAATAGCTGCCTTTACTTTTTTCCTAGTTCTGTTTATGGATTGGACAGAGTTGACCAATGTCCATTACCTACTTTGTATTATCGGAGACCAAATGACTTTTAACCCTCGCTGATTTGCTAGCCAGAAATGAATATGCACTCGTATTTCCCTGATCAGATGTAATGACTTTATAGTAGCCATATCGCTACAACCTACATGTATTACTAGCACATTGGGTAGTGGGTTTCTTGCTCCTGCTTGTTGCATGAGGTTGTGTACTTGGCTGAACCCTTTTACCCAACAATGTTCTTTAGGTAGACTGAGTTGGAGACCATACGGCCTTGCAGCTGCTCTTTTTGCGGCCCTGGGTATGAAGGAGTGACTGATTAGGCGCATAACTACTGACTGTAGACATGATGACCGTGTTACTTAAGGCATGTTGCAATTTGATAGCCAACAGATTCGGAATTATGGGGTGGGGGTTTGTGCATTTCTGTTTATTTAGGTATTTTTTGTATGTACGACTTCAACACATCGGATTTCTACCTGCCAATGCTCTTTATGTCATTCACTGAAAGACCTTTAGATGCTGCTTCTGATGTAGCCCCTATTTAAAATGAATGGGAGTTGTATGTCCCATTTGGCCTGCCACTACTAACGCTTTTTTAGCGCTGCCGTGAACTGAATTTTTAACAGTGCTGCCTGACTTTTGTGTGGAAGGAATGTCCTGGGGTAGTGTCTTGGGTGCCGAATGACTTCCCCCTGCCTGGGCTACTTCTCTTATGCCCCCCCAGACCAGGTCAAAGCCCTTTTGTCATCTCTAGCTTTTTTCTGACTCTCTAACATGTCTTTTCTTCCTCCGTCTACTCCACTCAAAGGGTCATAAAGCCTTCTTGTCCTGCCTCGCTCCTCCTGATGCAGCTTGATCAAGCTTGGCTGGGGGAAGAGGGAGATTTAGGCCTCATGTCCACGGGGAAAAGAAGAATTAAAATCCGCAGCGGATTTTAACTCTTCTCCTGCCCGCGGATCCGCACCCCATAGGGATGCATTGACCACCCGCGGGTAGATAAATACCCGCGGATGGTCAATGAAAGTGAATTAAAAAAAATATGGAGCATGAAAAAAAATGGACATGCTCCATTTAGGTGTGGGTCTCCCGCAGGCTTCTATTGAAGCCTATGGAAGCCCTCCGGATCCGCGGGAGACCTAAAATAAGAGTAAACTTACCTGCAGCGGACCGGGCAGATGTCCATGGAGAATCCGTAGTGGGCCTGATTTTCCCCGTGGACATGAGGCCTTATACTCCAGACTGAGGGTCCCTTTATATCAATTCTCGTTTGAATGAGTGAAAGATATAAGCTCTCTCTCCCCCTCACTCGCCCTCGGTGCCCCCCCCCCCCCCAGTAAGCAGTTACTCGAGAAGAGCGATGCTCACTCGAGTAACTGCTGTATCCGAGCGTGCTCGCTCATCTCTAATGCTTATCCATACATAGATTTAACCCCATTCAATGGTGCAAATAAGTGTGCAGCCACCAAAGTGTTTTGCTTGCCGAAAACCTCAAGAATTGGCTTGTTAATGCTTTACTTCCGCAACATGGATTTTAAAATCTTTACATGCAAAAAAAACAGCCTGTATGAATTACAGTATTATGAGTTCAATGAGATAAAAAGATTATGCAGATTTTGGCACAGATGTAGGCACAAAATAAAATCCGTGTGCACGGGACCTAATTGTCATGGTCACTAGTGGAACTGTATTGGGGGGGGGGGGGGGGGGAAGGGCATATAGTGCCCTTGTTATAGGCTACAGTAAAGATTCCAGCAGTTCGACACCTACTGAACCTCATTTTTGTTAAAAGCAAAATTTACGATGTTTTGACATGTTTGATATATAATATATATTATTTACAGTATATTTACTACATTTTTAGAGATCGTTAGGAGATTTTTAATAAACTTGAAGCATGACTGACGGAGGATACAATGTTTTCAAAAACAAAAAAAGCGTCGGACCAAGAACAGTTTTTAGAAATATTTCCCATTGTTTAGGAGTAATGCATGTTCTGATATAAATAGACACAACATTCTCTAAAATGGCCAAAGGATTGCCATGCAATTCACACAAGTGAACAGAGGGATGAAAGGCCTGTGCTGGAGCAGAGGTGCCCCCTACTGCATGCTGCAGCTAGTTACAGTGTTTGAGATGGCTGAGAATTAATCTGACTTGTAAAAGTGAAATAAATTGCTTCAAAACTCATAGTTTATATTTAAAAATGGTTTTCCTTGTTCATGTGACTTAAAATACACTGATTTACTCTTTGTTGAGAACCTAATTCTCATTGGTCTCCTTAGTATATTTAAAATGGGCGAGACATTAATCAGTTGGGTCAGTTATTAAATGAATAAAAAGATAAAAAAATATGTTGGCGTTAAATGAAATATTATCTTTGGAAATTGGGTTTTACATCCCCCCACCCCACCTCCCGCTCACACCCCCCTCAAAGGGTCCACTAAACGAATCCGCATACTGTTATTACAGTGAGGACGCTAATGCTTCCCTATGGTCGGCTTGGATTCCACAATTCAAATCTGCCCGTGGATATTGCACCTTAACTATCCATCTTTTTCCCCCTGACATAGATTCGCTATACTGCTCCAGGAAACATCTGCTTTATTTTTTTCTGCATATTAGCCCCCAACTTCTATATGTATATTAATAATAATCTTTATTTATATAGCGCCAACATATTCTGCAGCGCTTACAATACAGGGGAAATAACACAAGACAACGGTTACGTGAAGTAATCAATTGATAGAAACAGTAGGGGTGAGGGTCCTGCTCCAATGAGCTTACATACTACAGATAATGGGGTGATGCAGAAGGTAAAGGGGCTGGAGATGTGCACGGTATGGCGAGGTGGAGAGTGAGGGATGCTATACACACAGACAGGCTGTATAGTGGCGGAATCAGGATGTGTGCAGGTGCCGGTTGATTACGGCTATCATGGATTGCAGTCTGTGGGACAGGGAGCATGTTATCAGGCGAAGTACAGAGGGGTTTGGTTTAGGGGATATGGTATGCCTCCCTGAAGACGTGTGTTTTTAGAGCACGCCTGAACTTTAGCATGTCAGTGAGTGCCCGGATATTTTTTAATAGCGCGTTCCAGATGACAGGTGCTGCTCTTGAGAAGTCTTGGAGGTGGGAATGAGAGGTTCAAATTAAAGTAGCACTCAGTTTGATTTCATTAGCAGAGCGGAGGGCGCGGGCTGGGTGGTGAATTGAGATGAGGGAAGCTGTAAGGACTGGCGGTTCGCGGGTCCGTCGTGCCCGCACCGCCGGTCCTGTCACACGTGCGGCTGCTGTGCGGCGCAGGGGGGCTCCGGTCCTCGTCATCTCCCCTGGCCACCGAGCTCCACCTCGCCGCCGGGTTGCTAGGGATGCGGTGGGTGTTGCCCCGCATCGCGTCCTAGGTATCTTAGCAACCAGGCATGTGTCTCCTTCCCTGCCTCCTGCAGGGCTAGGGGCGGGTTCCCCAGTGCTGCTGGGTGCACTCAGCTGCTGTCAGGCTCCCCGCCCCAATCAGCTGCTGGGGCGGGAGCTCTGACAGCATTTAAACCTGCTGGTGTCTGCAGACCAGTGCCAGTGTTAGTTTGGATTTCCTGCTACACCAGCGTACTTCGTATTTCTGACCCCTGACTCCTGATACTGACTCTCTGCCTGTTGACCTGACGTTGCCTTTGCCTGACCCTCTTGTACCGCGTACCCTCTCGTTGCCGACCCGGATTGTCTGACTCTCCTTGCCGTTGTTTGTTCCAGTGTCTGTCTGTTTGTTAGTCCCAGTGTCCCCCTTCCTTAGTGAGTGTAGGGACCGTCGCCCAGTTGTCGCCCTGGGGCTTAGCCCAGGGGGGCAAGTAGGCAGGGACAGGGGTTACGAGTATTGTCAGCGACTTCCAGTTTCCCGGACCCCGAGTCCTGACAGTAACACTGGCCGAATGGAAGTCGGATCCCTACATCCGACCAGCAACTTTGAACCCCGCTATGGAGGCTGTGGCGGCCTTAGCCAACCAGGTACAGGTTCTGACGGATCTGGCCCAGGACCTGACTGCTCGTCTGCAGCATTAGGAGCAGCGAGGGGCTTCTAATATGATGCAGCTCCCTGCCACTCCTGGTACGGTTTCTGAACCCCGAGCAACACCTCCTGACTTCTTTTCTGGGGAGAGAAGTCAGTTTTTTGTGTTCAGAGAAGGCTGCAAGCTTTATTTTGACCTCCGACCTAACACCTCGGGCACAGAATACCAGAAAGCGGGTTTCGTGATAACTCGCCTGAGGGAAGAACCCCAAAATTGGGCCTTCTCCTTATCAGCTGACTCCCCCACCCGACAGTCACTAGACGCCTTTTTTGCTGCTTTGGGCCAGCTGTATGACGAACCTGACCGTGCTGCCTTCGCAGTCTCTAAACTCCTGGCCTTGCGAAAGGGGCGGAAGGTGGCTGAGGACTATTGTTCACAATTTCGCCAACACTGCACGGAGTCCAGGTGGAATGACGCGGCCTTAAAGGATCTGTTTTTGGCCGGTCTGTCGGAGGGCCTCAAGGACCTCTTGGTGGCACACCCGGAGCCTAGAACTTTGGAGCAAGCCATGTTTCTGGCCATCCGGGCTGACCGACGCTTGAGGGCCAGACGCTCGACTCGGACCAGCCCTGTCCGTATGTCTACATCTTCGGTGGTTCCGACCTTAACCCCTCCCTCCACAGAACCCATGGAGCTGGGAACCATGACCCCGAAGCAACGTTGGGAATATCGTCTCAGGATGAACCTTTGTCTCTACTGTGGGGAGCCGGGTCATCGCATTGTGACCTGCGAGAGAAAAGCCGCGGCAGGAAAACTTCCGCTCCTAGGCAGTTATCGGGAGGACTGTCTAGGAGCTAAGGTACTCCCTGTAAGGTCTAAGATGTTGTTGCCCTGCACCTTAGAATTCCAGTCTTTCTACCGTGCTGGGCAAGCGTTTCTTGATTCTGGAGCTGCTGCTAATTTTGTTAATTTCGATTTTGAGACCATCTGTTGTTGGTCTAAAAGAGTGAACAGGAGCTACATGCAGTACTGATGAGACTAGGGTCAGGGCTAGTCTGGGACTGGAAGGTTATTTCCTGCCGGATGTGATCAATTTTCTTTTTGAAGTAAGCAGCCAGCTCTTCAGCACTGAGATCTGTCATGGGGAGAGGGGTGCAGTTTTGGGCTGAGGAGAGTGGAAAGTGGCAGAGTCTTTTAGGGTTACGGGATAGTGATGAGACAAGAGAGGTGAAGTAGACTTGTTTGGCGTGGTGGAGGGCAAGGTTGTATATTCTGAGCATGAATTTAAAGTGGAGAAAGTCTGCGGGCTTTTGAGACTTTCTCCACAGCCGTTCAGCACACCTAGAGCACCGCCGGATGAATTGCGTTTGAGGCGTGAGCCAGGGTTGCCGCGGTCTATATCGGATGGCTTGGGTTAGGGGGGTGCCGCTTCATCCAGGGCATGTTTGAGAGTGGTGTTGTAATGTGCAGCAGCCAGGTTGGGGCAGGAGAAGAGAGCAATAGGGGACAGAGAAGACTGTAGAGACTCAGCAAAGTTTTTGGTGTGAACAGCCTGAAGGGTCCTATATGTACGGGAGGTAGGAGGGTCTGGGGAGATACTAGGAAGCTTGAACGAGAGAAAGAGGGGAGGTTATAGTCCGAGATCGGGAGAGGGGAGTTAGCGAAGTTAGAAGCAGAGCAGAGACGGAAGAAGACCAGATCAAGAGTATTACCATCCCTGTGAGTAGGAGAGGCTGTGAGTTGTGAGAGACCAAGGGAGGAGGTGAGCGATAGAAGCTGAGAGGCAGATGGGGAGTTGGGGTCGTTAGTGGAGATGTTGAAGTCTCCTAGGATGAGGGTTGGGATTTCGCAGGAGAGGAAGTGGGGGAGCCAGGCAGCAAAGTAGTCCAGAAACAGGCGAGGAGCACCTGGGGGGCGGTAGATAACTGCTACTCGCATGGACAGCGGACGGAAAAGCCGTAGGGCATGTGTCTTGAATGATGGGAACGTGAGTGAGGGTACTGGAGGGATGACCTGGTAGGTGCATTGTGAGGAGAGAAGAGCACCCACTCCTCCCCCACGCCTGTCATCTGGTCTCGGGGTATGGGAGAACTGCAGGCCATTATAAGACAGTGCAGCAGGGGAGGCCGTGTCAGATTGCTGTATCCATGTTTCTGTTAGAGCTAGCAGGTTTAGGGATTTAGCAGTGAAAAAGTCATAAATGGTGGGGAGTTTGTTACATGCCGACTGGCAATTCCAGAGTGCACATTGAAAGGAGGATATGCAGACACTAGTGGTTGGACTAGAAGGGTGTCTCAGTGGTGTAGGTGGAGAGTAATAGTTTGGGGCACTAGAGGGTGGGCCAGGATTGGGAGAGATGTCCCCTGCTGCTAGTAGCAGCAGTATAGCGAGGGTGAATAGGTGGTTAGGGGATTTATGAAGGCGATAGTTGTGTTTTACTGTGGCTTCAGGGGGATTGAGACGTTTTAGGAAAGTAAAGAGTGCATGTGAGCTGTGCATGAGTGAAGAAAGGAGAGAGGAGCTGATATGGATAGAATACACCAGAGGTGGGCGCTGGATGTAGATTTGATAGAAAACAGTAAAGATAAGAAAAGAGACTACAGTAGTAGTCATGGTCAGGGAGTGCAGGGTTTTAGGACAATTTATGCAGCATATCTGTCTCTTGCCATGTTGAACTGCCATGCTAAACTGCATAGAAGTCACACTTGCTCACGGGCACACTTTATCACAGGGAACAGCCACATGCGTGTCAGTGAAGGGATACTACTTTTAATGCCAAGCAACAGCCAACACCTGGGAAACTATAGTTCAAATTAGATTCGTTAAGCAACTGGCTAGTGACCCACCCAGAGGTTTTATGGCTCGCTTGCATAAATAACACCTCCACACTTAAACTGGACATAGAAGTGGGGGATGATACTATATGGGGTATATGGGGGAGGAGGCACAAGATATGACCAATATTCAAGCTAGGCAAAAACACATACCATAGACATAACAGAAAATATGCAAGAAAATAGCAGTGGTGCAATTTAAGCAGAGATGAAGCAGCAGGGGGGGGGGGTGGACTTCAGTTGCAGGAGGAAACATGTACCATAGACATAACAGAAAATATGCAAAAAAAAAAATTTCATGATTAGATGCAATATGATTTTTCTGCTGTGTAATGCAAACTAAGCATATAGATATCTGGCTTGTGCTGTTTGAATAGTATTGCAACATAAAAACTAGCACTGTCCTGTATACTGTAACATACATATGAAGAATAGCCTCTGACAAGGGAGCTCCATCCTGCATACTGTAACATACATATGCAGAATAGCCTCTGACATTGGAGCGCTGTCCTGTATACTGTAACATACATATGCAGAATAGCCTCTGACATTGGAGCGCTGTCCTGTATACTGTAACATACATATGCAGAATAGCCTCTGACCTCGGAGCTCTGTCCTGTATACTATAACATACATATGTAGGATAGCCTCTGACATTGGAGCGCTGTCCTGTATACTGTAACATACATATGTAGGATAGCCTCTGACATCGGAGCTCTGTCCTGTATACTATAACATACATATGCAGAATAGCCTCTGACATCAGAGCGCTGTCCTGTATACTGTAGCATACATATGCAGAATAGCCTCTGACATCAGAGCTCTGTCCTGTAAACTGTAACATATATATGCAGAAAAGCCTCTGACATCGGAGCTCTGTCCTGCATACTGCTACAAAACGTGTTGGACATCGGAGCTATGCAGACAAATCTCAATGTCAGACAAGGGCTGACACTGGATTGGAAAATGTTAATTTAAAAAAAATGCTAATAAAACCATCATGACAGTTAATTTTTATCTGTTTCTGTTGAGTAATTCAAGGAATTTAGAGCGCACTTTCTCAACAAAAATAAATAAGAGCTGCGGAGTGTGCGTGTGGCAGGGAAATTGGATTGGAAAGGGTTAAGGAAAGGTCAATACACTAGATGGGATTTATGATCTATGCACTGTAAATAATCTGGTAACAAGTTTCTTATAAAATAAGAAGTACTTATGTTCGGTCAGGATAAAACAACCAGCAAAAGAACACAGAAACAAGGGAGAGCGTAGGAAATGCCTATTATAGAGCTGCAGTATGTACAACTGGGGCGCCCTCTGCTGAATGTTTTATGTAATGAGCACAAGCTACATCAGTGAGCTAGGTATACTAGGAAAATTAGCAGAATAGACCACAGTTTATTAGGTGAAACCGCTTTAGCTCCTTATGCTGCAAGTTACATTCGTGCAGGGTGATTGTATATGGATGTCACCAACACATCAGTCTAATTAAAGGGAACCTGTCACCAGGAAACTCATATCAGAGCTGCCACCATGTTTTAACTGAGCATCTGGGAGCTTGGGTAGAAAAGTGGCAAATGAATAACACTGATGAATGTAAGGATCTGCACATAGGCAGGGAAACACGTCACCATTACACACTAAAAGGGAAACACTGACCTGAAAAAGGACTTGGGGGTTTTAGTTAACTGTAAGCTTAATTAGAGGAACCCGTGTCAGGCAGCAGCTGCCAAGGCAAATAAAAAAATGGGGTGCATCAAAAGAGGTCTAGGGGCACATGATGAGAAAATTGTCACTGGTCAGATCACAGATGGAATACTGTGGACAGTTTTTGGAACCAGTAATCAAAAAGGACATATCGGAGCTTGATCGGGTACAAAGGCGGGCAACTAAAGTACTAAACAGAATGGATAGACCACAATACCCAAAAGGGTTATCAAAATTGTGGTTACTGAGATTAGAAAAAATATGGCTGAGGGCCATATAACTATGTATTAAGCCTCATGCCCACAGCCGCATCGGAGCCCACCACGGCGCCCCCCAAAACCCCCATACTCACCACTTCGGATCTGCTGTACGCATCCTGCCTGGTGGTCCGGCACGCATGCGCAGTACATTGCGTGACACGCCGGCAGTGCTGGATGACGCAGCCAGGAGTGGGTGGGGTCGCGTATTCTCGTAATACTTCTGCTGTGCTACAGCGGTAGTATAGCGTGATGGCCGGCTTCCATTGACTACAATGGAAGCCGGCCGCGCATATTCCCATTGCAAATAGAGCATGCCACATTCTCTTTCATGCTGCGGAATTCCGCGGTGTAAACATTGAGCTTTTAGGTTCAATAGAACCTAATAGCTACGGGACAATGCCACATGAGGGAACAGACATGACATGGTTCAGGTGTCAGACAACTCATCAGATGTATGAGGAACAGACTGAACAGGAGGTAGGTGTCAAACAAACCTTCAGACAGGACTCCGGCATTCAACAAGCCTTCGAACGGAGAGGGAACAGAGAGGACAGGACTGACATGGACAAAACTGGATCCAGATAAACAGACAGACATCTGCACAGCATACACACACAAGAGAACAACCGGCACCCATATAGGCTCAGGGCCGGATTACATACACTTCAATTACAGCTGATTGGCCAGCTAGGGGAAACGTCTCCCTGCCACCCAATAAGTCCACACAGCCTAGGGAATATTCAAGTAGGGAAGAGAAGAAGGGAACATTAAGCACTGAGAAATTTCTGACAATTGACACCTAAGGAATTTTCTAAAGTAATGGCTCACTCACAGGGGCGTATGGGGGCTGCATATTACGCGCGTAATGCACAGTACACAATCACATTTGATTGTAACGTGTATTTACTGTATATTTTTAAACCCCAATAGACTGTAACGGGCATCTTACATGCGTAATACACACCAGCATTGTTACGTATTATGTTCATGAAAAAAACATGTTTGAATTGCCTAATGTAAATTAATGGGCTCTTAGGACTGCGTATTACACGTGTAATGCTCAGACACCTCACCCCCCACTTGTACACCCATGTTAGTGAGCCCTTACAAAAAATGCAGTGACCAAGGAACGGGTCACGGCCTATGAGAGAGCGGGGTAGAGTTTCACCTTCTCACTGTGGCTCTACCGTCTCCCACCCGGAGGGTAACCGGTGACACGTCCAAGGGCTGAGGGCAGGTTAATAAGGGGAACCCAAAGGGATGGATTATCTTGAGTCCTGTTTTGTCTCGTGACGCCACCGTTTCTTCCACAGACTCAGAATAATAAATAATAATCATCTTTATTTGTATAGCGCCAACATATTCCGCAGCGCTTACTTAGACAGGGGGAATACAGAGAGACAAAAGTACAAAAATTATAGAACCATAGTTACATAGTAATCAGTTGATGGAAACAATAGGGGTGAGGGTCCTGCTCCAACGAGCTTACATACTACAAATAATGGGGTGATACAGAAGGTAAATTGGCTGGAGATGTCTACAGTATGTCTACAGTATGTCTACAGACTTAAGCTGTGTGATGGCAGAAACAGTGGGACTGCAGGGAGCAGTTGATTGCGGCTAGCAGGGATTGTAGTTAGTAAGACAGGGAGTATATTATCAGGCAGAGTACAGAGGGGTTTGGTTCAGGCGATATGGTATGCCTCCCTGAAGAGGTACGATTTTAGAGCACTCCTGAAGTTTTGTAAGTCATTGATTGCCTGGATAGCCTTTGATAGTGCATTCCAGAAGACTGGTGCTGCTCTGGAGAAGTCTTGGAGGCGGGGATGAGATGTTCAAATTAAAGGGGCGCTCAGTCTGGTTTCATTAGCAGAGCGGAGAGCCCAAGCTGGGTGAGGGATTGAGATAAGGGAGGCAATGTAGGGTGGCGCTGCACTGTGGAGGGCTTTATGGATGAAGGTAGGTAGTTTAAATTGAATTCTGTATTTAACAGGCAGCCCGTGCAGTGACTGGCACAGGTTAGAGGTGTCCGAGTAGTGGCCTGACAGGAAGAGGAGTCTGGTTGGCGCATTCAGGATGGATTGGAGAGGGGAGAGTCTGGTGCAGGGGAGGCAACGAGTTGCAATAATCGAGCTGAGAGTGGATGAGGGCAACGGTGAGCATTTTTAGTGTGTCCATGATGAGGAAAGAGCGGATTATTGCGATGTTCATACATCATTACATGATGGACAAAAAGATACAATACCAGACAGTCATCCACATACCAGACACTTAAGTCTTTCAGTGCTGCAGAGATACAATGCCCACCATTCTTGCAACATGAAAGACACTGACAACACAAGACTGAGCATACACACCATTAGGAAGTGGCCCTTTGTACTGGGCCACTACAGTTCCCCCTACTTAAAAACAAGTGAACCCCGGCGCCTCTTAACTCTTTCCAATCCGATTTGTATCCTGGTTTTCCTAGGGGGCTTACTCTTTTTCTGCCATTATACAACAGCGCTATATGCTGGCTAAAGCCAGTACTGCATGAGGTGACAGGTTGGATAGGTTCCGACAGCAGGGAGGTTGGCAATATACAGTAATAGAACCCCGACGGACGTCTTCCAACATCGGAGCTGTACAGCCTTAAATCATAATGTCTTTAGAGGTCAGACAGTGGTTTGGAGAGGGTTAAACAGAGTGCAATTGTCCGGAATGAACTAGCTTTCAGTGTCCTACACAATAACACATGATGCACCATCTATTACACAGTTGCTGAGTGTGCAAAGCGAAACCTATAAACACAACTCACCCTCCAGTGCTACTCAGAGCTTACCCGTCAAAGTGTACTGAGACTACTTATGATGTCACGTTTTGTGTCGAGTGTTAATTTTTGTGATGGAGTGTGCGGAAAGTGGTACGGCCATTACCACAAGAATCTGTTAGGCTGGACAGAATCCAGGATGCACTAACATTTCCATGGGGAACTTACATGATTCTTCTCCCCAAGGACTAATAGAAAAGAGAAATGGCATTACACCGCTACAAGTCACAAAACCAAGAAAGGGTGTACTGGTAGTATTAACACAGAAAACGTGAAATGAAACATCACTATTCCGGAAGACTAGCTCATGAAGGATAGTAATCTTGGGTAAATACTCCCAACTGAGTGAAAATGAAGATGTATATTGTGGATGCTCCCCCTGGGACAGGTAAAGAAACATGCCGACACAGTTACACAACTAGGAAGACTTGAAGAAAAAGAAACTCACACAACAAGCATACATGAGAGAGGCAAACCAATTTTACTTCACAATCTTTCTTTACCCCTCCTGCACAATGACTTAAACGTTGCATAATATTATTAAATCAGTACAATATAAAACATATTGGCAATAATTTTCTTTCCTATGAAAAGGAAACATTTTTTCAAGTCCTTTTGGGTCTAATAAAGAAAAAAAAAGACTCTCTTTTTTCTATGACTTTCTAAAAAAAAAAAAAAACAAAGTTCAGGAAACAAACAGTCTCTGCATAAGAATCTATTAACACCATGTAGTGATCGGACGAGGAGCGGAAACTCTCTTACTACCTTCTGACTCGATGTGGTCGAAGGCCCAAGACACTCTGCCGCGGTTCTTCTCTCCGAGTCTCTGCAGGTAAGCCGGAGAGGGACTTCGCGGGACCACATAGGGCGCTGAAGGATCTCCGGCAGGCGGAAACGGCGGTCGGCGAATAGGTTCAGCCATGAAAGTAAATGAAAAATTTTGGTCGCCAAACACCTCCATGAAGGGCAACAGATGCGGCGGCAGCAAATCTCTAACCTCTCTGTTCAAATCATGCACCAAAATCCACAAAGGTTAGTGCCAGTAGCAGTCCGATAGGGATGTAATTTCAGTGGATAGCTCTAGGGTGGTGTGTGATGAACAGAAAAAAGGTTACTTGGTTCTGGAGAGGTAAGTCTTCTTGGACCTAAAGTCGAACTGGTCTTCTGCGATCCCGGATGTGGACAAACAGGGAAACGGTTCACTGGCTGCAGGATCATCCTTTCGGGTAGAATGCTTTTGTCTGACTGCCAGGACAAGTCTACTTGCGCAGGAAACTGCACGCGTGTCTGAGTAGACAAGTCCAGCACCTGGCTGAAAACAGAGGGAAACTCCTCGTCTGGGCGGTCTATAGACTGTTGCTCCGCCCTGGGGGCAACCCCCCCCCCCCTTACCTTTTCTCTAGTCTTGGCAGACATTGAGTGGCGGAAAATTTTCACGGGCTCGACACCCTGAAGAATATGGGGCCTGGGGCCATCCTGACCCACCCCAGTATCATCACTGGAAATGGTTGCTCACCATGAATTGAAGACACCTCTACACCATCTAGAAGCACCACACAGTATTCTTGGTAGGACATCTCTGCCACATATAAATCAGCTCCTTCCTGCTGCATTCTAGGCACACCACTCAGACTGGTACCACTCTGATGAATGTCCATAGACTCCGAGAACCTGCGATCTATTTGTAAGAGTCGGAGGGATCTTGTCCTGGATGACTGAGAGGTACAGATGGCCTTGAAATAGAAACTAATTCCGCCTTGAGTGTGCGCGGGTAAAACCTTTCCACGATGAGAAAATGGTGGGAACATCTTTTCTTTAATTTTAAGCACTCACTTAGAAATAGGCACATGAGGTTCATCCTGTTTGTGCCACACCAAAATAAACTGTCCTGCAGTGACAGAGGAAAGGGTCACAGCCTAGAAGACAGCGGAGTAGAGTTTGGCCTTGTCACGGTGGCCCTACCGTCTCCCTTCCGGAGGGTAACTGGTGACACATCCAAGGGCTGAGGGCAGGTTAATAAAGGGAACCCAAGGGATGGATTACCTTGAGTTCTGTTTTGTCTCATGATGCCACCGTTTCTTCCACAGGGGATCCAGGGGATTCCTAAATGACGGAGTAAATCCACTCCTGTGTAGCCTCCGTGGGGGGATTGCTGGGTGACAGGGTAAATCCACACACACACGGGCAGTGGTGTAGCAAGGTCAGGTGGTACCCAGTGCGAAAAATGTTTTTGTCAAACACCCCCTCCACACAGCTCTGCTACATCCATCCTGAACCCCACACATCACACACACAGTTCCACTACATCCATCCTTACCCCAGACATCACACACACAGCTCTGCTCCATCCATCCTGACCCCCACAGCTCCACTCACTCACTCCATCCATCCACACACCCCCAGCTCCAACACACAGAACACAGCAGAGTCCTACATTTACTGATATCTCCCGTGGTCATATGACCCCTGACTCCTCCCACACAGGGTATCACATGACGGAACATCATCAGAGGTTCTGGAAGCTGCCAGCTCTGCAGGTCAGTGTGTCCCCTCATGACAGGACTGTCGGAGGAGGGTTAACCGGCGCTAGGGGGCAGTGCAGGCTCTGTGAGGGGCATCTGGAAGACTCCAATAGTAGGTCCTCCACCTACCGCTGCCAAGTAGTTGTGTGCCAGGACCACAACTGACTGGCTGAGCTGTCACCCCCCTCACTGATAGCACCTGGGGCGTTCCGCACCAACCTTGCTATGCCACTGCACACAGGTACGGATTAAAACACAGCCTCTGGAAATGGATGGGCGACTGGTCACTTTACTTAACTTGAAAAACAGCACAGTTCAGCAGCTACTTGCCAGGTGATGTGACACGGAGAACTCACCTGACGTCGGGAGAAACCACAGTCACAGTTATCTGTAGGTCCTGGCCTGATACCACACTTCTCTCTCTCTAAACCACTCACATTCACAGACGGGAACACGCTGTAGAACTTCTGGGGAGAAGCCGTCCCCACACTCGCTCGGCCATCCTCTCGGCCTCCTCCATTCTGTGTCTGTTGGTCGAAGGTACTCACAGACAGCTGCCTTGCACTCCTTTCTCGAACAGCACCCAGAACAGACTCAGAACGAACTCCCTTTCCCGTGAAGACCAAGAATACATATACGAGACATCAGACATCTCGTATCAGATGACATCACGTGACGGACAAAGAGATACAAAACCAGACAGTCATCCATATACCAGACACTTAACTCTTTCAGTGTTGCAACTATGCAATGCACACCATTCTTACAACATGAAAGACACTGACTACACAATACTGAGCATACACACCATTCAGGAGGGGCCCCGTTGTACTGGGCCACTACAGAAACAGTGAGGGATTTCAGGCAGACAACATCTGAGTGGCCTTCTGAAGTGACAGGAAAGAGGCACTGATTGGCGCTCAGTGCTGAACGACAGGGGGCATGCACCTAAAGCGCAATTGTGTGGGCCTGGGCTGATGTTACGATGCCACCCTGAATCCACCTACTGATTTCGTCTGGCACGCCGCAGTACTGCATCTTTTATTTCAATATGTGCAGAGAATAAACAGGCTAGTAGAAAACAAATCAAAACTTGTTTTCCCCTTCTTTGCCATCTAGGAAAGGCAATATAGATCATCAGTGGGCACACTGACCATGATGTACTGTAAGATAGCGCCTCCGGTGGTGTAACAACAGAAAAGCAAACAACAGCAATTTAGTCTCATTTAGCCTGCATAACCTTATTGCACATCACTTTTGAAAAAAACAGGGGAAAAAAACAATATGCAAGGATCTCTAAGAGCACAAGTGACTATCTAATGTTTATTGCCAACAATAGCTGAAATTTGGAAACTTCAGACAAAACTGCATATATATAATCTTTATTTGCATAGTGCCAACATATTCTACAACACTGTACAAGTATGAGGACACATCAGACAAAATTAAACATGCCATAAAGTGTTAAACTAAAATAATTTAAACAATTAGTGTGAGGGCCCTGTTCACAAGAGCTTACAATTAGAGATGAGCGAACGTGCTCGGCCACGCCCCTTTTTCGCCCGAATACCGCGATTTCCGAGTACTTCCGTACTCGGGCGAAAAAATTCGGGGGGCGCCGTGGCGGCACGGGGGGGTAGCAGTGGGGAGTGGGGGGGAGAGGGAGAGAGAGATGGCTCCCCCCTGTTCCCTGCTGCTACCCCCCGCGCCGCCACGCCTCTCCCCGCCCCCCGGTGCCCCCCGAATCTTTTCACCCGAGTACTGAAGTACTCGAAAATGGCGGTACTCGGGTGCGTAAGTACTCGAAACGAGTACGTTCGCTCATCTCTACTTACAATCTAAGAGGGCCAGGGACAAAACTACTGTTATAGAAGCCATAGTGGCTGCTACAAGAATCAAGGGGGCCCGCACCACTCACAAATATGCTGCAGTTCATTCAGTGCACAAGTGACAGCACAGTAGCAGCTGAGCCTGTGGCATATGGCGGGTCCGATCCGGCACACAATGTTCCTCCAGTCCCTTGCATTGATCAGCAGCTCCAGGATGCACTTGAAGGAGAAGCTAAAGCAGACTGATGGCGGCTTGGGCTGGATGAGAGCTGCTGTACCGGAGCTAGTGCTATGAACTAAAGGAAACTAGCATGGAAAGAAACTGGCACACTGTCACACTATTCTGTAGGTGGCTGGAGGCTGGCTGTACACAGTGTGAGCAGCCCCAGTTTGGGGACTTAAACACATGGGCGAATGCGCTAATACGCTCTTCATGTTAGCGCATGAACCAGGGTATTTATTGGGGACTATTTAAAGTCTGTGCTATTGTGCACAAGTTTGAAAAAAAAAACAGGAAGATAGGTCCTGCCCTATCTTTCTTATATGTAGCAAAACTACGTGCGAGAAAGATAGGGCAAGTCCTATCTTTTCTCGTGCATAGTATTAACACATGGGAATCCAGCTAGTGCAACAAGACGATTGAAATCAATAGTTTTGTTTCGTCCCGTTTGGTTTTAACCATATTCTGGAATAAACCAATTGAAACCACTTCCATCATCCTGTGGTAACTATTGATCCGTGAACCCAGGTACTGAGGGGACTTGATGGCCCCCAAGTATCCTCTGTGGAGTAAGTTCAGTCTTTAATTACTAATCTATCAAGCACAGATACACATCAGGAACATTTTCTATTTTTTTAGATGTACTTTCTATCACCAAGGTTCTGTGACCCTGGGTTCCTCCATTGTCGCTGCCCCTGCTCTTCTAATAACTGGCGGGTTAATTGCTTGTGATTATCCTTGAAGACGAACCTGGACCTTAGGTGTGGAGACCTGTTGGTCAGATGGATTTCCCACACCAGGTGAGTCCATTTCTACTAGTTCCATTGTTGTTTATGTGCACATTGATTCATCCTTGGAGTGCAAACACAACTATCTACTCTCAAAGACAGTTGGTTACTACTTATAAAAAGAAATAGCCAGTTCAAATTGAAAAATCTCCATTATTGTAGACTACCCAAAGCTTATCGGAGGAATTGCAATTGGTTCATCGAGCACAGGCTCTGATTGATTCTCAAGCGCTGCGGCTCAGGCAATCACAGCTAGCGCTTCCTGGAGTTGCAGACTTTAAACCTCCAATCCAGGAAGGGCTGCCTGAAGACTACAGAAAAATGCACCGAAGCTGCAGAGTTGACGTGCACTGGAGCTGACAGTGCCTAATAGATGTATTATTATTATTTTATTTTTTTTTATGTAGATGGGGCTTATTTTTTGGGTGGGGCTTTTATTTGAACCCCTCCTTCTAAAATCCTGAGGAGGAAATCCCAGAGGGGAGAGGCATCGCTATGGAGCACATATATTTCAAGCCCTTTTCCGAAAATCCCGGCAAAAGAGCGCTACAAAGTCGCACGACTTTGTAGTGTCATGTGTGACTTTGTAGTGATGCAAAATTGCAATATTGCCGCGAGAAATGCAGCAATATCACACAGAACACACATAATGACTGAATTTTTGCATAAAATGTTTAACATTTAAACATACAGTTAATCATTTGAAATCCTCTCCATTTACCTTGTTAGCTAAAGTACACCCTCAGGTGGGTGTATGTTTATGCAAGGAAAACTCTGGCCAGCAGGTTTTCAATTAGTGTAAAGAAAATCCATTGTCTTCTGCCACATGAGTAAACAAGTACTCATTGTGTTTTTAGCAGGGCAAACAATCACTCCTCCCCTCAAGTTGTTCAGTCTTTCAAAGACTGAACAAATGTCATTGAAGCAAAACGAAAAAACTAACAAACTAACGACTATTTTTATGCAGCCTGAAACTCAGCAATAAGCGACAAGTGGACGAATAGGGCGCCATGGCTGTGTGTTTACATGTAATGATTATCACTCACTTTTGCATGTAAAAGGGGCTTAAGAGCTCTATGGGGAGATACTAATAATCCCCCATACCGACATGGTGAGATCCGAGGCACTTTGCTTTATTGTAACTAAACAAAAGCATCATGTTTTATAGCTTTTCTTATCAGTAAGTGCCCTACTACATTTGCGCACAAAATGTGACATTTACATTACATTGGAATTTTCCTAATTAGTTACATATTATGAAATTCACATCTGCAAGTTCTAATTGCTATTTGAAAAGATCATGACCATCATATCAGAATTAATTACACAAAGAAGGAAATTACTATGAGTAAACATCACCTTTGCTTCCCAAAACCGTCATGTAATCATCTAAGTCTGTCAAAACATTAGATAAGTACATCTGTTTTCCAGTCTTTACGCCACATGTTCTTGGAGACTGTGCTTACCAAGAATAATTGTTAAACGATTCTATGTATTTCTGAGAACACACACCATTCTCATTAATGTTCACTGGTAATTTGCCTAAGTCCATGACGATGCTATCATAAATTTGGTAAAAACGATGTGCGGTGGCTAGCTATTAAAGGATGGTAGAGCCGTTTTTTTCTATAGATGGTCTCCTGCGAGACAAAAAAGCTGGGTGACTTTATAAGTTGAAGCTCCAGATCATCTGCCTTACATCTTAATTACACACTGTAAGGACATGTTCAGGCAGTGGAATTTCGATGCAAAATCTGCACTTGTTCCATGTCAAATCCATGGTAAATCCACATCCCATTATTTTCAATGGGAATCCACGCTGTAGTCTATTTGGTGTGGATTTGTTCTGCACGCTCATCTGAAACCTGTGTGGTATAAAGGAGTGACGTGTCACTTTTTGACGTGGATTTGGCATCAGTAGTTCCATGCGCAGATTTGCCAATTAAAAGAAGCTAAACGTGCTTCTTTAAAACGTAAGGTGACCGGATTTTCAAAGGGTCAAAGCAGGACGTATGATTTTACCTCTGTCGTTATAAAAAGTACAGAGCCAGTTCAAAAACAACAGGGAGCGAATTCCGCAGCATTTTGGCTGGAAATCAGCCGCGTACCCGCAGCTGATTTCATACTGTGTGGCGTTCCCCCCCACCTCTTCCGTAGTCTTCCAGTTCTCAGCATCCTGTTGTGCCTCACATGACCAGCAACACTGCACCTAATCAGGCCGCTGGGAATTGGAAACCGGGAAGGGCCAACAGCAGGAAGCCTTCGGAGGTGGTGGGGGAGGTGAGGGGCAGCGCCGCATAGTATGAAATCAGGGGCTTCCCATTACTTAAAATAGCCTCACAACCACTATGTCCTTCCAGGTTGACACTGACTAGGACACGTGATTGCTGCACTTCTAAGATTGATGACCTATCCTCAGGATCAATAGCAAAACGGATATTTTTGCCAAAAGCAACAACCCTGAGTGGATTTCATTAAAAGCAAACTTTTATTAATCCCATAAAATTTCACTTAAAAAAATATTAATAAAAACCAGATATGCAGTAGTAGCAGACAAAAATGATTATACAGACTCAAAGTATGAACATATTAACTACCTGCCTCACTAAATACATTAGGTCTATACAGTATATACTTTATTAGGAATGTTGGAGCTAGCGCTCGCTCCTCCGACTCCAGCACAATGGCTCATACACACTGAGCCATAGAAACCAATATGACCATGTGAACTAGAGCACTAGTCAATGACTCATATCAGTGGTAGTATTATCCTGAAAGCATCACAATCAGTACTGAGGAGATAAATGCCTACAGTATAGATCTGAAGCTCCATGTACCCCTTAGGACGTCAGCTGCCTTGCAAAACATGTTATGTTTTAGCTTTTCCTAATAACCCAACAGACATCCAAAAAAGTGTTCTTTGTCAGACTGATATGTGCTGGGATATTTTTTTTTAACTGTACAAGAAAGTGTAGTAGACTGTGCTCCACTATACAGTGGGCTACCGCAAAAATATGCTTACCATGTGTCTTCCATTTTTTAACATTACTAGCTATGGACGACATATGTCACTGTATAGGATTACAGTCGCATATGTTTCATCCTTTTATTGGCATGTCAGAGAACATTCTGGCCACAGAGGGGGGTCACTTACTAATTAGAGCAACAGAATAGTCATATTATTAAATGGGGCTAAACAAGGGCTTATATTACATCATGGGACCACAACAGGACCACTATTACATTGTGGGATCACAGCGGGGGTGCTATTACAGCATGGGACCACAGTGAGGCCACTATTACATCATGAGAGCACAGTGGGGATAATATTATATTGTGGGACCACAGCAGGGACTCTTTTATATCATGGAACCATAGCAAGGGCACTATTACATTGTCAAAACCACAACAATTCAGATAGCGCCGTGGGGATTAATGGTGGGTTATCCGTCTTAGCATTTTCATATCCATTACAAGTTGGGAGAGCTGCAACGACAATATGGGGGTTTCTCTCAAGGAGAATGTCCCCCAAAAAAGAAACAAACAAGCCGTAAATAGAAAAAAAAGTCTGCGCTCATAGAATATGCAAGGCAATAACCCAAACAGGTCGTCAATCCAGAAAAGGTATAGAATAGGGACGGCACTTACTCCAAAGGAGGGGGGTATATCTAACAAGAAGCCCCCTCCTTGAAGTGTCGACCCCTCAAAGTTCTCCCGGTCGCAAATAACACTGCGCGGTCTGGTAGATTACATTTTCACTTTATTTCCAAGTACTATAGGCAACGCGTTATACCCCCCTCCTCCGGAGTAAGTGCAGACTTTTTTTTCTATTTACGACTATTACATTGTGGGACCAAATCTGAGGTACTATTACTTAGTTGGGGCTAAAGGAAGGACACAATGACATCTTGGGACAATGGCAGGGGGCACTGAAAAGTTGATTAGGGGTGACAATGTGCAGAAGCGAGCCATGACCAGAAGAAATCTCAGTGGCAGTCTAGACCCAGAGAGAAGAAGACCAAAACAGAGAAGACATTCCCTGTGATCGCTGGAGGTAACTGCGCTGTAATCATTATCACCGTATACAGCTGGTAATTGAGCACATTATATGAGTACTCTATTGTTTAGAGGAATAATACAGCTGAACCACTGTCAACGTCTGCCGCATTATAAAAGTAATTATATGTGTGTGTGTATATATTATTTACTTTGGGAGCGGTGGCAAATTTTGGGGTTTTCTATCGGGCCCCATGAGTTCTTTGTACCCACCTGCTTCTACTCTCAGCCCACTCACTTCTTAGATCCCTGTCATGCTGTGAGTTCAAGTCAGTAGACTTAAGCCTGGTTTAGACACAACGATTATCACTAAATAAATCTTTTGAGCGATTTCTGAGTGATAATCGTTGTGTGCTTAACAGCACAAGGTGATCACTCAAACGTTGAGCGAGCACCTTGCGCTCCGAGCGGAGGATGCAGAAGACAAGTGGGGCCGCTTGCTTTCTGCACCCAGCTTAATCAAAAAAATAGGCACAATTGCTAAATAATGCAAAAACACTCTACTGTATTGCTATGAGAACACAAAAAATGTAACCACACATAGAGCTTAGAGTAATTAAAATAGATAAACTTTATTACAAAACAGAATAGTAGTTAAAAACATATATATAGTGGGAGAAAATGAGTACCTGGATTGCAGGAACAGGACTTAATAGAATAAAAATATATTCATGGTATAAATAGGATAGCAATAAATACAATAGTGGATCTACAAAGTCATATAATGCAAGCCAGACTAACAAGGCAATAAATTAAGACTGTCAGATCACACAAAATATAAATGCTAGTTACCACATGCTAGTCAAGACCTGTATCCTGAGCCCCAACGCACGTTTCACAGCCGAGCGCTCCGAGCGGAGGATGCAGAAGACAAGCAAGGTGTCCCCACTTGTCTTCTGCCTCCAGCTGTTCTCTGCTCTGAGCGCCCGACTGTTATACAGCCGAGCGCTCCATGCGGGGTATGGAGAACAAAGTTGGACCACTGTGTTCTTCATACCCAGCCTGTCATCAGGGAGGGGGATAAAGCGGAAACAATAGTATCAGCTGTATCCCGCTGTGAATCCCTGATAACTGGTCACTGATCTTTCAGCATGCTAAAAGATCAGCAACGGCTTAACGAAAAAAGCACCATGTCAGTGCAGTTAGACAACGATTATCGCTCAGAAGATGGTTTTGAGTGATTTTTGAGCGAACATCGTTGTATCTAAATGGGCCTTTACAGTTGGGCTGGGAGACTTGTCTGTAAAATACACTCTTAATAAGCTTGTCTAAAATTGGCCATATAGACAAGAAATGTTCTTCCTGTTTTGGGTGCTGTATTGTACTGAGCTTGGTTTTGTATTTATGTCATTAGCTTGATTCTGGTGCTTTATTTATGCACAAAGGTTGGTTCTGGTACTGTACTTATATACGGAGGTTGGTTCATTTTTGTTTTTATATTTTTAGCTTGATTCTGTATTTATGTTATGAGTTTGGTTCTGGTGCTGTGTTATGTAATGAGGTTGCTTCTGGTGCTGCATTAATATACAGAGGTTGGTTCATGTTGTATTTATATTTTGAGTTTGGTTCTGATGCTGTATTTATCTACTGAGATTGGTTCTGGTGCTGTATTCATGGTATGAGCTTGTTTCTGATATTATATCTATTGTGGAGGGTACTAGCTCAGTACAATAAGTGGGTTGCCGTGAAAGACAGTGACACCAGGATCAAAGTACTAACGACCACTTGTCTGTGAGTAAGTGAGTTATATGCTTCGCCCCTGGGGGTACTAGTGGATTGTAGACTAAACTGGAGTAACCAATGCCAGTCAGCTGCTGCAAAAGCCAATAAAGTCTTGGGATGTATTAAAAGAGGTATAGGGGCGAGGGACGAGGACATTATTCTCCCATTATATAAGGCACTTGTCAGGCCCCACATGGAATACTGTGCACAGTTTTGGTCACCGGTGCTCAGGAAAGATGTTACAGTATTGGAAGGGGTACAAAGAAGGACAACTAAACTAATACATGGAATGACGGGACTGGAATACCCAGAGAGGCTATCCAAACTGGGATTATTTACTCTAGAAAAAAGACGGCTAAGGGGTGACCAAATAACTATGTATAAATAAATAAATACATGAGGGGACAATACAAGGATCTCTCCCATGATCTGTTTATACCCAGGACTGCGATGGTAATGAGAGGGCATCCGCTGCGTCTGGGGGAAAGCAGGTTTCACCACCCACACAGAAAGGGGTTCTTTACTGTAAGAGCAGTTAGACTGTGGAACTCACTGCCTGAGGATGTGGGGATGGCAAAATCCATAGAGTAGTTTAAAAGGGGACTAGATGTCTTTCTGGAGCGGAAGGATATTACAGGATATAAATCTTAGGTTAATTGTTAATCTGGGTATACATAATAGGAACTATTAGGGGTTGATCCAGGGATTAGTCTGATTGCCATTAGGGAGTCGGGAAGGAATTGTTCCCCCAAAAGGGCTAATTGGCTTCTGCTCTTGTTTTTTTTTTTCCTTCCTCTGGATCAACAACACAGGAGGATAAACAGGCTGGACTAGATGGACATTGTCTTCATTCGGCCTTACATACTATGTTACTATGTTAAATGACAGTGACGTCATTATAGGTCCTAAAGCATATAACATGCAGAGCCTGACAGCAGCCGTGTGCTCACAGGACCTGTGATGATCTCACCGTCATGTGATCAGTAACCAACTGTTATCCCCGCCCCCTGATCAAATCATGGCCACATCATCACAGTTGCTTCACTTTATTAAAAACCTGCAGAGTTGGACAAAAGCCTTTCTGGACTCTTTATATCTTTAAGGTATACTTACTGGGTCGAACAGACGAAGACAGCATTCTGGGGAAACCTAGTGACCATCCAGGACTCTACCTGTCACTATCTCACACTGTATACTGAAGTTATGGCTATAGTTATGTTAAATAGATAAACAAGTTAAGAATGGAAGAACATCGTGTAGCTGGCGGTAAAGCTGGCCTCCAACCCATGGCAGCTAATGGCTCATTTTCCAGTCCTTTGTATGCCCATGGTTTTCCCGGGTGTGGCCCTTTTTTCTAGTCACTGTATGCCCTTTTTTCCAATTATTCTCTGCCTTATATTTCTAGTCACTGTTTTCTCTATTTATATCCATTATTGTCACCCCTATAATTTTTTGGAAACTGTCTTCCCTCTTTTTTTTTCTAGTGACCAACTGCTGTATTTATTGGTTAGCTGTATTCTGTATTTTTCTCATTCTGTGGCCCTTATTTTTCTGGTCACTTGCAGCTCTATATTTTCTGGATGTCTGCCATATTTATCTGATTGTGGTAAATGACTGTAATTTCCAGCCTAGGGTTGCCAACCATTTGTAATTTCCTGGAAAGTCAGTAAAAAAGGAGACTTTTTTCCCAGTATCTTTAGGTATAAATTGATGTCTGTGATTTTTTTCTTATTAAGGTAGAGAAGCTTGTGCAGGTTATTGTGATTGTAATTGAAATAATGTTACAGCTAATAGCAAGCAGGACTGCTAGGAAGACTCAGGGTTAAGGGGTTCTTTTACATGGAACGATTATTGTTCAATTAATTGTTGGATCGTGCAAAACTCAACAAATCATTCAATGTAAACACCCAGCGATCGAATGATGAATGTAATTTATTTATTTATCATTCGTTGTCCATTTTAAGCAACATAAAAACCAAATGACTATCGGCTTGTGTAAACAAGTGGTGTCATGGATTGACTAATCCGAGCGCACTCGCCTCTACCGCCTTGTCATTGTAGAGCCTCAATTGATAACTCTAGTGAGATTGAGAGTGTGGAATCACCAGACTACAGGGGGATTTGTAACCAGTTTCACAGGGGCCTGCCACATGTAGACCGAAAGCACAAATCACCCCTGATCCGGTCTAACGCACTCCTGCACTCCACAATGCTGCTCATACACACGCTGCCACCATCAACTTTTAAAGTTAAGCTGAAACCCAGACTTATGAAATATGAACAAAAACTTTGGAGTTATGGTTCCTTTTAAAACGGACAAGGCTTGACTCATAAATTGCAGATTTAAAAAAGACTAGCAGTGCAAATGTGTGTGTATGCATGCATGTATGTATGTGTGTATATATATATATATACACATATACAGAGGATATACAAAAAGGTTATTACACTGAAGTATAAGGGTATATAGGCATACACAACAAGACAGTATTTTTAAATAAAACAAGGAGAAAAATAAACAACAGATGCCAGATTTGGGATATCCAGCCCAAGATTCTGATTCGTGCGGAGCCACTGAAGCAATGGAAAAGTCCTTACACTGGGTGTATCTCCGAAGGTCTGAAAAAAATTGTTTCTGATGCCCCAGTCTCTCTCAGGACACACCTTCTCCCTCCCCTTCTGATGTCATTCAGGAGGGTTGGGGTGTGCCATGTATCCCTTGTGGAAAAATCATAATTCTCCATTTTTCCCATATCTCTACAAGCGATACTCCGATTGCGAATTTGTGTCTGGCATATTTCCAGTCATGATTTTATCTATTCAGCGATACCAAGTGTGGCACATAAATTATGCCCAGTTACACGAATACACCATTTAGGAGTGTTCTGGGCCACACACCCCAATGTGTTTAGGTGCATTTTGTTCAGCTGGCCCACCCTGAAAATATTATTCATATTGGGCCAAGACCTTCACACAACAAATAACTCTTATTAAAAGATTTTTTCCTAATCTGCAGTTTGACTCCAGCGTAATTTAGGGAAAGGGCTGAGGAAGGCCAAGAGCAGAGAAGCACAGGACCAGTCTGACCTGAACATCACACTCATTAGATGGTCTCAGGCTCGTTAGCATACCGCACGTGGGGCAGACGAATGAAGATTTCTCCATGATGGAAGCGCTACCAGAACAAATAATGATATGATGTCCCTTCACGTGTGAATGTTGACCTGACAGCGCTAATGGTTAGTAGGGTTAATTTCTAGAGATGAGCGAACGTGTTCGTCCGAGCTTGATATTCGTGCGAATATTAGGGTGTTCGGGATGTTCGTTATTCGTAACGAACACCATGCGGTGTTCTGGTTACTTTCACTTCCTTCCCTGAGACGTTAGCGCGCTTTTCTGGCCAATTGAAAGACAGGGAAGGCATTACAACTTCCCCCTGTGTTGTTCCAGCCCTATACCACCCCCCTGCTGTGAGTGGCTGGGGTGATCAGGTGTCCGCCGAATATAAAAGTCGGCCCCTCCCGCGGCTCGCCTCAGATGCCGTGTGAGTTAGATGAGGGACAGTGCTGTTTGTACCGGAGCTGCTGTAGGGAAAGAATTGGTAGTTAGTGTAGGCTTCAAGACCCCCCAAAGGTCCTTATTAGGGCCACTGATAGCTGTGTGTTGGCTGCTGTTAGCAGTGGCAATTATTTTTTTTCTCAAAATCGCCTCTGCAGAGCGTTGCACCCGGCATTAGGGACAGAAGTGCTGCATAGGCAGGGAGAGTGTTAGGAGTGAGTGTAGCCTTCAAGAACCTCAACGGTCCTTTCTAGGGCCATATTTAACCGTGTGCAGTACTGTGCTGGCTGCTGTTAGCTGTGCTGCATTTTTTTTTTCTTCTCAAAATCGCCTCTGCAGAGCATTGCACCCTCCATTGATACTGCAGGGAAAGAATTGTGTAGGCAGGGCCACAACACAGTTATTATTCATTGAATATACGCAGTGCTGCCTTTTGGTGGAAAAAAACTGAAAATAATTCTATTTGTCCTGCCTCTGTCCGTCCTAAGGGCGGTGGACACGTGTCGGCTGCGTGTGCAACGTTTAAAAATCAGACGCACCCAGCTACGTTTTACTCCTGGCTTCGCCATTTGCTTTCCTTAATTGGGAAAAAAAATACCTGCTCTGCCAGAGTTAATAACTCTGCTACCCTCACGTTCTGTGACACATTAGCAGGGACACAGCACAGTTATTAAACTTCTCATGTTCATTGAATATACGCAGTGCTGCCTTTTGGTGGAAAAAAACTGAAAATAATTCTATTTGTCCTGCCTCTGTCCGTCCTAAGGGCGGTGGACACGTGTCAGCTGCGTGTGCAACGTTTAAAAATCAGACGCACCCAGCTACGTTTTACTCCTGGCTTCGCCATTTGCTTTCCTTAATTGGGAAAAAAAATACCTGCTCTGCCAGAGTTAATAACTCTGCTACCCTCACGTTCTGTGACACATTAGCAGGGACACAGCACAGTTATTAAACTTAGATTATTCATTCACTAGAGGCAGTGGGGCCTTTCGTTTTCAAAAAAGGGAAAAAATTATATTTGGCCTGCAGTCTTGCGCCAATTTATTTCCTGCCTGTGAAATCAAATCACTGGTAATACAGCATGCTGAGGGGTAGGGGTAGGCCTAGAGGACGTGGACGCGGCCGAGGACGCGGAGGGCCAAGTCAGGGTGTGGGCACAGGCCGAGCTCCTGATCCCGGTGTGTCGCAGCCGACTGCTGCGCGATTAGCAGAGAGGCACGTTTCTGGCGTCCCCACATTCATCGCCCAATTAATGGGTCCACGCGGGAGACGGTTATTAGAAAATGAGCAGTGTGAGCAGGTCCTGTCCTGGATGGCAGAAAGTGCTTCGAGCAACCTATCGTCAACACGCAGTTCTGCGCCGTCCACTGCTGCAAATCCGAATCCTCTGTCTGCTGCTCCTCCTTCCTCCCAGCCTCCTCACTCCACTACAATGACACCTGCTCAGGAGCGGGAACACTCCCAGGAACTGTTCTCGGGCCCCTGCTTAGATTGGGCAGCAGCGGTTCCTCTCCCACCAGAGGAGTTTATCGTCACTGATGCCCAACCATTCGAAAGTTCCCGGGGTCTGGGGGAAGAGGCTGGGGACTTCCGCCAACTGTCTCAACAACTTTCTGTGGGTGAGGAGGACGATGACGATCAGACACAGTTGTCTTGCAGTGAGGTAGTAGTAAGGGCAGTAAGTCCGAGGGAGCAGCGCACAGAGGATTCGGAGGAAGAGCAGCAGGACGATGAGGTGACTGACCCCACCTGGTGTGCAACGCTTACTCAGGAGGACAGGTCTTCAGAGGGGGAGTCAAGGGCATCAGCAGGGCAGGTTGCAAGAGGCAGTGCGGTGGCCAGGGGTAGAGGCAGGGCCAGACCGAATAATCCACCAACTGTTTCCCAAAGCGCCCCCTCGCGCCATGCCACCCTGCAGAGGCCGAGGTGCTCTAAGGTCTGGCAGTTTTTCACAGAGACGCCTGACGACCGACGAACAGTGGTGTGCAACCTTTGTCGCGCAAAGCTCAGCCGGGGAGCCAACACCAACAGCCTCACCACCACAACCATGCGCAGACATATGATGGCCAAGCACCCCACAAGGTGGGACGAAGGCCGTTCAGCGCCTCCGGTTTGCACCCCTGCCTCTCCCCCTGTGCCCCAACCTGCCACTGAGATGCAACCCCCCTCTCAGGACACAGGCACTACCGTCTCCTGGCCTGCACCCACACCCTCACCTCCGCTGTCCTCGGCCCCATCCAGCAGAGTAGTTCAGCGCACCGTCCAGCCGTCGCTTGCGCAACTGTTGGAGCGCAAGCGCAAGTACGCCGCCACGCACCCGCACGCTCAAACGTTAACCGTCCGCATAGCAAAATTCATCAGCCTTGAGATGCTGCCGTATAGGGTTGTGGAAACGGAGTCCTTCAAAAGTATCATGGAGGCGGCGGCCCCGCGCTACTCAGTTCCCAGTCGCCACTACTTTTCCCGATGTGCCGTCCCAGCCCTGCACGACCACGTCTCCCGCAACATTGTACGCGCCCTCACCAACGCGGTTACTGCCACGGTCCACTTAACAACGGACACGTGGACAAGCACAGGCGGGCAGGGCCACTACATCTCCCTGACGGCACATTGGGTGAATTTAGTGGAGGCTGGGACAGAGTCAGAGCCTGGGACCGCTCACGTCCTACCCACCCCCAGAATTGCGGGCCCCAGCTCGGTGGTGGTATCTGCGGAGGTGTATGCTTCCTCCACTAAAGCACCCTCCTCCTCCTCCTCTGTCTCGCAATCAAGATGTGTTAGCAGCAGCATGTCGCCAGCAGTCGGTGTCGCGCGGTGTGGCAGCACAGCGGTGGGCAAGCGTCAGCAGGCCGTGCTGAAACTACTCAGCTTAGGCGATAAGAGGCACACGGCCCACGAACTGCTGCAGGGTCTGACAGAGCAGACCGACCGCTGGCTTGCGCCGCTGAGCCTCCAACCGGGCATGGTCGTGTGTGACAACGGCCGTAACCTGGTGGCGGCTCTGCAGCTCGGCAGCCTCACGCACGTGCCATGCCTGGCCCACGTCTTTAATTTGGTGGTTCAGCGCTTTCTGAAAAGCTACCCACGCTTGTCAGACCTGCTCGTAAAGGCGCGCCGGCTCTGCGCACATTTCCGCAAGTCCCACACGGACGCTGCCACCCTGCGCACCCTGCAACATCACTTTAAGCTGCCAGTGCACCGACTGCTGTGCGACGTGCCCACACGGTGGAACTCTACGCTCCACATGTTGGCCAGGCTCTATGAACAGCGTAGAGCTATAGTCGAATACCAACTCCAACATGGGCGGCGCAGTGGGAGTCAGCCTCCTCAATTCCTTTCAGAAGAGTGGGCCTGGTTGGCAGACATCTGCCATGTCCTTGGTAATTTTGAGGAGTCTACCCAGGTGGTGAGCGGCGATGCTACAATCATTAGCGTCACCATTCCTCTGCTATGCATCTTGAGAAATTCCCTGCAAACCATAAAGGCAGCTGCTTTGCGCTCGGAAACGGGGGCGGGGGAAGACAGTATGCCGCTGGATAGTCAGAGCACCCTCCTGTCTATTTCTCAGTGCGTACAGGAGGAGGAGCATGAGGAGGATGAGGAGGAGGGGGAAGAGACAGCTTGGCCCGCTGCTGACGGTACACCGGCTGATTGCCTGTCATCCTTTCAGCGTGTATGGCCTGAGTAGGAGGAGGAGGAGGAGGAGGAGGAGGATCCTGAAAGTGATCTTCCTAGTGAAGACAGCCATGTGTTGCGTACAGGTACCCTGGCACACATGGCTGACTTCATGTTAGGATGCCTTTCTCGTGACCCTCGCGTTGCACGCATTCTGGCCACGACGGATTACTGGGTGTACACACTGCTCGATCCACGGTATGAGGAGAACCTGCCCACTCTGATTCCCGAAGAGGAAAGGGGTTCGAGAGTGTTGCTATACCACAGGACCCTTGCGGACAAGCTGATGGTAAAATTCCCAGCCGACAGCGCTAGTGGCAGAAGGCGCAGTACCGAGGGCAAGGTAGCAGGGGATGTGCGTAGATCGAGCAGCATGTACATCCCAGGCAGTGCAACAGTCTTTAAGGGCCTGGCCAGCTTTATGGCTCCCCACCAAGACTGTGTCACCGCTCCCCAGTCACGGCTGAGTCGGCGGGAGCACTGTAAAAGGATGGTGAGGGAGTACGTAGCGGATCGCACGACCATCCTTGGTGACGCCTCTGCCCCCTACAACTACTGGGTGTCGAAGCTGGACACGTGGCCTGAACTCGCGCTGTATGCCCTGGAGGTGCTTGCTTGTCCTGCGGCTAGCGTCTTGTCGGAGAGGGTGTTTAGTGCGGCTGGGGGAATCATCACAGATAAGCGTAGCCGCTTGTCAACCGACAGTGCCGACAGGCTAACACTCATCAAGATGAACAAAGGCTGGATTTCCCCAGACTTCTGTTCTCCACCAGCAGACAGCAGCGATACGTAAGCAATACGTAGGCTGCACCCGCGGATGGAAGCTACGTTCTCTCTCACCATCCAAAACGGGGACATTTCTGCTTCATCAATCTGTGTCTAATATTCCTCCTCCTCCTCCTGCTCCTCCTCCTGAAACCTCACGTAATCACGCTGAACGGGCAATTTTTCTTAGGGCCACAAGGCTCACTCAAATAATTTTTCTGAACAATTTTTATAAGTTTCAATGCGCTTAAAAGCGTTGGAACTTTAACTTGAACCAATTTTTCGTTACACTGGGCTGCCTCCAGGCCTAGTTACCACTTAAGCCACATTAACCAAAGCGATTCACCTGCCATCTTGGTTGGGCTTGGCCAATTTTTACTGAGGTACATTAGTACTGTTGGTACACCAAATTTTTGGGGCCCTCACCTACAGTGTAATCATAGCAATTTGTATGTTCTTCGCCTGCACTCATGGTACAGAAAGGTGTGTGGGGTTGGCCTACACTTTAGCTACATATATGTAACTTGGGCCTTGGCTATACTAAGGCTACTGAAATGGAACTAAGACTGCGCTCCCGCTATACTGCTGCTTCGGAATTGTTACTGGGGCCTGTCTTGAGTGCTACTATTGCTGACATGGAACGAAGACTGCGCTCTCGCTATAATGCTGCTTCGGAATTGTTACTGGGGCCTGTCTTGAGTGCTACTATTGCTGACATGGAACAAAAAATGCGCTCCCGCTATACTGCTGCTTCGGAATTGTTACTGGGGCCTGTCTTGAGTGTTACTATTGCTGACATGGAACGAAGACTGCGCTCCCGCTATACTGCTGCTTCGCAATTGTTACTGGGGCCTGTCTTGAGTGCTACTATTGCTGACATGGAACGAAGACTGCGCTCCCGCTATAATGCTGCTAGTGATATGTTAGTGGGGCCTGTCCTAATGCTACGGCTGAAATGTTACGAATTCTGGGCTCTGCCTATACCGCTGCTAATGGTATGTCTCTGGGGTGTGGAAACAGAGGCTTCCCAAAGACATGATGGCGGCGAGGCCATTTCCCACCAACGCGGTTACTGTTAAGGTACATATAACCACGGACACGTGGAGAGGACACGTAGTGCCTCAAAAACATCCCCCTCCTCCTCCAACAGGGAAAACATTCTTGGCAAATGCCTTTGCATTGGTTCGTCTGGTGGCAGTCCAAGAATTTCACCTTTACCGACACAACAAGAGAGCCCCCACACCATCCCCCCGCCACGGCCCACTTAATCCTGGCCGCATTCCGAAAACCAACAAAATACAACCGTGCTACTAGGTCCGCAGTCACCACCACATTACCACCAACGCGGTTACTGTTAAGGTGCATATAACCACGGACACGTGGAGAGGACACGTAGTGCCTCAAAAACATCCCCCTCCTCCTCCAACAGGGAAAACATTCTTGGCAAATGCCTTTGCATTGGTTCGTCTGGTGGCAGTCCAAGAATTTCACCTTTACCGACACAACAAGAGAGCCCCCACACCATCCCCCCGCCACGGCCCACTTAATCCTGGCCGCATTCCGAAAACCAACAAAATACAACCGTGCTACTAGGTCCGCAGTCACCACCACATTACCACCAACGCGGTTACTGTTAAGGTGCATATAACCACGGACACGTGGAGAGGACACGTAGTGCCTCAAAAACATCCCCCTCCTCCTCCAACAGGGAAAACATTCTTGGCAAATGCCTTTGCATTGGTTCGTTTGGTGGCAGTCCAAGAATTTCACCTTTACCGACACAACAAGAGAGCCCCCACACCATCCCCCCGCCACGGCCCACTTAATCCTGGCCACATTCCGAAAACCAACAAAATACAACCGTGCTACTAGGTCCGCAGTCACCACCACATTACCACCAACGCGGTTACTGTTAAGGTGCATATAACCACGGACACGTGGAGAGGACACGTAGTGCCTCAAAAACATCCCCCTCCTCCTCCAACAGGGAAAACATTCTTGGCAAATGCCTTTGCATTGGTTCGTCTGGTGGCAGTCCAAGAATTTCACCTTTACCGACACAACAAGAGAGCCCCCACACCATCCCCCCGCCACGGCCCACTTAATCCTGGCCACATTCCGAAAACCAACAAAATACAACCGTGCTACTAGGTCCGCAGTCACCACCACATTACCACCAACGCGGTTACTGTTAAGGTGCATATAACCACGGACACGTGGAGAGGACACGTAGTGCCTCAAAAACATCCCCCTCCTCCTCCAACAGGGAAAACATTCTTGGCAAATGCCTTTGCATTGGTTCGTCTGGTGGCAGTCCAAGAATTTCACCTTTACCGACACAACAAGAGAGCCCCCACACCATCCCCCCGCCACGGCCCACTTAATCCTGGCCGCATTCCGAAAACCAACAAAATACAACCGTGCTACTAGGTCCGCAGTCACCACCACATTACCACCAACGCGGTTACTGTTAAGGTGCATATAACCACGGACACGTGGAGAGGACACGTAGTGCCTCAAAAACATCCCCCTCCTCCTCCAACAGGGAAAACATTCTTGGCAAATGCCTTTGCATTGGTTCGTCTGGTGGCAGTCCAAGAATTTCACCTTTACCGACACAACAAGAGAGCCCCCACACCATCCCCCCGCCACGGCCCACTTAATCCTGGCCACATTCCGAAAACCAACAAAATACAACCGTGCTACTAGGTCCGCAGTCACCACCACATTACCACCAACGCGGTTACTGTTAAGGTGCATATAACCACGGACACGTGGAGAGGACACGTAGTGCCTCAAAAACATCCCCCTCCTCCTCCAACAGGGAAAACATTCTTGGCAAATGCCTTTGCATTGGTTCGTCTGGTGGCAGTCCAAGAATTTCACCTTTACCGACACAACAAGAGAGCCCCCACACCATCCCCCCGCCACGGCCCACTTAATCCTGGCCGCATTCCGAAAACCAACAAAATACAACCGTGCTACTAGGTCCGCAGTCACCACCACATTACCACCAACGCGGTTACTGTTAAGGTGCATATAACCACGGACACGTGGAGAGGACACGTAGTGCCTCAAAAACATCCCCCTCCTCCTCCAACAGGGAAAACATTCTTGGCAAATGCCTTTGCATTGGTTCGTCTGGTGGCAGTCCAAGAATTTCACCTTTACCGACACAACAAGAGAGCCCCCACACCATCCCCCCGCCACGGCCCACTTAATCCTGGCCGCATTCCGAAAACCAACAAAATACAACCGTGCTACTAGGTCCGCAGTCACCACCACATTACCACCAACGCGGTTACTGTTAAGGTGCATATAACCACGGACACGTGGAGAGGACACGTAGTGCCTCAAAAACATCCCCCTCCTCCTCCAACAGGGAAAACATTCTTGGCAAATGCCTTTGCATTGGTTCGTTTGGTGGCAGTCCAAGAATTTCACCTTTACCGACACAACAAGAGAGCCCCCACACCATCCCCCCGCCACGGCCCACTTAATCCTGGCCACATTCCGAAAACCAACAAAATACAACCGTGCTACTAGGTCCGCAGTCACCACCACATTACCACCAACGCGGTTACTGTTAAGGTGCATATAACCACGGACACGTGGAGAGGACACGTAGTGCCTCAAAAACATCCCCCTCCTCCTCCAACAGGGAAAACATTCTTGGCAAATGCCTTTGCATTGGTTCGTCTGGTGGCAGTCCAAGAATTTCACCTTTACCGACACAACAAGAGAGCCCCCACACCATCCCCCCGCCACGGCCCACTTAATCCTGGCCACATTCCGAAAACCAACAAAATACAACCGTGCTACTAGGTCCGCAGTCACCACCACATTACCACCAACGCGGTTACTGTTAAGGTACATATTACCAGTCTGAGTGGGGCGTGCAGACACCTTGACAGAATGAATAGTGTGTGGCACATAGGTTCCCCATTGCTATGCCTACGTGTGCAGCTCCTGATGGCGGTGGCACAGGATTCTATTTCTCATTGCTTCTGTACAGCATTGTGGGCTATCGCCCCGCCACTTTTAAAGAGGGTCGCTGCCTAGCCATGCCAACCCTCTGCAGTGTGTGCCTGCGGTTCCTCCTCATGGCAGACGCACTTCTAAATAGACATGAGTGTGGTGTGGCATGAGGGCAGCTGAAGGCTGCGCAGGGACACTTTGATGTGCGCTGTGGGGGGGAGGGGGGGGGGGGCGGTTGGTCAGCATGTAACCCAGGAGAAGTGGCAGCGGAGTGTCATCCAGGCAGTGATTGTGCTTTGTTGTAGCTAGTGTGGTGCTTAGCAAAGGTATGCCATGCTAATGAGGGCTTTTCAGAAGTAAAAGTTGTTGGGAGGGGGGGGGGCCCACTCTTGCCGGTATTGTGGCTTAACAGTGGGACCTGTGAACTTGAGATGCAGCCCAACATGTAGCCCCTCGCCTGCCCTATCCGTTTCTGTGTCATTCCCATCACTTTCTTGAATTGCCCAGATTTTCACACATGAAAACCTTAGCGAGCATCGGCGAAATACAAAAATGTTCTGGTCGCCCATTGACTTCAATGGGGTACGTTGTTCGAAACGAACCCTCGAACATCGCGGGAAGTTCGTTCCGAATAACGAACACCCGAACATTTGTGTTCGCTCATCTCTATTAATTTCACATAACAGACTTCCTTTAAATATAAAATACATGTCATATACGTCATGACTTCCCAGGACACGCTGAATATGTAACCTGAAACACTACGCTACTGCACACCAAACAGAACAAAATAATAAAGACAACCGCACTAAGGAAACAAACTCTCCGTAATGAACTAAACCCAGGGAAGGGATTTGCCTAACCGCAGATAACCCCTCCTGACAAGGACGAACTTGACCACGTACCTTGGCCACTAGTTAACCCTATAGGGGAATAACAGGGAAAACAAGATGAAATAAATATAAACTGCTGAACTCAGCTTTGCGAAGTCACAGGTAAACAGGGGAACCAGCTCCAGGCTTCAAGATTCCTCCACAGCCAGCAGATGCCTGAAAATAAACAGTACCCAAGCCAGCCCCAGGTCAGGCTAGATAGCCCTGACAAAATACTCACAGGTAAGACCAAGCATGGTTCAACTAATATCATTCCCAGCAGAGCCAGAAGACAGAAACACATGGTGATGGGACACTAGTCCAGGTAACTTCTTTGCTTGGCTGGTTACAGATACATTTTGCATTGAGTTGTAAGAATTGCATACAAGCTGTTTCTTTATTGAAAAATAAGTAGCTTTTAACTGCTTTCATTATTTTCTCAGCTTCTCAGTTTAGCATCTCATCACACATATATAGGGCTGCTATTGGGGCAGAGTAGATGATACTATGAAAAAGCAAAATATAAATTCTGCACACCTACTGATATAATTAAGGTGCAGGTGGAGGACCAAAATAAATCCGTACAACCCCAGAATAATATCCACAGCGCTTGTGGCAAATATTTGTGCTGAATAATTTGGATTGTGTTTAGCCAACATGTGATTCATTCCACATTTTAAAAATTCATATCCAAGTCATAATTGATGTTAGTAGATTAACTATTTAAGGACCACAATAAATTTACAGCGCTTGGTCCTGGGCTTTAATTCCAGCCAATAGTAAAAATATGGTGTAGGATTAAAGGGGTTGTCTCGCGGCAGCAAGTGGGGTTATACACTTCTGTATGGCCATATTAATGCACTTTGTAATGTACATCGTGCATTAAATATGAGCCATACAGAAGTTATTCACTTACCTGCTCCGTTGCCGGCGTCCCCGTCTCCATGGCTCCGTCCAATTCCGATGTCTGCTGGCATTTTTAGACGCGCTTGCGCAGTCCGTGCTTCTGCCTGGTGAATGGGGCCACTCGTGCCGGAGAGCTGGTCACCACGTCGTCATCATAGCTACGCCCCGCCACGTGTGCCGATTCCAGCCAATCAGGAGGCTGGAATCGGCAATGGACCGCACAGAGCCCATGTTGCACCATGGGAGAAGACCGTGGTGCATCCCTGGGAAAGGACCGGCGGCCATCTTGGGAGAAGAATTTTAAAAGTTCATATTTCATCACATCGGTAAGTAGCAAGCGGTTTAAAAACCTCTTTAAATTGCTATTTTATGCCCCGGGGGGGGGGGGGGGGGGGTGGCGGGGTTTACAGGGGGGACAGGGGGAATGGGCTAATTTAAAATTTTGATGTTTGCCTCGGGACAACCCCTTTAAAGCTCCTGCTTCCTTCTCCTATACAGGCTACATAGCGGTTGGTGAACTCAATGCAAGCAGAAGTGTTTTTCCATTTGTCAACCTGGTAATCACATGACTGTTGGGTGCCCTCTACCAAGGCAGAGCTGCAGGGTCCTTGGAGACCCAGTGTCAGGACTCGGGGTCCGGGAAACTGGAAGTCCCTGAGAATACCCGCAACCCCTGTCCCTACCTACTTGCCCCCCTGGGCTAAGCCCCAGGGCGACAATTGGGTGACGGTTCCTACACTGACTAGGGAAGGGGAACATCGGGACTAACAAACAGACAGACACTGGAACAAACAACAGCAAGGAGAGTCAGACAATCCGGGTCGGCAACGAGAGGGTACGCGGTACAAGAGGGTCAGGCAAAGACAACTTTAGCTTCAAAAACAGGGAGGCAAAAGTCAGGAGTCACAACAAGAAGTATGCTGGTGTAACAGGAAGACCAAACTAACACTGGCACTGGAATGCAGACACAAGCAGGTTTAAATGCTGTCAGAGCTCCCGCCCCAGCAGCTGATTGGGGTGGGGAGCCTGACAGCAGCTGAGTGCACCCAGCAGCATTGAGGAACCTGCCCCCAGCCCTGCAGGAGGCAGGGAAGGAGACTCATGCCTGGTTGCCATAATACTGAAGACATGACACGGGGCAACACCCACTGCATCCCTAGCAACCCGGCGGCGAGGAGGAGCTCAGCGGCCAGGGGAGGTAACGAGGACCGGGGCTCCCCTGCACCGCACAGCAGCAGCCAGTGTGACAGGATCGGCGGTGAGGGCATGAGGGACCCGCGAACCGCCGGTCCTTACACCCAGATCAGCCCTGTTAGTGACAGATGTCCTTACAGGTGAATTCTGCCATATGAATATACTTTAAGGGACTGAGGTTTGGCAAAACTGCATACACTTAAACTGCAATATACATTGCTGCACAGTTTAGTCTCAAACGCATCTTAACCCCTTAGTGACCAAACCTGTTTGCGCCTTAATGACCAGGCCAAATTTTGCAAATCTGACACGTGTCAATTTAGCATGGAAAAACACCAGAAAGGTTTTGCATATCCAAGCAATTCTGACATTGTTTTTTCGCCACATGTTGTACTTCATTTAGGCGGAAAAAAAAGACTGATAGAATTTGTGTTTATTTATTAAAAGCGCCAAAATTGGGAAAATTTTGAAAAAATCGTCATTTTTTCACACTTCCAACTGCTATATCTCAAATATGTGCAAACATAATATAGAAATTTTTACTAAGATATATATTTCCATCTGTTTACTTTATTTTGGGTGCACATTGGAAAAACTTTCGTTTTTTTTTAACCATTTAGGAGACGTACAAATTTAACATTACTTTTCAGCATTTTGAGGAACACTTTGTTTTCCTACACCAAGCCAAGATTGGAAAGGCTCATAGGAGTCAAAATGATAGATTCCCCCCACAAGTGACCCCATTTTAAAAACTATACCCCTTAACGTATTCACTGAGGGGTGTCATGAGTGTTTTTTTTTAGGAGTCAATGCAATTTAGAAGAGAAAAACTAAAATTTCATATTTTTGCAAATATGTCATTTTAAAGACAGGACTTTTTTCTATAGTACACATGAAAATGAGGATTTGCACCACAGAATGGATAAGCCTGTTTGTCCCGTGCTCAGAAACATACCCATTGTGGCCCTAGTATTATGTCTGTATGCACAATGGGGCCCAAAATGAAAGGAGCAGCCGGTGGCTTTCGGAACAGAAATTTTGCTTGAAGGAGATTTAGGCCCTATTGCACACTTGTAGAGCCATTGAGTGACCAAAACGACGGAGAACGCCCACAAGTGACCCCATTTTGAAAAGTAGACCCCTTAATGAATTTATCTAGGGGTATGATGACTTTTTTGACTTCACAGTTTTTAAATGAATCTAAGCCAAGCCGAAGGATAAAAATTACGATTTTCATTTTTCTGGTAATTCTGTCATTTTAAAAGCAGTTTTTTTTGTACAGCACATATATGAATGAAGACTTGCACCCCAAAATGGATACCCCTGTTTGTTCTGTGCTCAGAAACATACCCATTGTGGCCCTAATCGTATGTCTGTATGCACAATGGGGCCCAAAATGAAAGGAGCAACCGGTGGCTTTCGGAACAGAAATTTTGGTAGAAGGAGATTTAGGCCCTATTGCACACTTGTAGAGCCATTGAGTGACCAAAACGATGGAGAACGCCCACAAGTGACATCATTATTAGAGATGAGCGAACGTACTCGGATAAGCACTACTCGTCCGAGTAATGTGCCTTATCCGAGTACCACTGTACTCGTGCTGAAAGATTCGGGACGCGCTGCGGAGCGGGGAGCTGCAGGGGAGAGCGGGGAGGAACGGAGGGGAGATCTTTCTCTCCTTCTCTCCCACCCGCTCTGCCCCGCTCCCCGCTGCGACTCACCTGTCAGCAGCGGAGCGCCCCGAATCTTTCAGCACGAGTACAGCGGTGTTACCATGCAGGGCGGCGCTGGGTCCCGCGGCCGGCGCGCGCCGCTTCGAGCTCGGCTTCGGCGTCCCGGAGCTGTGCTGTCAGGGATCTCCCGGCGGCGTGGAGCAGCCAGCGTGCAGCGGCGTGGAGCAGCCAGCGTGCAGCGGCGTGGAGCAGCCAGCGTGCTGCGGCGTGGAGCAGCCAGCGTGCTGCGGCGTGGGCGTGTCCGCCCGTAGGGTGCCGCCCGCTCTCATCCACCTCCCTTATGCAACAGTGGGAGAGTCGGCTCCTCCCACTCTCCGCCCCGGGGCGGAGGCTTTTAGTTAAAAGGCTGGCAGTGACCTGATCTCACTGCCAGTTATTGGTTCTGCTAGCCTCTAGTCAGGTCTATTCTAGTCTGTCCTAGTTGCTTGTCAGTATCCTTTCGTTTGCCTGTGAGCTACACCTCCAGCCTTGATTCACCTAGTAGTTTTGTTGGTCTGTTACACCTGCCTCTTCTGTCGGCACTCTGTCCCCTGTTAGTAGTTCCATCCAGGTAGTCGCCAGGTCCCTAGCCAGCGCAGGGACTGCCGCCCAGTTGTCCGCCTGGGGTTAGCCAGGGCCGTGGCAAGTAGGCAGGGACAGTGGGGTGCAGGAGATCAGGGCACCCCAACTGGCGCTCGGGGGGCAGAGTGCCGTAACAAGCGGTACTCGGATAAGGCACATTACTCGGACGAGTAGTGCTTATCCGAGTACGTTCGCTCATCTCTAATCATTATGAAAAGAAGACCCCTTAACGAATTTATCTAGGGGTACGATGACTTTTTTGACTTCACAGTTTTTAAATGATTGTAAGCCAAGCCGAAGGAAAAAAATTACGATTTTCATTTTTCTGGTAATTCTGTCATTTTAAAAGCAGTTTTTTTTACAGCACATATATGAATGAAGACTTGCACCCCAAAATGGATACCCCTGTTTGTCCTGTGCTCAGAAACATACCCATTGTGGCCCTAATCGTATGTCTGTATGCACAATGGGGCCCAAAATGAAAGGAGCAACCGGTGGCTTTCGGAACAGAAATTTTGGTGAAAGGAGATTTAGGCCCTATTGCACATTTGTAGAGCCATTGAGTGACCAAAACGATGGAGAACGCCCACAAGTGACCCCATTATTAAAAGTAGACCCCTTAACGAATTCATCTAGGGGTACGATGACTTTTTTGACTTCACAGTTTTTGAATGAATCTAAGCCAAGCCGAAGGAAAAAAATTACGATTTTCATTTTTTTGGTAATTCTGTCAGTTCAAAAGCAGTTTTTTTTGTACAACACATATATAAATGAAGACTTACACCTCAAAATGGGTACCCCTGTTTGTCCCGTGCTCAGAAATATACCCATTGTGGCCCTAGTATTAAGTCTGTATGCACAATGTGGCCCAAAATGAAAGGAGCAACCGGTGGCTTTCGGAACAGAAATTTTGCTTGAAGGAGATTTAGTCCCCATTGCCCACTTGTAGAGCCATTGAGTGACCAAGACGATGGAGAACCCCCACAAGTGACCCCATTTTGAAAAGTAGACCTCTTAACGAATTTATCTAGGGGTAATATGACTTTTTTGACTTCACAGTTTTTGAATGAATCTAAGCCAAGCAGAAGGAAAAAAGTATGATTTTCATTTTTTTGGCAATTGTGTCAATTTAAAAACAGTTTTTTTTTGTCCAGTGTACACAGGAATGAAGACGTTCACCCCAAAATAGATACCCCTGTTTGTCCCGTGTTCAGAAACATACCCATTGTGGCCCTAATCTACTTAAAGGAAACATGTCTAGGCCTATAATGGAAGGAGCACCCGTTGGATTTCAGGGTACAACGGAATAAATTCCAGGCCCCATTTTCCACTTGTAGAGCCATTAAGCGGCCAAAACAATAGAGAACCCCCACAATTGACCCCATTTTGAAAACTAGACCCCTTAACAAATTCATCTAGGGGTGTACTGCGTATTTTGACCCCACAGTATTTGAATGAATCAATTTTGTCAATTTAAAAACAGTTTTTTTTGTACAGTGTACATAGGAATGAAGACGTTCACCCCAAAATGGATCCTCCTGTTTGTCCCGTGTTCAGAAACATATCCATTGTGGCCCTAATCTACTTACAGGACACATGGCTAGGCCCATAATGGAGGGAATGCCCGCTGGCTTTTAAGGCAGAACTGAATAAATTCCAGGCCCCATTGCCCACTTATACGGAAAAAAAATTGACTTCCTAAAAATAATCCCCCCCCCCCACCACCATCCCCATTTTTTGGCATTCCCTAAATATTAGATAAAGGTAATAATATAAACTGCATTTTATGTCCTAAGACAGGGGTAATTACAGAGGCTGATTGGGTTCGGCACATGGGGCAAGAAAACCGGGTATCCCCCTCCTCTCATGCCTTTTGGGGGGGTATTTCGTAACCTCAGCGGCAGGTATGGAGTGTAAAAAGTGGCGCTCTGTGAGGCTTCGTAATCTTGCTGCAGTGCAGCGGTCTCACACAGAAGGCGCTCAACAAGGTGCTCCTGGAACTGCATGAAGGCGAGCGTCCCAGGGGCTTCTTGTAAATTACGGATTACAGGTAGCGGTCTGAATAATGCCGGGCTCACACGGCCGTAGGTGGAATCCGCTTGTGGAGGCCCGCAGCGGATCCCATCTGTTAGCCGGCCGTGACCCTGCGTACGGCCACGTAATGTACTGCGCATAACTGTCTACTCACACAGGAGGTCATGCGCAGCACACCGTTGTTTGTTTTTATTTCCCGCGCCGTCGCTTAGAGATGACCCGGGTACCCGCAGCCCGTACACAATGTGTTTGCATATGGGCTGCGGGTATATCCGCGGTCATAGAGCACAATGGGCTCTAGGTCGCGGATATCCGCGGTAAAATATAACATGCCGTGTTCGGTTTCTGCGAGTAGATTGCGTAATTCCGACCCACTAATTGGGGGGAATTGTGTAATCCAATGCATGCGTTTGATCCGTGGATTACCGCTGATCAAGCGCATGCAGAACCTGTAATTCCTCTCCGGTCATGTGTGACCGGCCTAATGTTATATTGCTAATTTATCACGTGACCAGGGACCACTCAACAAAGCCGCTGGTCACTGCTCCAAGCACTTAGCGACCGTTGGTCGCTGGGAGCAAGGAGATTTAAAATTTCCTGGGCTCCCCGGCTCCTGCGAATGTGTCCGGCATTTTGCCGGCGGGCCCATGCGCAGCAGCCGGAAGGGTCCATGGAGGATAATCGCATCTGGATTCAAATGCGGAAGCCTCCGAGAAGATGTTTCATCTCCCCCCACTGATCGCATCGGTGAGGGGAGATGAAACTTCCACTTTTTAAAGAACTTTTACGTGATCGCCATTATGCATTGGATAACGGCGATCACGTGACCAGTAACCGCATACCGCGGCTCCCCGTGACATCTCCAGGCTCTTGGCTACCTTTGGTAGCCAGCAGCAGGGAGATTTTAAATTTCTTGGGCAATCTTTCACTTTTGCGCATGCGTCCGCCATCATGCTGACGGGCGCATGCGCCGAAGCTGGGGTAAGGTCCGCAGATGAACATCCCATCAGGGAACAAATCCGGGACCTTGGGAACGTAATTTCATCCCCCCTTACGGATACGATCCGTAAGGGGAGATGAAACTTTAAAGGGGTTGTCCAGCGGCAGCAAGTGGGTCTATACACTTCTGTATGGCCATATTAATGCACTTTGTAATATACATTGTGCATTAATTATGAGCCATACAGAAGTTATAAAAAGTTTTATACTTACCTGCTCCGTTGCTGGCGTCCTCGTCTCCATGGTGCCGACTAATTTTCGCCCTCCGATGGCCAAATTAGCCGCGCTTGCGCAGTCCGGGTCTTCTCCTGTTCTCTATGGGGCTCTGTGTAGCTCCGTGTAGCTCCGCCCCGTCACGTGCCGATTCCAGCCAATCAGGAGGCTGGAATCGGCAATGGACCGCACAGAAGAGCTGCGGTCCACGGAGGAAGAGGATCCCGGCGGCCATCTTCACCGGTAAGTATAGAAGTCACCGGAGCGCGGGGATTAAGGTAAGCGCTCCGGTAAGCTTTCTTTAGGTCCCTGCATCGGGGTTGTCTCGCGCCGAACGGGGGGGGTTGAAAAAAAAAAAAAACCCGTTTCGGCGCGGGACAACCCCTTTAACTTTATAAACTATTAACTTTTTTTTTTTACTTTTTAACTTTATATGATCACCGTTATCCGATGGATAACGGTGATCATATGACTGGAAACCGCATACAGCGGTCCCCAGTCATATCTTCCTGCACTCGGCTAACTGTGACAGCCGGGTGCAGGGAGATTTTGAATTTGCCGGGCTCGCCGGCCTTCTGCGCATGCGCGCCACATCGGCACATCGCAGAAGCCAGCGGGGGGTCCGGAGACCATGGAGGAAGCGGGGTGAGTATTTTCACCTCCCCTCATGGATCCGATCCATGAGGGGAGGTGAAGCTTTTCTTTTTTTACACTTTTCTTTACTTTTCCACGATCGCCGTTATCCATTGGATAACAATGATCGCGGTACCGGGGACCGCTCATCGCAGTCCCCGCTGACATCTCCTGCCTCCCGGCTACCTACAGAAGCCGGGAGCCAGGAGATTTTAAATTTTCCGCGCCACCGGGCCTTCTGCGCATGCGGCTGATGTAATGCCGCCTGGCGCGCATGCGCAGAAGGACAGCTACGGGGCCCGGAACATCGGGAGAGCGGGGAGCAGCGTGCCGGACCCGGGTGAGTAATTTCAGATGCCCTGATGGATCCAATCAGGGCAGCTGAATATGTAACTTTTTTTCAACTTTTATTTACTTTTTTGCGATCGGCGCTATCCATTAGATAGCGCCGATTGCAATGCCGAGGGGGGGGGGGGCGTACAGCCCGGGATGACAGCTCCATGCTGTCGGCCACCTGCGGACACCGACAGCATGGAGCTCTCACATCCAGAGCCCGAGGGGCTTTATTCTCTGCAGGAAGCATGTTTTTACGTCCTCAGAGAATAAAGCCCACTTCGGGAGGACGTAAAAACACTATGGGCTGGTCATTAAGGGGTTAAACTTTGCAGCAATTCCACTGTGTGTAAACTCACCATTAGCACGTGTTCACATATAGCTGATTTGCTGCAGCTTTTATTGTGGATTTTGGTGCAGATCTGACCAAATTTTACTCTTTCATTTGAATACATATACAAGATTTGATATCTGCACCAAAATCGGCAGCAAATCAGCTACGTACGAGTCTACAAGGGCTTGCTCACATGGCAGTATGAGTACAATGATGTGAGTCTCGCAGCGTTGTACTCATCACAGCCCCTATGCTCGTCGGGCAAAGATCGTGTAGAAGCTGCGATAGGCATTGTGCATGCCCGGGATTATGACGTTATGGAGCATGCTGCAATTTATTTCTCCTACGTTTTATACGGAAGTCCCCTCGCAGTTCCAACGCAGGTGTAAATGGAACACCTCTTGTTACACACAGGAAATATGTGGTGGCAATACGCCCGTGTGAATAAGACATAAAGGTGTGCTCTGTCCATCGGAGTCATCTGCCACTGTATTGATACTATTTATGGGGAAACAACCTGGAAGTTCCCTGCAGTGAAGGCCATATCCCCCTGGAAAAAGGGGAAAAAGGGTGAAGACTAGGGACCTCTTTAAGCATCTAACAGTAGTAGCCCAAAGCTAATGAGATCAGTGACATAGTGGGTCCATGCCCCCTGCATTACATGTATAAGCACAGGTATATGGTTAGTTCAATGATATAGGCACAGCTAAGACAAGCTGATACTTTACTGTCATTGAAATGTAATTGTAGATATTTTAAAACTTTTGTTTTATGGTGACTTATTTTAGGGACTTAGTTTTACTGTTACCCATGTTACATATTTTTTCAGCTTAAAAGAATATGATTAAAATGAAGCGAGAATCCTCTATATATGTCATTCATGTCTTTTGGGAAGAGAGATAACAAACTTCTGATATATAATATAAAATATTTAAATAAATTCACTATAAATGTAAATTTATTTAAATTAGCTTATTTGAACTTGTCATTGAATTTGGCAAAAACAATAGCATTTCATTATGCCAGTCTGTATTGCGTTTTGCGTATTCTGCAATGGAAATCACATTATTCTAGGAGACTCTAATATCCTAAGGTTGATGCTGATTTCCGATTCTGAGCTTTCATTTATTTTGGCATATCTGACCTTGCACTTAGCTGGTCTCGTGACTCAATCACTTAGCAGAGTGTGAGGATTCATTTGTAAGATATAGAACACCTTCAAAGTCCTATTGCTATATTTAGATCATTCCTATAGGGACTACGGATTGCTAGTTTAAAGCATTTCAAAGTCTATATGAGCATCTAATTGCTCAACTTTCAGCACATTCTCCAACGATGATGTCCTCTAAAGCCCAAGCAGCGCACAGTATATCTCAATGCAGTGTGATCCGCATACCCAGATCAACTTTTACTTTATAGCAGAACTAGAGTTTGGCAGAGAAGAAGAAGCAGCTATACCGTAAGTGTAAACAAGTCCATGAAATGTGAACACATCTCTAGTGCTTTTGGGAGCTAAGAATCAGGCACGAATATGGTAACTTCATATAATGCAACCAGTGGATCATGTGGTTTGTCCAAGATATAAGATCAAAACAAAAACTCATTTTGATTTAGCATTTCTGGAGGATTTTTTGTTCACAGTTATGTATATGCAAGTAAGTGTAAAAATATACTTAAATGGGTTGTCTGAGATTTAAAGGGACACTAACTTTTTCAGACAGCTTCTGGTCATGCAGTAGCCCGTGTGTGTCTCATCAATCTTGTAATATACTATTAAAAATGTTGTTTTACTACTGTAAATCAAGTTTGAAGTGGTTGCCACTATGGATCTCCCTCTCAGCCCTTCTATATAATCCACTGTCTGTTGTTAGTAACTGAGCTTCTGTAGTAATAGGGATCCCAGGATGTGAGAGAGGGGCTATCTTCACAGGCCGTCGGAAATTTCTCTCTCTCCTGCTGTTACAGTCTGTGAGTCTGTGTGTGTGTGTAAAGTGTGATTTTTCTCAGTAAGAGAAATGAAGTAATCTTGTAGATATGATACCATTTAATGGCTTACAAAAATACATGATGTTATAGCGAGCTTTTGGACCTCACAGGGTCCTTCCTCAGGCAATAAAACTGTGTGTATGCACATATTATATACACACATTGTATTGGGCAAGAATGTCATTGAATGCCTGAATTCTCCTGGGAAAGTAGAGGAGCAGATACTGCCTCCCTGCTGATTTGACCAGAGACAGCACAATGCAGCATGGGAAGTGAAGGAAAGGAAGTACAGAGCATTGAACTACTGGCAGAATGGTAGGCTTACTTCATGCCCACTCTCCGTGCCTGAAAGTCAATTGCAAATAGTAAGGCAGCAAAAAAATGGGAAAGACTTGAAAATTAGAACTTCTAAGCATGAAATGGGCTATAAACAGCAGCAAATAAGTGGGTAAGGAGAACCTGTTATATTTTAGAAAATTTGTTGAAAACTCAGGTACACTTGAAATAAATTAGCCTAAAAGCAGGAAATGTGATAAGAAAATAAAAATCATTACACCTGTTAAATTTTTTACTACTGCAGTGGCAATACTTTGGTGTTCCATCACAGTCTTTGTGTACTTTACTTTGCTCCAGCAATAGCCGCTGCAGCTAATCACTGGTCTCATGTGATATTTGCTTATAGAGCACAATCACTGAAGCCAGATTTTTCCAGTGGATTCTGCCTTTTCCCCCTTATCCTTCTGTGATGTACAGGTATGTCATAGAGGTGTTGGTTTGATATGAAGCGGGCCCACGAGCTGAGCCTGCTACATACCTGGTGGGTGCTGGCTGTTTGAAACAGCTGACAACTGCAGCAAAAGCTCTAGTCATGGCTGTTTGATCAATCCTGACTGCAGCATGTAAGCTGTCATCTAGAAGTGTGGTATCCCCTCTCCGAACTCACTTTTAACCGCCTGTGATGCGATTTGTGGGTTGCTGATGGTTGCAATAGTGGCCTTTGGACTAATGAACGCTCTCAGAGCTACAATATATGTAATCCTATTATGCTCTGCCTGTGGCAGGGCTTAATACGTGAACGGTAAACTTACAATATAGTGCGATACTGAAGGATAGGATAGGTCATGTATACTCTAAACTAATGCTTCTCCCATATTGGCACTGAGAGGAGAGTTACAGGCAGTGATTGGACTATTATTATGACTACCACTGGGTTTTACTTGCCGCTAAAAGCCGTGGCCATAATCCTAATAGAAATTGTCAATTCTGAATATAGCTGCTCAGCCCTGCATGTGTAAATTGACTGTCCTATCAAAAAGTTCTGCAAACGTGGACACTATTTCAGTGCAGACTTTCAGCAGATACATAAAAAAGGACCATCAATGGAACTTAGGGCAAAAACACATGGGGCATGCGATAACACACTTGCCGCTACAGAGCATATTAACGCATGAACCAGGTTTTATTTATTCTGGAGTATTCAAACTCTGCGCTAGTGTGTGCAAGTTTGAAAAAAAAGAGGGACGATAGGTCTTGCTCTATCTTTCTCGCATGTAGTATTAATGTGCGAGAATTCCGATAGTGGAAACAAAACCATTGAAATCACATGATGGGACTAAAACACGCCCATCTGTTTAAGCCCTTAGGCCGGGCTCACACGGGCGGACGGATTCCGCCTATGAGTCCGGCTGGTGACCCTGCATACTATTTTTTCACTGTATTGCGAATGACCATGGCGGCTCACTGGCGGTCATGCGCAGTGCAGTTTTTATTTTCTTGTTTGTTTGTATTTCCTGTGCCGTTGCTTAGTGATGACGTGGGTACCCATAACCCATACACAATATTAATTGCGTATGGGCTGCTGGTTGGACAGCTTCTATTGACATCAATGGAGGCCGTCAATGTGGATTCTGCGGCAAAATAGAGCATGCTGCGATTTTTCTTCCTCTCGAGGAATACGCAATTCATGTCCGTGTGAACGAAAAAGCTAAAATGCATACCTTTCAATGCCAGCATTTTACTGCACTGACGGAGATAGCGGAATCCGCAATCCAAACCTGCCCGTGTGTGCCCAGCCTTAGATATAAGTTTGTATATTTTACCTAAGTTTGTATATTTTACCTATATAGCAATTGACAAAAACGCCTTCCATATAGTTTTTCGTTCACAATGTTTTTGCAATAGTATCCATGGTATACGCTAGATGGCAGCAGCGATGCGTTCTACCTATCTATTCCAATTCCTTCTCCACTGCCTAGCTGCACATGTATGTGTTCTGATATTTTTCTGTCCTTGGAGCTCTTGTTGTTTTATATTTTAGGTTACTGTCAAAACAAGCCATTTACTAAAGATTTTATTTAATACAATAGGGGACTGCCTGACAGCATAAAAAAAGCTACAAAACTGGGTCAACATCAGAGCTTACAAGCTGCTCCATGTTTATCAAAACTGAAATTACGTTTTCCACGTCTGGTGCAATCATTCTTCCTTAGTTCTATACTTAGAAGATTGATCTGTAAACCCCCCTTCCCTTGTATCTCAGAATTCTAAGGCACCCGCTGATCTCTTGCACTCTGTGAAGTGGTTTTCTTTTTATCCGCTGCTTTTTAATCTGTCATTATTTATTATTATCTTCTATTTACAGAAAGCCAATATATTATGTGGCCCTCCACAGGCATGAATTAAAATCTGACATGAAATGACAAAGACACAGGCAGAGAAACAAAAAGCGGAGAGATTACTTTGCCCCACGCAACAGAAAAAATAAGGCCCACAGTGTATTGAGAAAAGTTCGTTTCATCCTCACATAACTCATCTGCATATGAAAAATGGGGCAGAAAAGTATTTTTTTTTTCTTTAGTATGTATGTTGACCCCGACATTCTTGTAGGGACTATCTTGTGAAGAAAACCATTGTCCATATGCTCTGTTAGGGCTTACAGATGTCATAAAGGGGGGGCTCCTACTTAGGACCAACCTCTATGAGCCAGAATAAATGGCCATTCTAGTGTAAATGTGAAGCATGGGGCAGAATGGGGCTTATCCCTATCCACCAGGGAAGAGCCGGTAACTTGGACTGGTTATCATCTGAGATCAGAATGTTTATCTCAGTCTGGACAGGTGACTGATTCATTACTGTTCTCATCATAGTCTTGTCTACGTATATAGGCACTGGTGTAACTATAGGGGATTCAGTTGCTCCTGGCCGAGGACACTTATGGGGCCCATAAGGCCTATCTTCTCCACATAGTAAGCCTAGTACTATGAATAAAGCATTATAGTTGTTACAGATTTTGCATTGGAGCCCAGAAGCTTCAAGTTACGCCTCTGTATATAGGCACTAGGCTCAGCAAACTTTCACGGCTGAGATAGTGCCATTCCATATCACACTTAGGCAAGTGGTGAATTTCTCAATAATGAGCTTGTGACAGAGTCTTGTACCTAGTTCTCCGTGGATATGAAATAAAAGTATGTGGATTGCTCATGCTGTGCATTAAACTTTATTACAAGAACACGGTTAACAATTAACAAGGAGCCATACTTGGATGAGATATTAAGTTCATGGTTCCAGTAACCAGATTGTGAATTTTCAGCTTTTAAGTAGTCCGCATACTTGGGTTATAACAAGAAAACTATACACCTTCAGCAAGAAGGTCAATTATAGCTCCATGTTTATTGGTGCCACCAAAATGTAATTTGCCCAGATTCTGGTTATTTACTTGCACAGTCCCTTTTCTGAGTCCCAATCACCGTTTGCCTCTTGCCAGTGGTACGAAGCCAGGTCTCATGAGTTTTCACGGAGGTGGCTGTCTCACCGCTAATGCAGATCTGCCGAAGTGCTCTATCATATATGGTCATAGAGCATTTAACATATTGTTCTCTGCTGATTCGACCTAAAGGGTCCAATGGCTCTGCCAGGTCTTACACACCCAGGAGACTCCTTCTCCCCTTCTGTAACAGGCGCCCACCAAAACTCAGCTCCTTTTCTGGGTTTTGGTACAGGATTGTGCACATTGAGACAGTCACCCCCTAGCAACCACCGATGTCCTACTCTTAGAGAAAGAAGTGTCACATTAACAGCTTCTAATCCCATACAATTCAAGAAACAAAATAAAGCACCATCGCTTCAACTGTGTTCCGCCTTACACTAGAGCCACTTCAAGGAAAATGTCTGGCCAGTAAAGGTTTCCCAATGGAACAACAGCTGTTTGCTGTGGGAATTTGGGAGCGACGCTCACAGGGATCAGCTGATTGCCACAGCCGTTCCAATATGAAAGGGGTTATGTTGTCTCATCGGAGCAAGCTACAGAAGTTTCGTAAGTGTGCATTCACACATATCTGATTTGCTGCAGATCTCCTGCAGCTTAAATAATTACACCAAAATCCATGTCAATATCTGCACTATTTTGTGCGAATTTTGATGTGGCTGTAGAGCAGATCCAGAGCAGATTTCAGCCTTTCAATTGAAGTCATTATGAAGGGGTGAGATCTGCTGCGGATCTGCACCACAATCCGTGACACACGGTGCAGATTTTGTTGTTCAGGTTTTGCAGATAGCAAATCAGCTACGTATGTACACACCATTAGGCTGGGTTCACGCAGGGTGGATTTGCTGCGGTTTGCCGTTGCATATCCGCACTGCGGCAAAACCGCTCCGTTTGCAGTACAATGCAGCACAAATGAGTTTTTGAAAAAAGCTGTTCTCACAGGATGGATTTTTTCCACGCAATGCGGAATGCGGAAATGCAACTGTGGCGCGGTTTTTAAAGAAACAGCATGTCCATTCTTCTGTCTTTTTCGCAGCGCTTTTTTGTCCATAGACCTCTGCAAAATCCGCTGCAAAAAGTAAAAAAGCGCTGCGGAGAAAAACGCTTGCAGATTTTTCTGCAAGAAAATCCGCAAGCCAAAATTAACCTCTGAAGTGGTTTTGCCGCAAAAGCAGTTCTTCTGCGGCAAAACCACAACGGAAAAAACGTGGAAAAACCACAGTAAATCTGCCCTGTGTGAACCCAGCCTTAGACTGCTTTCACACGGCCAACAAATCTCACACGAATATGAACGCCATTCTTTTGAATGTCCTGTCTTTTGGCATTTCCTCGGAACACCTCACCTATTTCCAATGGGGCCAGAAAATATACCGAGCGATGGTGAGGTTTTTGAAACATTTGCCAATTGCTACTTCCCTAAAATGTTGGGATGTGTGTTTGACGTGGTCCCATATCACGCTCCCCACCATGTCAATTTCCAACTGATGCGAGGCCTTTCCATGTCAAAACAGTTTTGCATCACTAAGGGGAAGAAGCTGTCAGCCACAGCTGGAGGATCACGGTGTTTCTCCCATTGCTTTCAATGGGAGACTCCGTATCGCATGCACCTAGCACAGGGTGCGATGCTGCCGCCAGCCCCATTGAAAACAATAGGCGCTGCGATGCGAGAGCACACACAAGATAGAACATGCTGCGAAGCGATGTCATGCAGGAAACTATCGCTGATGTGTATGACCTCATTCACAAGAATGGAGTTCATATTTGTGCAAGATTTGTGCATCTCACAATACACAAATCTCGTGGGATTTTCTTACCTGTGTGAACTAAGGCAACTTTCACACGAGCGAGAATCTAGCATGAGTTTTGCTATATCCACAAAAGTCTATATTATCAAAATATCACATTTTTTATCTCGAACGGTGAACGCCGTCAGAAAAAAGAATCGCAATTTTTTGGTTACCCCACATCCAAAAAGAAATTGAATAAAAAGCGATCCAAAAGTCGAATGTACCCCAAAATGTAAGCCCACACACAGCTAAATCGCCCAAAAAAAAAGTTATGGACGTCAAAAGATGGCAACAGAAAGCAATAAAAAAAAAAAGTATTATTTTTTAAGTCATAGTTAGAGATGAGCGAGCATACTCGCTAAGGGCAATTACTCGATCGAGCATTGCCCTTAGTGAGTACCTGCCCACTCGGAAGAAAAGATTCGGCTGCCAGCGGTGGAGGAGAGCAGGGGGGAACGAAGGGGAGATCACTCTCTCCCCTCTGCTCCCCCATGCTCACTGCTGCAGCTCACCTGTCACCCGCGCCGGCAGCCAAACCTTTTCTTCCGAGCGGGGAGATACTCACTAAGGACAATGCTCGATCGAGTAATTGTCCTTAGCGAGTATGCTCGCTCATCTCTAGTCATAGTACATTAAAAAAAAAGATATAAATTTGGATATAGATAACATGTCATTTTTGTTGCACCATGAATGTCGTAAAAACACCACCACCCCTCAAAGAAAAATTGCGCTGTTGCATTTCTTTTCCATTTTTCCCACCATTAGAACTTGAAACATGATGATTTAGAGATGGAAGGATTCTTTTATTTTAATAAGAAGTTTCTTTTCCTCATACAGTCGCTGATAGTTGTGGCTTAAAGCTTGGATTTTTATTTACTTCTATCTTACTAAAGTCTATGTTTTATGTACGGATGTGATCTAGTAATTCCTGCAAGTTTTGCAGCTTTTATTCTGCTTAATTATTGCTTTGCTCTGCATTGTGTTTCTATGCTTGTATTTATATTGTGACATGTTTATTGCGTATGTTTTTCCATATAATTGTTTTGTTCTTATTGCTTACTTGCTATTCATATTTTCCAATTATTTTTCATTTCCCATATTAAATATTAAATCTAATTTTCAATTCAATAGTAAATATATATAATTTTTACAGCAATATATTTCTCATTTGTTTACCAACTGCACAGTTTAGACTGCGATTATAAGTTATTATATTATTGAGGATATCTCGCACTTTAACTGGCTGATATACACTACGTTTAACGTCTATATCGAATGAACTGATTTTAAAGGGAATAAGCCATCAATCTGGCCATACTAAGCCACCAGCACATTGTTAGGCCCCTTGTCCACGGGCGTTGCAAAGTCCCGCGGCAGACCTCCGCCGCGGGAGCTGCCGCCCGGGGAGCAGGAGCTGCACACGAATCTCCGGCGCTCAGCCTAATCTGATAGATAGGCTGACCGCGGAGAATTGCAATGATTCTCCACTTGTGGACACAGGGCTGGCGCTTTCCATAGCAATGCTATGGAAAGCTTCGGGTAGTGTGATTCGCCGGTGGTTTACCGCCGGTGAAATCACGCCCATGGACAGGCACCCTATGGTACTTGGATCTATATTAGGCACAGTATATTTGCACAGTGGAAAACCCGCAGCAAATATGCTTAACATTTGCAGTTTTTGTCGTGCATGTGCTTCAGATTTTAACCCTTGCATTTCAAGAAAATGTTGATTCGTCATTTTGCCATAAAACCTTTATTCCAGCACCCTGTCTTCTCTTTCCTAGTGTAGTAGCCTCCCCCAACCCCAGTTTGTTGCCTATATGCTATATAGGACTATAGGAAATTCTTATCTGGTTGCTCCTTGCAATCTGTATAGGGATTATTGGTTTCTATACAGTATATGCCACTCAAAGTTTCCCAATGTTTGATGTAAACCTTTTTATTCTAAGAAACATGATGATTATAGGAGTTATTGATAAGTCAGTTATTATTGACCATTTTGTTGATGACTGACGTACAGCAGCATATTTTTCTACAATACACAGTAATGCTACCGTCACAAGGGCCGGAGTCGCTGCGGGTATTCTGCAATGAAATAGAAAATGTTGCGAATTTAGCTGCACTTTTAATTGTGGAACAGCTGCGGAATTCAACCCATGTATTACAAGAGTTGAATTCCGCAGCACCATTCTGCTACTTATTTAAAATCTGCACATTTTTAAAAAAGGCTGATTCGTCACTGAGAATTTCCGCATTGTGCAAAGGAACTTTTTTAGATCTCCTCCAAATGACTTTTAATGTAAACACTAAATTCCACTTCGTGCCGCAGTTATCCACGCTGACATCCAAATTGAGTGATCACATGATTGCTACAGCTGGGTGCCAGTCTCAGCGTTTCAACACTGCGGCCCATGTCTGGGTGCATACAGCGCTTTTTCTTCCAGTAAAATGCCGAGCAGCTGAGCGAAATCCGAACTGACTCTATTATAGTCAATGGGGTCCACTCGGTGCTGTTCAGTCCTAGGACAGAGCCATTTGGCCAGGGGAACAAAGCAGGAAACCCCAAGCGCAGATGCAAAACCACCCTGAAAGTTTCTCCCTAAAGCCTTATTCACATGACCATATATATGTAGCTATTTAGACATGCCAAAAAAATCGCCAAAAAATCGCGACCATCTGAAGCATTGGATTCTAATGTATTCATTCAGATGAATTTGGATGCGTAAAATAGCATATCGGCGAAGTCAACGATTTTATACACCGCGTCAAAAGATAGGTCTTGCCCTATCTTTTGCCGAGATACGTAGGAAGCTCCCTAGACTTCTATGGAAGCATAAAAAAGGGAGAGGGAGGGAGTTTAGCTGCATCCAACGCTGGGAAAAGAAGACAACTGGATCTTCTAATCATTAGTTAGAGACTTGATCATGGCAATTCTTCGCTCATACGATTTTACGGCGCATATGGTGAACTGAAAAACGCATACGGTCATGTGAAAGAGGCCTTATACCATCAGGTGTTAGGAGTGGGGAATTAGTCCCATCATAAGTGGATTGCATGTAATATTATACCAGATTCCACCATGCAATGATCTATGACATGAGAAGTGTGTGATCGCCAAAAACCTCTCTATAAACTTGTCAGATATATTGCCATCAGCTTAAAAAATGGACTGTATAACCGGATCAGATACAGTTCCAGGGTAATAACTTTGTCTGCTGAACAAATCTATAAGGATAATTAGCTTCAGCATATATTGCCCTCAGATGAGTGTCATTGTGTTCAGACTGTGAAGGACTCAATTTATAACACTACAGGAGACTTCTGAGAACACTAATGTCATATGCTGACTCAGTGGTAGACATGATCAGGCAGAATATTTCAGCTAATAATCAGATTTACTAGTTTTCACTATGGGTGGAACTTGATTACTTGGCTGTCACTGATTTACATATGTTGGAGGTGTGAATAGAGAAACATTGGAGGATATGAGAAGTGACTGCAAAGATGCTAAAGTGTTGGGAATGTGGCCCCATGCTCCTGGGGAACCCTGCATACAGGAATAGATGCCCTAAATTGTAGGTGGCATGTCCTAGTGACAGAATCTCTTCAAGGCCCCCCTCACATGAGCACATGCATACTTGCTGACTGAACTTTTCTTTTACCCACGAGGCATGTTCTTTTGCAAAGGGAGGTCAGGAGTGGTGTTGTATTTCCTTAAGGAGAGCATTCAAAAAGTGTTTGGGGACACCTAGAGGGTGAGTGGGTCAGGGTATGGTAAGTCTCTCCCCAAGAAGAGCACCCAGAAGGGGTGTGGGGACACCTAGAAGGTGAGTGAGGAGACTTATAAGGCGATGCTAGCTCCTCTGGGAAGTTTATGCAAATAAGAAAGATGAAAAAATACCCCTACAGCGCCATCTATTGGATGGCAGCATTCCTTTCATTCAAAGTGACCTTATAACAAGTCCTCAACAATTGGGAATATTAAACCAAGCCAGCACTTTTTGGGTGCTCTCCTTAAGGAGACACAACACTGCTTCCGACCCACATCATAGGCCCCTCACAGACTAAGCCAGAAGCCTGCTGCACACTGATGAGGGGCAAACACCCCGAAACAGCCTGTCTGTGCATGGATTCTGGCTTGGTTTAATAGTCCCAGTCATTGAGGACTTGTTATAAGATCACTTTGAATTGAAGGAATGCTGGCATCCAATAGATGGCGCTGTAGAGGTATTTATTTGCAAACAGAGACCCACCAATTGAAATGCTATTTAGTCTAATGAGTTCCAGATGTGTTCTTTTTCCTGTGCAAATATGCAGTGTTTAACGCATCCCCTAGTCAATGGGGATGCGCAATCATGTGTAAAATATGGAAAATAGAGCATGTTGCTTTTTTTGGCGCAGGAAAAATACATGCATGTGAGCAAAACCATAGAAACCAGTGGGTTCTATTCACTGCATTTTGCACACGCAAATACGCCCCTGTGAAGCAGATTTAGAATTCACAGCGATTTTTAAGAATGCAGTGGATTTTTCTCGGAAAATGGCTGCACCATATGAAGGAGGTTTCTGGAATCTTCTCCACGTGGCTTGTACTGCAAACTCTGTACAATTTCTGCTGCGATTCTACTAGCGGAAACTCTGCCGCATTTATTGCCTGTGGTAAGGGAGCCTAAGGCCTCATGTCCACGGGCAAAAGAAGAATTAAAATCCGCAGCGGATTTTAACTCTTCTCCCGCACGCGGATCCGCACCCCATAGGGATGCATTGACCACCCGCGGGTAGATAAATACCCGCGGATGGTCAATAAAAGTGATTTAAAAAAAAATGGAGCATGAAAAAATCTGGACCATGCTCCATTTTCGTGCGGGTCTCCCGCAGGCTTCTATTGAAGCCTATGGAAGCCGTCCAGATCCGCGGCAGACCTAAAATAGGAATTTAAAAGAATTAACTCACCCACAGCGGACCGGGAAGGTCTTCTCTTCCTCACGGCCGGATCTTTCTTGCTTCGGCTCGGCGGATGTGCCCGGCGCATGTGCGCGGAACGCCGACGATGTGCCGGCGATGTGCCGCCGGCGTGACGAATTCATCTGCCGGCCGAAAAAGAAGATCCGGCCGTGAGGAAGAGAAGACCTTCCCGGTCCGCTGCGGATGAGTAAATTCTTTTAAATTCCTATTTTAAGCGCTCATGTTCGCGGGGCAGGAGGGACCCGCTACGGATTCTCCATGGAGAATCCGTAGCGGGCCTGATTTTCCCCCGTGGACATGAGGCCTAAGGGTATGATCAGACATCGTGGTGTAGCTCTGCGCCGAAGTCTGTGTGTGTATTTTGATTTGGGTTTTCACCATAGAATTACATTGCAATTAATAAATTCCACAGTGTAAGGGCAAAGACAACCGTAGGCACAACTATGCTTGCTGGTACGGAGTGTAGTTGCACCTAAACGAGGGAAATTTCTTACCCTTCGCCGGCCATTCAAACTTCACGCCAGAGCGCAGGAGTTTAAAAAAAAAAACACGAGAAGATAGCAGCTGCCCAATCTCTCCTGCACGTAGTATTAATGGCCAAGAAAAGAGCCAGTGAAAGCGAAACCACTGAAATCCATTGAAATCTGTGGTTTCTTGTGTCCTGTTATGCGGCCTCTGAGTACACCAATTTCATTCAATGGGTCCATATTCTGTCCATAATCAGTCAGTAAAAAATTCGGACCGAATACGGACAGAAAATATGCCTGTGTGAAGGGGCCCTCACACTGGGCAATTATCTTTACAATTACTTCTTCACTGTATGGTAGTTGTCGAATGGTGAAATAATAATTGTCCAGTGCACGAAAAGATAGACAGTGAATAATATAACTATTGTTTATTGATCTACATTGATCTACATGGAAACCCGCACCGCCGGCAGTGCATCGGTAAATGTTGCTTACAGGATTTTTTATTCATTTTACTTTGAAGGAAATGGGGTTCTGTTCACACTAAGGGTTTTATGTTTCTGCTAAGGATTCCAGTATTTTAGTCGTCCGGGATATGGAGCTTAATTGTGCCATGAATACTGGAACATCAGACAGAAACATGTCTGTCAGCATTTGTAGGAATACATGAAGAAAGATTAAACATGGCTACCATGGCACCTTTATAAACGCCAGCCATGACCATAGGGCCAGTTTTATAGAAAATGCTACCCCGAGCAACAAGCAAAGTAGGGATCTGATTTGCTGTTTTTAAACAGTTTTTCTTGTAGTTTCATTCAAGCATATAGTGGAGATACCTACCGTCATTTTATGCCATAATAGGGTTACAGTACTTACCTCATGCCGCTGATATAGTGCCCAAGTAATATGTCTTATCCAAATAATGATATAGTTCTCACTAGAGATGAGTGAGCACCAAAATACTCGGGTGCTCGGTACTCGAGTCGAACTCGTTTCGAGTAACGAACCCCATTGGAGTCAATGGGCGACTCAAGCATTTTTGTATGGGACCGATGCTCCGCATAGGGGATGATTTGTGAAACACCTGAAAACATCAGAAAGTCATCGAAACACCACAGAAACGGATAGGGAACGGCAGGGGCAGCATGCATGGGAGCATCTGAGGCTCCCAGGTCCCACTATTAAGCCTAACTATTAACTTGGGACAGACCCTCATTAGCAAACTTGACAAAAATAGAAGCCTGCAGCACCCACTGATTGGCAAAAAAACCTCCCAATTGGAAGGAACCTCTTTAAAACAAAAAAAATGCAACAGCCACAGAAGGTTGTGAACTATCAACCTCAACGTCATGCAAAATATGTAGATGTGGCAGCATATAAAGGTGCAACTACTTATTCAAATTAAAACAGAAACTTTATTGATCCACGTAGCCAATTCAGGCAACGTTTCGGCCACACATTGGCCTTTATTAAGCCATTTGACCAGACAAGAGATCCATGCTGAAAAATCCCTCATTAGCAAGGCACAATTCATTTACACCTATCTGACACCTACACAGAATGAATTTGTCCCCACACAATTCATTCTGTGTAGGTGTCAGATAGCTGAACACCGCAATGGGAAAGCCTTCTATGCCCTACCCAAGTCAGTCAGTGTATTTGTTCCAGATAGGTAAAACACTGCAATGGGAAATCTTTGTGCACCCACAGCATAGGCGAGCCCATGAAACTCAAAGACAGTATTACACGTTAATAAATCAGAGTGCTCAATCATGGCAGAGTTTCACGCCGCCAAGGACCTCGGCCCACACTTCTGCCCTAGTCATTCAGTGTATTTGTGCCAGATAGGTAAAACACCACAATGGGAAAGCCATCTGCACCCTAGCCAAGTCAGTCAGTGTATTTCTGCCAGACAAGTAAAACAACGCAATGGGAAGTCTTTGTGCACCCACAACATAGGCGAGCCCATGAAACTCAAAGACGGTATTACACATAAAGAAATCAGAATGCCCAAACAAGGCAGTCTCACCCTGCCAAGGACCTTGGCCTTGGCTCAAACCCTCAGTAATCGTGGGCCTCAAGCGGACTCGGATGCTAGTGCAGCTGTGAACGTCTCATTAATGCAGTAACGCTCCTTTTGTTTGGCCCAAACCAGTGTCTCAGATAACTGTGGTAACACGAGAGAAAATACATGTTGCCCAGCGCTGATCCCCATACCCCAAGCAGGAGAAGGAAGTGGCATAATAAGGCCGAGAAACCATGACCGAGGTAGGACCCGCAATACTTTGTGTGGGAAGTATGTGAGCAGGCCCTGGGTCAGGCTTGGTCCCAGCCTCCACCTTGTGTGACCCAAGGTGCAGTGAGTTAAATAGCTATGGGAAATCCATGTGTCCCCACACACTTCATTCTGTGTATGTCTCAGGCAGTTGAACACTGCAATGGAAACCTTTGTGCACCCACAATATAGGCGGACCAATGAAACTTTTCTATAGCAAGAGTATAGGCGAATCCCTCAAACCTTTCAGTAGCAAGTGTATAGGCGGACCCCAGTTGTATTTTTTATAGCAAGAGTAAAGGCTGACCCCAGTAACATTTCTGTAGCAAGAGTATAGGCGTACCCCAGTAACATTTCTATAGCAAGAGTATAGCCGGCCCCTTGTAACATTTTTGTAGCAAGAGTGTAGGCGAACCCCTGAAAAATTGGTGTACCAAGAGTATAGGCGAACACCTGAAAACATTTGGTTACCAAGAGTGTAGGCAAATGCCGGAAAAATTAGTTAGATAACAGTCTATGCAAGGGCCTGAAAAATTGGTGTACCAAGAGTACAAGTGTACCCCTGAAAAATTGCTCAACCACAAGGGCAGGTGAAACCCAAAAACATTTTTTAAAGATACAGCTCGCTGTTGCTTAACTTGTAACAGAGCCTGGGGGCAACCCTCCGAAAAAATTGGTTTCAGTATAAAAACTTTTGAAACTTTTTAAAATTGTAAAAAAATATTAAACAGAGCCTTTTGGGCCGCTGAAAAATTGCCAGTTCAGTGTGAGGACATTCGGTTTTAGGAGGAGTAATAATATCCGAGAGTGAATAAAGTCAGTTCCACCAACAGCACTAAATAATCCCTTACCAGGGTCAGGCAATCAAAAAATGCAAAAGCCAGTTAAGAGCCAAAAAACCAGAAAGGCTCCAGATAAATGTCCATATGAATGATGAACTGGCAGCATAAATATCCGAGAGTGATTGACGAAGCTAATTCCCCCTTTTTTTGTGGTGATGGAGGATACATTTTTCTCCTGTTGCAGCGAAAAGAATCATTAGGTTTTGCTGCTTTCCGCCGGTGGAGAAGAGAAGTCTGGGGAAATCCAGCCTTTGTTCATCTTTATGAGTGTAAGCATGTCGGTTGACAGGTGGGTACGCTAATCCGTGATTCCCCCAGCTGCACTAAACACCCTCTCTGACAAGACGCTAGCAGCAGGGCAGGCCAGCACCTCCAGGGAGTACAGCGCAAGTTTGTGCCATGTGTCCAGCTTTGAGACCCAATAGTTGTATGGAGCAGAGGCATCACAGAGGACGATGATACGATTGGCTACGTATTCCCTCACCATCTTTTTACAGTGCTCCCTCCGACTCAGCCTTGACTGGGGAGTGGTGACACAGTCTTGTTGGGGAGCCATAAAGCTGGCAAAGGCCTTGGAGAGTGTTCCCCTGCATGTGCTGGACATGCTGCCTGATCCCCGCGCCTCCCCTGCTACTTGGACCTCAGACTAGCGTCTTCTGCCACTAGCGCTGTCAGATGGGAACTTTAGCATCACTTTTTCCACCAGGGCCCTGTGGTATTGCATCATTCTCGTACCCCTTTCCTCTTCGGGAATGAGAGTGGAAAGGTTCTCCTTATACCGTGGGTCGAGAAGGGTATACACCCAGTAATCCGTGTTGGCCAGAATGCGTCTAACGCAAGGGTTACGAGAAAGGCAGCCTAACATGAAGTCAGCCATGTGTGCCAGGGTCCCAGTACGCAACACATTGCTGTCTTCACTAGGAGGATGTATTTTAGGATCCTACCCTCCTCTTCAGCCCATACACGCTGAAAAGATGAGAGGCAAGCAGCATGGGTACCCTCTGCAGTGTGGCCAGTAGTCTCTTCCCCCTCCTCCTCCTCCAAAACCCGCTGAGATATAGACATGAGGGTGGTCTGGCTATCAAGCGTCATACTGTCATCCCCATCACCTATTCCAACTGCAAAGCGTCGGCCTTTATGCTTAGCAGTTAACTTCTCAGCAGGCAAAGCAGTGGGATGGTAACGGTAATGATGGCCGCATCGCCGCTCACCATTTGGGTAGACTCCTCAAAGTTTTAGAGGACCTGGCAGATGTCTGCCATCCATGCCCACTCAGTAAAGAACTGCGGAGGCTGACTACCACTCCGCCACCCATGTTGCAGCTGGTATTCCACTATTGATTTACACTGCTCGTACAGCCTGGCCAACATGTGCAGCGTGAAATTCCACCATGTGGGCACGTCGCACAGCAGTCGGTGCTCTGGCAGCTGAAACTGACATTGCAGTGTCCTCAGGGTGGCAGCGTCCATGGTGGACTTGTGTAAATGTGCGCAGATGCGGCGCACCTTGACGAGCAGGTCAGACAAGTGGGGGCAGTTTTTCAGAAAGCGCTGAACCACCAGATTGAAGACGTGGGCCAGGCATGGCATGTGTGTGAGGCTGCCGAGCTGCAGAGCCACCACCAGGTTACGGCCGTTATCACACACGACCATGCCCTCTTGGAGGCTCAGCGGCGAAAGCCAGAGGTCGGTCTGCTCTGTCAGACCCTGCAGCAGCTCGGGGGCCATGTGCCTCTTGTCACCTAAGCTGATTAGTTTCATCACGGCTTGCTGACGCTTCGCCCACCAGTGTGCTGCCGCGTGCTACCGACTGCTGGTGACGTGCTGTCACTTCCTAATTGAGAGGTAGAGGTGGCGGAGGAGGAGGAGGGTGGGTTTGGAGGAGGTGGCATAAAACGCGGCAGATACCAGCACCGAGGTAGGACCCGCTATTCTGGGTGTGGGTAGGACGTGAGCGGTCCCAGCCTCCACCAAGTTCACCCAATGTGCCGTCAGGGAGATATAGTGACCCTGCCCACCAGTACTTGTCCATGTGTCCGTGGTTAAGTGGACCTTCCCAGTAACCGCGTTGGTGAGGGCATGATTTTTGTAGCGGGAGACGTGCTGGTGTAGGGCGGAGACGGCACACCCCGGGAAAAATAGTGGCGACTGGGGACCGAGTAGCGCGGGACTGCCGCCACCATCATTTTTTTAAGCCTCCGTTTCCACAAGCCTGTACGGCAGCATCTCCAGGCTGATTGATTTGGCAATGTGCACGTTTAAAGCCTGTGCATGCGGGTGGTTGCGGCGTATTTCCACTTTCGCTCCAACGCTTGTGTTAGCGACAGCTGATCGCTGCACTGAGAGACATTGCTGGATGGAGCGGAGGACTGTGGAGGTGAAGGTGTGGGTGCAGGCTGGGAGGCGCTCGTGCCTGCGTCCTGCGAGGGGGATTGGATCTGTGTGGCAGGTTGGGGCACAGGAGAAGAGGCAGTGGTGTGAACCGGAGGCAGTGAACGGCCTTTGTCCCACCTTGTGGGGTGCTTGGCCATCATATGCCTGCGCATGCTGATGGTGGCGAGGCTGATAGTGGTGGCTCCCCGGCTGATCTTGGTGTGACACAGGTTGCACACCACTGTTCGTCAGTCGTCCGCACTCTCACTATAAAACATCCACACCTTTGAACACCTAGCCCTTTGCACGGAGGCTTGGCGCGAGGGGGTGCTTTGGGAAACAGATCGTGGATTCTTTGCTCTGGCCCTGCCTCTACCCCTGGCCACTCCACTGCCTCTTCCAACCTGTCCTGCTTCTGCACTTGTCTCCCCCTCTGAAGCCTTGTTCAGTAGGCTTAGCAAACCAGGTGGGGTCAGTCACCTCATCGTCCAGCTGCTCTTCCTCCGAATCCTCTGTGCGCTCCTCCCTCGGACTTACTGCCCTTACTACTACCTCACTGACAGACAACTGTGTCTCATCATCATCATCCTCCTCACCCACTGAAAGCTCCTGAGACAGTTGCCGGAAGTCCCCAGCCTCATCACCCGGACTCCGGGAACTTTCCAAAGGTTAAACATTGGTCACGACAAACTCCTCAGGTAAGAGAGGAACCGTTTTTTTCCCACTCAGGGTAGGGACCCAAGAACAGTTCCTGGGAGTCTGCCTGCTCAAAATATGTCATTTTCATAAAGTGAGGAGGCTGGGAGGAAGGAGGAGCAGCCAGAGGATTCAGAGTTGCAGTCCCTAGGCCGGGAGTAGTGGACTGCGTAGAAGATTGGGTGGTCGATACATTGCTGGACGCGTTTTCTGCTATCTGCAACAGGCACTGCTCTGTTTGTAATAAAGGTCTACCACGCAGACCCGCAAATTGTGATATGAATCTGGGGAGCTCAGAAACTTGCCTCTCTCCTAATCCCTCAGCAGCCGGCCTGTGCCCACACCCTCACTTGAACGCTCGCGTCCACGTCCTCGACCCTTACCCCTACTCCTCATCATGGCGGATTAAGTATAGAGCAGGGCCCAAATAAATTACCCCACTGTACAGCACTGACAACTGTGGCTAATTCACCACACACAGAGACTTGTAGATAGCGGAGGCTCTATGTTGTGACGTGAAAAAATTAACCAGCTGTCTTGTGCTGATACCTAGGGGTAATTTACCGCTCACAGAGACTTGTAGATAAGAGAGGCTGTATGGAGTGGGAGAAGACTCTAAAGCCAGTGGATAGTGCTGGTAACTGCGGCTATCTCAACCCACCCAAAGAAAGGGTATTGTGGAGATGCTCTGCACAGTGGCAGAGCTGAAATAGTTTGCAGTGACCCAGATAGTATTAGAGTACTGTTTCGCGGTGAGACCTCTGTCTAATGCACTGCAGACACAGAACGGTATAACTGAAATAGTTTGAAGTAGCCTAGGAAATATTAGAATGCTGTTTCACAGTGAGACCTAGGTGTAATGCACTGCAGGCTGAGAACTCTATAAGTGAAAGGTTGGGAACAGGTCTAGATGCGTAATAAAAAAATTGATGCACTACTGCTCCCAGCCAGCCACAACTATAATGCACACGGTGAGAAGTAGCCCTAAAAATGACTGTTGGGGTTCTTGTAAAGAGGATCAGGACTGTAAAACTTTCCCTATATAAGCAGCTCTGTCCCTAAACTCTGTCTAATGCACTGCAGACTGAGAACAGTATAGCTGAAGTGGCCTGCAGAGCCCAAGATGCTTAAAAAAAAATGTGGTGCACTACTGCTCCCAGCCAGCCACAACTGTAATGCACACGATGAGGAGTAGCCCTAAGAAGGACCGTTGGGGTTCTTGAACACAGAATCCTACTCTAACACTTTCCCTATATCAGCAGCAGCACTTTCCCTAATCTCTGCCAGCATGCGTCTGAGGCGAGCCGAGAGCGGGACCACTTTAAGTACTTGGCGGTCACCTGATCGGCCCAGCCACTCACTGCTGTTGGCGGGCAGAGGGCTGGCACGTCACAGCAGGAAGTGGTAATGCCTTCCCCGCATGTTTATTGGCTAGAAAATGGCGCTAAACATGCGGGCAAGGCAAATGCAATTGACTCGAGTAACGAGCATCTCGAGTACCCCAATACTCGAACGAGCATCAAGCCCGGACGAGTACGCTCACTCATCTCTAGTTCTCACATTATAATACAATTCAATTCCCAAATAATACCACTATACTCTGCTAAATTACACTGGGTGGTTTTAGTTTTCCCTGACCTCCTCGCATTTGGCACCCTCTAAAACTAGCCCTGCGTTACACTTCTGTGAACCAAGCCTTACATATAATTACATGGTGAAACTGTTATTCCAATTGGAAAAAGACACATGTTTATGAAATTTAACGAAAGGAAGGGACCCTTAGAATTGGAGACTACCATGCCAGCTACAGCGATGAACTGCCCTACGCTGTTATGTGGTTGAGTGTCGAAATCAGAGCCAATTTCCATCTTGTTAGAATCAGTTCTAATAAAAATATTGTATATACGTATTGCGATAACCTGGAGGTTAATTCAGCTCACAGGCTCGCCACCTACGGGTAAGATGACTGGCATATGAAGAAATTCAGTCCCACGCAGAGGATACTGTTATTAAACTGACCTCAGCCAGATTTATTTTCTTCACAGCAAAGTAATTTTACATTACACTGCAAAAACATAAGAAAAAGTCCTTGGCCATCTGGCCTTTAAATTGAACAGATATACAGGGGTAGACAAAAATATGGAAACGCCACACGAAACCCATGCCTTAAGTTACATAGGATTATAAATGATATTTCAATAACACAAGTAGAGACCAGTTTTAAGTGGAGGTAATATGACACAGATGCTGCCTGGTAGATGTGAACATCTACCTGAGCAACAAGGTGCCATTGGTCAGGGGTTTGAGCCATTGAGCTGCTGTTACCAGCTGGCTCTGAAAACCACCCAGAGCAGGGCAAGAGGTGAAGTAAACACAAATTTGGCGGGAAAGCTCTCAGCCAAGTAGGGGTAAAAAAGCCAGCTCTGTGCTAATGATTAAAATCCCATGTATTTCGTACGGTATTTCCATATTTTTGTCCACCCCCTGTAGCTCCCTAGCTATTACCCAGCTCCTCAAACCTCATAGTTTCTCAAAACAGACCTTATGATTGTGACTCTCCAGACTTAGCATGAATTGTTTCTTCTTCAGGAAGAGTAGCGTTACTGGAAAAGCTAATGCCTCCCGTATTGAGTTCTCCAAGGTGACTGATGATTGAATTAAAAGGGTTTCCAGGAAAATACTATTGATCCGCTGCAGTCTGACGCTCGGGACCACGGACAATCACCTGATCGGGCGCACATTGTAACACATAGTGGTGTGGAGTGTAATGTGCTGCTTCAATGCTGGTTTAGTGGCTGGCACATGTAACTGCAGGTAAGCTTCCATTGATTTTAATGAGAGCTGTGGCTGCAATTACAAGTACCTGCCAGAGCAGCAGCTTCCACTCTGCACAACTGTGTGTTGCAACGTTGACAACCGATGCCTGATCAGCTGATTGGCCAGGGTCCTGAGTGGCAGATCCCAGCTGATCAACTATTGATGACTATCCTCAAGATAGGTAATCAATAGTATTTCCCTGGAAACCCCTTTAATTGACCATCTCCAGCCATATTGCATCTGTACTGCTACAGTACTGTATGTATTGTATTTGTCTTCATTTTTGGATGCCCAGCTGAAGGCTTAAACAGATGGACATGTTTTAGTCTCCTTATGCAGCCATGAAAATCACAGCCGCATAACAGGACAAAAGAAACCATTGATTTCAATGGTTTTGTTTCCACTATCGAAGGAAAGTTAGGGTGGCTTCACAGTGGCGAGGAAATTGCACAATTTCGCAGCACTGCTAGGCTGTGAGAAATTGCCAAATTATGAAGCCAGTGGCTTCCAATGGCTCCATGCACATTTGCGATGTTTTAATGCTTGTGATGCAGCGTTAAAACAAAATCACAGCATGTCCATTTTTTTTGCGATCTCGCCCATTGTTACTAATGGGGCCAGTGGCAGCAGCGCCAGCCCCATTGAAATTAATGGTAAGGATCGCGATCCTCTGTGGCAGGGGACTCTCCACGATGAGGATTTTTGGGGGAAGGGGTTCTAATATAAGCCTTACCCTGAAAATACTCAATAACTGTAGAAAAAAATTAAATACAAGAATACATCACCTTAGAAGCGCTGTCATCTCTGGTGCGTCCTCTGACATGTCCCCGGCACTCTTCTTCTGCACCTCTTCTGGCCAGGGATTGAAAAACCCCACCTCCTGAAGCGCTGCCTCTGATTGCCTGAGTGCTATGACCAATCAGAGGCAGCACTCAGCATTGATTGACAGCTCAACGCTGCCTCTGATTGGTCAGAGCGCTCAGCCAATCAAAGGCAGCGCTTCAGGCGGCGGGGATAAGACAGTGCTGCTAAGGTGATGTATTCTTATTTTTTATTTTATTTTTTCTACAGTTAAGGACTATTTTTGGGGTAGGGCTTATATTTCAAGCCCCCCCCCCCCACCCTTCGAAAATCCTTGTCACAGAAAGTCCCCTGCTACTGCTGTCACAGCAGTGGCAGAGGATTGCAATCGTGTCCCATTGATTTCAATGGTGCTGGCGCTGCTGCCGCCGGCCCCATTAAAATCAATAGGAGAAAATCACTATCTCCTGCCGTGGCTGTGACAGCCACAGCAGAAGATTCCTTTAGCCCTGCTGGGATGGGAGGCTGTTTCCCTGCGGAAACGCTTTGCATTCAGGGCTTCTAAAGGATTACGAGAGCGATATTGGGGCGTCAATCACATCCAAATATCGCTCTCACCAATGTGCAGGAGCCCTTAATACTACATGCGAGAAAGATGGGGCAGAACATATATTCCCACTCTTTTTTAAAAATCAAAATAGCGTGGAGTTTAATTAGTCTGAAAAAAAAAACCCCGGTTCATGCGCTAATATGCTCCGTAGCCGCGAGTGTATTAGCGCATGCAAACATGTGTTTTTGCTCTAAGGTTCTGCCTCAAAGTGTAGTGCCAATCCTGACTAGTCTAGACCAAATGTATAGATAAGATCATTACATAAGACAACAAAATGTTGACAGCACATTTTAGCAGCTATATCAATCTCACAACAGAGATCAATCACATTCAGCAATGACATCAATTCAAATGAAGCTTCTTATGTGCTTCTGAAACAGTAGACGTTGATTGATAATTTAATGGCAATGGGAATGCCAATAATGCAGCAGGGTGGGTTGGCATTTACCCACAATGTTTGACAATGAATGGACGGTATGCAGTAATAAGCTGGATAAAGCTGCTTTTTCTCTGAGTAGATGGTAAACAGCTGTGATCCCCTTAGGGACCTTTTACTCGGGACATAAGACGCAACTAAATCCGTAGATGTGGAATTCCACACCAAAATCTGCAGGTCTAACTGTGGATTTCGATGTGGAAATGTAGACAGGTTTTAAGCCATTTTCATTTCTGCATCATTGTCTGCAAGTAGGCTGCAGATTGTGGTGTGGAATTTACTGCGCCTTGCAGTGTGCATGCAGCCTATTCTGTCCCGTGTGAAAGGTCCCTTAGGACCATAAATATGTAAAGAGGTAATGTTTTGTAGAAAGATACACCTTTGATACACAACAAAAATTGCATGTATTTACAGTATTCTGCAAACGTTTTAGGCAGGTGTGGAAAAAATGTTGCAAAGTAAGAATGCTTTCAAAAACAGAAGTGTAAGGCCGGCTGCACGCGGCCGTGAGGGCTCCGCCACGGAATTCCGCGCATAGCCCGTCACGGCGCCCCCCCAGAAACCCCAATACTTACCTCCGGAGTCTTCCGTCCCGCATGACGCTTCGGCGCGCGTGTGCAATAGAGCGCGTGACGCGCCGCAGCATCATGTGACGTGCCGGCCGCGTCATATGACACGCCCAGAGCATCACGTGACGCGGCTGGCGGTGGGCGGGGAAGCGGTTTCACGCCATCTTCCGCTGTGCTACAGCGGAAGATAGCGTGACGGATGGCTTCCATCGACTGCAATTGACTTCAATAGAACCTAATAGCTGCGGGCAATGCGGCGGAAATCCGTCCATGGGAATGAGCCCTAAAGGTTCTCACATGCCGGATTCCCGGCGGAAATCTTGCGGTTTGGCCACAGCGAAAAACCACGAGATTTCCACCGGGAAAAGCGCTGTTTCAAAACCCGCGGCACTTAGCCGTGAGTTTTGAAGTGGCCTGGCCGCTTGCTTTTCTGCTGCAGCTGGTGCTCCCATAGAGAAGAACGCGACCACAGCGGAATAAAAAAAAATGGACATGCTGCATCCGGTAAATCCGCGCTGCAGCATCAGCTTCTGCTGGCTTTGCTGCAACGGATTCGCCATCCCGTGTGGACAAGATGGCTGGCTTATCCCGGGATTAGCGGCCGCAGACAGATTTGCCACAGTGAACCCAGCCTAATAGATTTGGCAATTAGCAATATGCAAAGTGACTGAACAAAAGAAAAATCTAACTTAACTCAGTATTTGGTGAGACCGCCATTTGCTTCCAAAACAGCATCAATTCTTCCAGGTACACTTGCACACAGTTTTTGAAGGAAATCAGCAGGGAGGTTGTTCCAAACATCATGGAGAACTGACCACCGATCTTCTGTGGATGTAGCTTGCTTAAATCTATCTGTTTCTTCATGTAGCCCCAGACAGACTTGATAATTTCAGGATAAAATCAGGACTCTGTGGGTGCCATATCATCACTTCAAAGACTCCTTGTTCTTCTTTGCAATGAAGGTAGTTCCTAATGACATTGGCTGGATGTTTGGGGTTGTTGTCCTGCTGCAGAATACATTTAGAGCCAGTCAGATGCCTTCCTGATGGTATTGCATGATGGATAAGTATCTGCCTGTATGTCTTCTTACCAAATATTTCATTGTTGGCTCACCAGTCCTGAGCACTTACTGCCATTTTTCTGTACCCCAGTTACTATGTTATCTTGCATAGTTGAGTCACTTGCCTTGTTTCTATGTTGAAGGCCAGACTTCTCTGAACAGCAGATGGGTACACCTGGGTCTCACTGGGTTTTGTTTGTTCTGAGCTGATGGCACTGCTGGACATCTTCTGATTCCAAGGGGAAGTGAACATGATGTGTCTTCCATCTGCTGCACCGAGTTTCCTTGGCCAACCACCGCATCTACTGTCTTCAACATTGCCTGTTTTTTTGTGCTTCTTCGAAAGATCTTGAACAGCACATCTTGAATCCCAAACCTGCTTTGAAATCTTAGCCTGGTAGAGACCTTACTGATACATTATAACTACCTTGTGTCTTGTTGGTGTGCTCAGTCTTGCCATGGTGTATAACCTGTGACATGAAACTGTCTTCCACAACCTCACCTTTGTAGCTGGGTTTGGTTGTTCCTTCTCCAGTTTTAAGCCTCCTTCACAGCTGTTTCAGTTTATGACTGTATTTAAACCTACATATCAAAATGATGAACATTATCACCGGTTTGGTATAATTGGTTAATCACACACCTGACTATAATCCTACAAAATCCCTGACTTTCTGCAAGTCTACCTAGAAGAATTGATGTGGTTGTGAAGCCAAGGGTGGTCACACCAAATATTGATTTAGATTCCTTTTTGTTCACTCACTTTGTATTTTACTCATTGACAAAAATAAACTGTTAACACTTCTACTTTTAAAAAAATTTTGAAAGCATTCTTACTTTGCATCATTTTTTTCACACCTGCCTAAAACCTTTGCACAATACTGTATATGTGATTTTTGTTGCATTTCTGCCTTGGTTATCGATAGAAACAATCCTTATTCATAACTGCGATTAAATAAACAGCACAGACCTCATCCAGGCCACATCTATGCCTGTTGTGATATATACATATATTTCAATGTACAATCAAGGTTGAGACATTTTATTTTTTTACTTAGTAATGATTTATTAAAGGGATTGTCCAGTTATAACCTATTGAGGGCCTATCATTAGGATTGGATATCAATAATAGATTGGCGGTGGTCCACTGCCAGGGAAACCCCATGATTAGCTATTCATCAGGTTGGTATGCTCAAGCATTGAGCTGATTTCTGCAAGAATCAGACAGCTCTCTTCTCAGTGCAGTGGCCAGACTTGGTATTACATACAAAGTTCCCATTCACTTCAATGGCAATCTTGACTGTAATACCAAGTCTGGCCACTGCAGTGGAAATGGAGCTGTCTGCTACCTGCAAAAATCAGCTCAGTGCACGAGTATACCAGCCCACCAATAGCTAATCAGCAGGGATCCTTAAATGGCGGACCCCTGCTCTTCTTATATTAATGACCTATTTGCAGGTTGGGCCATTAATAGTTTACAAATTTACAAGTATTGGTCTAGTGCAGTAGTGGCGAACCTATGACACGTGTGCCAGAGGCGGCATGCAGAGCCTTCCCCACTGGCATGCGCCGCAATGGCTGCTCACCGCTTGTGAATACCGTCAGGGGCTGCGGCTTCCGTGCCGGCATTCACTTAGATATGCTGCTAGTAGCGTTGATCCCGGTGCAGACTGTGACGTCAGTGTGCAGCTGGGATCCTCCTACCCCTCCCCAGACGTCTCCTCTTAGGTTCTGCGAGAGCAGGGGGAGGAGGCGTCCGGCAGCACACTGCTGTCACAGTGTGTGCCGGGATCAGCACCGAACAGCAACGCTGGGCAGAGGAGAAGCGGAGCTTCCATGAGGAAGAGGGAGTAAGTATGTGGATCTCGAGGGGAGATGGGGGGCCGCTGTGGGATGTCACTATTACACTGTGGGGTGTCATTTTATTCTGGGGCCCGATGTGGGGTTTCACTAATACACTGGGGGCCGCTGTGGGGTGTCACTATTACACTGGGGGCCGCTGTGGGGTGTCACTATTACACAGGGGGCCACTGTGGGGTGTCACTATTATACTGGGGGCCGCTGTGGGTTGTCACTTATATACTGTGGGGCGCCGTGCGGTGTCATTATTACATTGGGGTATACTGTGGGGTGTCACTATTACTACTGGGGGCCACTATGGTGTGTCACTATTAAACTGGGGGCCGCTGTGGGCTGTCACTATTATACAGGGGGCCGTTGTGGGGTGTCACTATTATACTGTGGGCCGCTGGGGGGGTCACTATTATACTGGGTGCCACTGGGGGCTCACTATTATCACTGGGGCCGCTGGGGGGTCACTATTATCGCTGGGGCATGTTTACTTGTGGCAGAAATGAGCAGGACTGTTTCAAAATAGACAGCGTGTAGATTTTGAGTGCTTTTTGGATGCGGAAATGCTGCGGAATTTTCCACAGAAATTTCCGCTGAGGACATTCTGCAATATTTCTGCATCCAAAAAGCGGTCAAAATTTGCAAGCTGTCTACTTTGAAGCGGCCCTGTCCTTTTTAGAATGACGGGGGTAAAAAAAAAATCGTGATAAGCCCCGCCCCGACGCGTTGGCACTTTGTGATAAATAAATAGGTTTTGGTTTGCAGTTTGGGCACTCGGTCTCTAAAAGGTTCGCCATCACTGGTCTAGTGCATGTATGCGTAACCTTTTCTGCAGTGAATGCTTAGCGTCTATGCTCTCATGCTGTACACCACTTCTTTTCTTTCTAACATGGAAAATACGGTACATGTGAACAGTTACCAGACACAAACAAGCATGTCTGGGGCTGCACAGGATGGCATTATACCATGTACACCCCTACTCTAGTGGATTTTTAGGACACCTGTAGATACATAAGAGTTTACTCTATCACATTGTGTAGATTGTGTGGTGTTAATTATCACATGGGTGCAACTGCTGTTTAAAAATACCTTTCTGAGTTTCAGACTAGTTATTCTACTTCTCATTTCTGCTTTAACATTTATTCTTTTTTAGGTTTATCTTAGTTTTTTTTTTTCTTGCAGAAAATCTCGGAACATAATTACTGAGAAAATGTGTTGCCGTGACCTGGAAGAGTCATCAGTCAGCCGTATCAATCTTTATATCTGTATATGCAGGTACCTGTGGGTGAAAACAGAGTGTTCTGCTCTTGCATTAAGGGATTTAGGACACCTGCTCATTTCACCTGTATATCCCTTCAGCTTGCATATGCAATACCAAAACATTCTCAAATATCAAATACTAATTTTAGTAGAAGTAGATGACCTTTCTTTCTAAAGCTAATTAAAAGATCATGTGCAGATGTCCAATAAACTGCATAGTATAAAGTAATTGGAAGCAACTAACGCAGGTCGTCTGAAGGAGGCTCATCTCTACTGGTACCAGTTATGAAGGTGTCTCCATGAGACCCTCAGTCTTATACACCTTATTTCTTAGTAGCCTTGGACTGTCTGCATTATTTTGAGCTCTTAAGGACAAAGTGGTCAATATAAATGGCCATTAAGGTAAAGGTTATTAAATGTAGAATTTCATTACATGTCCGCTACAGCTATAACATGTGATGAGGGATTTCTGTGTTTATTGTACAAACCTTTCTCCCTAATCCTATGACAAGTAAATACAGTCTTCAGAGTTCATATTGGTTATTGATGTTAACAAGCTAACACTCATTAAAGAAGGGGGGGGGGGTTGCCTCATGAAGACAGCCATCTTTAATTGTTGTTGGGAATCCACTGTGGTAGCTAGAGTGGAAAGCTTCCAACCAAAAGTGGCAAACTCTTTAATCTCATTGGAGCTAAATAAAACAATTAGAGTTTATGTACAAAGGGACAAAAAACTCAATTTATTGTTACATATTTGTTGAGATAAGCCTGGATCAGGGACCAATAAGTTATGGAAGCAATATATGGTCTCAATGTGGTATATGGATCTTCCAGTGGACTTTGGAAGTCATTTTCTGTTTCCAGTATGATACTTTTATCCATGAGAATTTGGAGTAGAAACCAGGTGGAAGAAGGGGAGCAACCAGAAGTTGTGGTAACTTTTGCTATACAGACTAGTAATGTGCTGCAGTAGTTGCTGTTGCCTGTGGGGCCATAAATTGATATTGTACACAGGACCTTGAAAATTTGCATTTGTAAGGAGCTCTCCTAAAGGGTGTACTGGTACTGGTGTATCTTGATGCCACCAGAAGCTAATGGTGTGACAGGTGTCACCAGGAGTGAACGCCCCTGTCACTTCCCTAGCTTCGGATTGGCTGACAAGATACAGGAGTAACGGGCAGGGGAGGGAGCAGGACACTGTGTATTCCGACTCAAAGTAGTGACTGGGGACTGCGAGGTGGACGACGACACTGAGCGTCTGCCAGACAGAACAAACCAGCAGTGGCAGCAGCAAGAAGAGGGTTGGCAGTGATCTGGCAGCACTGCACGGAGGTGTGAGCTGGCGGTAAAGTGATTGGATGGATGCATCGTAGCACTAGCAGCCGGGAAGGTGCAGAGGGGAGGCCGCCGGCGGGGAGACATGCGCTGGGCCGTGCCCCAACACCTGACAAACCCTCGCCCCCCTGCCGGGGACTGTGACAGTGGGGAGGCCGCTGCTAGCAGAGATGCGAGCCCGCCAGAGCGGACCTGCCAGGGCAGTTGACAGCAGCGGGGTCGGGAGTTGGGAGAGCCCGCTGGACAGCAGGCTCCCAACACTCACATCAGCAGCAGCAACAGCAGGGAGATGCCAGCGGCACACTTACAGCTGCGGACTCAGGTTGCAGGTGTGCAGCAGGTGGTCGGGAGCTGCGAAAGCCTGCTGGACAGCAGCCTCCAAACACTCACATCTGCAGCAGCAGGGAGATGCCAGCGACACACTTACAGCAGCAGCCTCCCTCAGTGCAAGTGTGTGTGTGTACCCACTAGCCAATCCAGAGCTTTGGGCATTTTCTCTAGCTCCGGCAGCCCAGCCCATGTCTCCACCCATTACTGTGGTGGCATCAAGATACACCAGCATCGGGTGTACTGGGCTTCACAATGGAGCACCAAGATGGCCACTCCAAACAGAACTGAGCATGCTCCCGGGGAACTTTCTAGTAAGATGATGTAAGCACTATAAAAGGAATTCCTGCTGCACCACAGATTTAGTGCAGCTCTATTTCTGTGCGGGGCTCACAGATGCTCTGGTCCGGTCCCGCTGCAAGAATTCTCGCAGCCGGATCTGACCCGGCCGTCTGCAGGCGGCCTAAGTGTGCAGAACTACTGCTGGGCAGGTGCAACAGTCTGCAGAGTAGCTGCTGTTGCTAGAGAGGAAAAGCCAGCAAGAGCCCTTGGATGTGAGAGGGGTTGTACAAGCTGCTGCTGTACTGTCTGAGTGAATGCCGGGATGCAGGCAGAAGACGTCTGGAGGGACAGAGTATGGAACTGCATGGCAGCGCAATGGACCAAGTCCAAAGAGGACACTGAGGAGTTTGTCAGTGAGTCATAAATGAGGCCAGTCTCATTAAGAACCTCTAGGTGTGCACGCACTGTAGGGATGCAAACAGTTAAGCAGCAGGCCTGTTGTGTAGGACTTGGACTGTATTGGTACTCACGGGCACGAGCCTACAGGATAGACACATATCAGTCGAAGCTATGTCTTGCCTGGGCTGTGTTGCTGGTGGCAAAGTGTTAACCCCTTAAAGTGCGGTCTGTGTCACTCATATTTCTGTTTAAGAGGACTGATTTCTTTACAACATTATTGATACTGATTTCTGCATTACTATTATTTCGTATTGTACATATAGTATTATTGATGCTAGGATTTAGTTATAGCCGTAGTTAGTGTCCGCTAAATTTACGGTAAAAGATAACCGCTTACTTGTTATTATAACTTTTGTTCTTTTGCACATAAATACATAATTGTATTGTTTTGTAACCCCTGTTGCATACTATCCTAAATCTGCAATACCACCTACCCACATCACTTTTAACTCATTAACGCTACATGACAGACATTTACGTCCTGAAGGTTCGGGTATGTATAGAGGGTGATCGTGGGTCATTCCCGCTCCATACAATGCGGGTGATGGCTGTTTTTTACAGCCGTCACCGGCCCACAGCAACTCCAATAAGCAGCGTCGCTGTTTAGAGCTGTTAACCCTGTAAATGCCACTGCAGGATGCCACGCGATTGCCATGGCAGCTTAGGGTCTTCTGAAAGGCCCCAGGGCTGCCATCGCAGATTGCATACCAAGTGTAAAAACTCCTGCAAAAAATGAGTTTTTGCACAACTTTGTTTAAAGAAACAGAAAAACGTTATGGCTGTCAGAAGATGGTGGCAGAAAATAATAATCAAAAAATGAATATCTTTGAAAAAAATAAAACTAGTACAGTTGAAAAAAACTATATAAATTTGGTATCGTAGTAATCGTACTGACCCATAGAATAAAGTTATCATGTCATTTTTGTTGGAGTATATACGCCATAGAAACAATCCCCCCCCAAAGATCGCAGAATTTCATTTTTTTCCCATTTCATTCCACTTGGAATTTTTTTAAAGGTTTTTCAGTACATTATACGGTACATTAGTACCATTGAAAAATACAACTCATCCCACAAAAAACAAGCCCTCAGACAGCTATGCCGATGAATAAATAAAAGAGTTATGATTTTTTAAAGGGGGAAGGTAAAACCGAAAATGGAAAAAAAGGGACACGTCCTTAATAGAGATGAGCGAACGTACTTGTAATGAGTACTTACGCACCCGAGTACCTCCATTTTCGAGTACTTCTGTACTCGCGCGTAAAGATTCGGGGGGCGCCGGGGGGCGGGGAGAGGCGCGGCGGTGCGGGGGGTAGCAGCGGGGAACAGGGGGGAGCCCTCTCTCTCTCCCTCTCCCCCCCACTCCCCGCCGCAACCCCCCGCGCCGCCACGGCGCCCCCCAAATTTTTTCGCCCGAGTACGGAAGTACTCGAAAATCGCGGTACTCGGGCGAAAAAGGGGCGGGGCCGAGCACGTTCGCTCATCTCTAGTTCTTAAGGAATTAAGCAACTAGAGTGCATGAAATAATAGTTCTTCTTAGTTAACTGACCCTAGTATAGAATTGTGCTTAATTCTGTATGATAATGCTTTTAATAGTAAGATCAAAAAGTCTCTAATTAAGAAATTGCAGAAAGCATAAATCAAGGGATTGACCCGGATTGGAATGAAGCGTAATTTTTCCTAAAACAGCTCAACCATTTTGTGAAGTCAAGACCTCAAAAATCATATGATTATCATTTAATCGGAGTTGTACCTATAGGAAGTACAGAGATTGCAGTCACACTCGGACCCTGAAGCCTAATGGGCCTAAAATTCCTTTGCCCCATAAGAGGAGGTCAGTAATATGTTACATGCGATAGTTGAAAGGCACTCTTACAGATTTTTCATTTCGGCCCAAGAGTTTCAAGTTGGGGCTGTAATAATCTCCTTTAGTAATAGTATTCTGTACATTTTTATTGGATCAAATAACCATTACAATACTGTAAGGAACACATGTCAAACAAAACACAAGGTGTCTGAAGTCTAGTGTGGGACTGGGATCTCGTGTTGTAGCCACTTACAGTAGGGTAGCATGGTCCAGGAATAGCCAACATCTGATATACAATATCAGTGCATTTCGGCAGCAGAGTAGTCGGGAGGAAGCCAAGGTTTGGTACAAAATACGGCAGTGCCGTACAAGGGGCCTAGGCAGCAGAGTAGTCAGGAGAAAGCCGAGGTCTGTTACACAATATGGCAGTACGGCACAATGGGCCTAGGCAGTGTAGTAGTCAGGAGGAAGATAAGGTCTGGTACACAATGTAGCGATGAAGTACAAGGGCTTTAGGCAGCAGAGTAGTCAGGAGGAAGCTAAGTTCTGGTACACAAGATGATGATCAAATGGCAAGAGACAGGTCAGCAGAGAAGAAGCTTGATTACAGGCACAAAGTACAATAAATACACATGGAGGGAGAGAACAGGGCCAGGTTTATATAGAGGGCTAATTAGAGAAGGAACAAGACATGGGGTGGACTAGACAGGGAACCAGGAACAAGTAATAGGAGACAAGGACAAGAAACATGGGACTGGGAATCAGAGACAGCTATCCAGCACACTGAATAGCTCAATAGGTAGGGCTGTGGCTCGGAGTGCAGAAGGTCACAGGATGAAGTCTTAACAGTTGCCCCCTCCTTCCAGGATGGTCTCTGGAGATGCCAGGGGCCGGTTTCCCTGGATACCTGCAATGGAACTCTCTGGTGACATTGGAAGCTAGTTCCTAAGAGTTCTCTTCTTGCCCATAACCTTTCCATTGGACTAGGTACTGTAATCTACTTCCATATATTCTAGAGTCTAGAATCTTCATGATTTCGTACTCCTCATCTCCTTGGTGGGGGTGGTAGTTGAGTCCTTCCTGGAAAGGAAGAACTCAAATTTTTTTGAGCAGTGATGTGGAAAACCAGAAAGATCCAGATGGAATGCCATTTGGAAGAAGGGGGAGCCTTGCGGTGTATATCTGCTGCTTGCCTGTACCTTTCCTGAGCCACCTGCAGTACTTCTTTAAATTTTTCCTGGATTTCTTGCAATGTTGCAAGTAGGTGGGTGACTGTGGGGATGGAAGTCTAGACAGGGAGGTGTGGTGCAAATATATTTGGCTATTTTTAACTCTCCATCTTGTATTCGAACAGCCATGAATGCTCAGTGTATAAACTATAAGGATTGTATAACTGAGTCCTATAGACTTGCTGGAACCATGTTAATATCTGGATATAGTGTCACCATTGTCTTGTAATTTTATCACCATTGTTTATAGAGTCTTGTGATTCCATTGTCTAATTAATCATGCAAATCTATCATCATTGTCTTAAGACTGAACGTGTGTGTGTGTGTGTGTGTGTGTGTGTGTGTATATATATATATATATATATATATATATATATTTGGAGCTTAGTGTTGTCATTGTTTTAAGAATCAGTTTTGTTTGTCTGATCTGATCCCATTTGAGGAATGGTCACTTCAGATTGTAACCTTTTCAGACAAGCAACTCCATGCTTTGATATTTGTAATGCAAATATTCAAGCAATAAATCATATTAGGCATAAAAGATAGGAGAGGGTTTTGGAGAGTTGGCAAAAAAAGGGTGTGGGAATCCGGACACATGGATAAAATTTTTCCTTTGCTTTATTTCCATATCAGGCTTGCATAGTCAGGTACATGGTTTCACAGGTACATGGTTTTACAAGTACAAGAACGCGTATCGGCGTAAAGCCTTGTTCACCTCAATGTACAAAACATAAGACTGCTTATTTATAGGTTAAAAACAATCACTGCTGATACCAAATGTCTGACATGTTAACTCCTTCGTTACTTGCTGGTTGTCTGCTGGTTTCCTTCCCTCAGACCTGCAGCTCAAACCATATTCATTAATTGACTTTTACAAATTGTTATTAAACCTTATGGTACTAGTTAAACTGGGACTTTTAGGCATGTCATAATCTTAAAAAGATTCCTTTTATGTGATAAGTGAGAGAAGTGTCTTTCAAACATAATTAATTACCAACGTTATGACAACATCATTGTATGGCTTTTATCATGATAAAAATAGTATAATCATTGCAGCATAAAGTGGCATAACATATAAGTGAGCATTTACTTACTATAACTCATGTGTGTCTTTATATGACATATACAAAACAAACGCATTGGAACCGCATACTAATATGGAAACATTCTACTAGCGGTAATAAGTTGCTCCTATTGTTCAAATATCATGGCTTTCATTATTTATATATGATTAGATGTAACACCCACAAGAAAAAACGCATGCAAAATGCATGCTGGTATTAATGCATAATATGAACAGATATTTCTTATCTTTTTACAGAATGCTATTATATATCTGTTACCTAATGACCCACGTTGTGAACGTATTGAATAATCTTTATATTAGGAAGACATAAATCTTATGAATAGACATTTTCTTCAAGTTAAACCCTGAAGAAACATACAAATTACAAGCCAGCATCAAAAAGTCACATGAAAAAATATATATGTACATATATCCTTAACCTATTTTTCTCTATATTAATGGAATATTAAATCTTTGTAAATAAACGCTTCAACATTGTGTGTGCCATATCTTTTGTATCATACTTATGTTGCAGATGCATAAAAATCATATGCTGCCTATTATAGTATAGCTGTTGTGAATGCATTATGTTTGTCTAGAAATTAAAGAAAAAAAAAAAAAATTTTGGAGAGTTGGAAGCATTTTGGACCTGTGATGGGGAATGTCCTCTCACAGTAGGGTTCCCAAGAGGCCCCCAGTTCTGTGACATTTCACTGCTGCTTCTCCGGTTGATGCACAAAGCAGATGAATTATACCTAAGGCTCTTGGTGATGTGAGTATTGATGTCACCATTGTTTGTGAAGTGTTTATAAAACATATATGCAATATCACCTATTTTTATGTAATTGTTTTATTTTTTATCATTTATTCATTTGCCTTAATTAGAGATGAGCGAACACCAAAATGTTCGGGTGTTCGTTATTCGGAACGAACTTCCCGCGATGCTCGAGGGTTCGTTTCGAACAACGAACCCCATTGAAGTCAATGGGCGACCAGAGCATTTTTGTATTTCGCCGATGCTCGCTAAGGTTTTCATGTGTGAAAATCTGGGCAATTCAAGAAAGTGATGGGAATGACACAGAAACGGATAGGGCAGGCGAGGGGCTACATGTTGGGCTGCATCTCAAGTTCACAGGTCCCACTATTAAGCCACAATACCGGCAAGAGTGGCCCCCCCCCTCCCAACAACTTTTACTTCTGAAAAGCCCTCATTAGCATGGCATACCTTTGCTAAGCACCACACTACCTCCAACAAAGCACAATCACTGCCTGCATGACACTCCACTGACACTTCTCCTGGGTTACATGCTGCCCAACCGCACCCCCTCCCCCCCACAGCGCACACCAAAGTGTCCCTGGGCAGCCTTCAGCTGCCCTCATGCCACACCACCCTCATGTCTATTTAGAATTGCGTCTGCCATGACGAGGGACCGCAGGCACACACTGCAGAGGTTGGCACGGCTAGGCAGCGACCCTCTTTAAAAGTGGCGGAGCGATAGCCCACAATGCTGTACAGAAGCAATGAGAAATAGAATCCTGTGCCACCGCCATCAGGAGCTGCACACGTGGGCATAGCAATGGGGAACCTATGTGCCACACACTATTCATTCTGTCAAGGTGTCTGCATGCCCCAGTCAGACCGGGCTTTTTAATTCATAGACACAGGCAGGTACAACTCCCTATTGTGAAGTCCCTGTCGACCCACAGCATGGGTGGCTCCCTGGAACCCACCGGCGGTACACAGAAATATCCCATTGCATTGCCCAACACAGCTGAGGTAGTAATGTCGTGCTTAATGCAGGTGGGCTTCGGCCCACACTGCATGCCCCAGTCTGACTGGGGTTCTTTATAAGTGTACAGATGTAGTAAAAACTCCGTGTGCACCTACAGCATGGGTGGGTGCCAGGAAGCCACCGGCGGTACATAGAAATATCCCATTGCATTGCCCAACACAGCTGAGGTAGTAATGTTGTGCTTAACCCTTTCCAATCCAATTTGTATATGGTTTTCCTAGGGGGCTTACTCTTTTTCTGCCGTTATACAACGGCGCTATATGCTGGCTAAAGCCAGTACTGCATGAGCTGACACGTAGGATAGGCTCCGACAGCAGAGAGGCTGGCAATATACAGTAAGAGAACCCCGACGGACGTCTACCAACAACGGAGCTGTACAGCCTTAAACCCTAATGTCTTCACAGGTCACACAGTGGACTGGAAAGGGTTAATGCAGGTGGGTTTCGGCCCACACTGCATGTCCCAGTCAGACTGGGTTTCTTTATAAGTGGAAACAGATGCATTTATAATTCCCTGTGGACCCACAGCATGGGTGGGTGCCAGGAAGCCACCGGCGGTACATAGAAATATCCCATTGCATTGCCCAACACAGCTGAGGTAGTAATGTCGTGCGTAATACAGGTGGGCTTCGGCCCACACTGCATGCCCCAGTCTGACCGGGGTTCTTTACAAGTGGACACATGTATTAAAAACTCCGTGTGCACCTACAGCATGGGTGGCTCCCTGGAACCCACCGGCGGTACATAAAAATATCCCATTGCATTGCCCAACACAGCTGAGGTAACGTCAGCTGTAATGCAGGTGGGCTAAAAATTAATTTGATTACACTGTAGACGAGGGCCCACAAAAATTGCTGTATCAACAGTACTAATGTACATCCCAAAAATTGGCCATGGCCAGCCAAGAGGGCAGGTGAAACCCATTAACCGCTTTGGTTAATGTGGCTTAAGTGGTAACTAGGCCTGGAGGCAGCCCAGTGTAACGAAAAATTGGTTCAAGTTAAAGTTCCAACGCTTTTAAGCGCATTGAAACTTATAAAAATTGTTCAGAAAAATTATTTGAGTGAGCCTTGTGGCCCTAAGAAAAATTGCCCGTTCAGCGTGATTACGTGAGGTTTCAGGAGGAGGAGCAGGAGGAGGAGGAGGAATATTAGACACAGATTGATGAAGCAGAAATGTCCCCGTTTTGGATGGTGAGAGAGAACGTAGCTTCCATCCGCGGGTGCAGCCTACGTATTGCTTACGTATCGCTGCTGTCCGCTGGTGGAGAACAGAAGTCTGGCGAAATCCAGCCTTTGTTCATCTTGATGAGTGTTAGCCTGTCGGCACTGTCGGTTGACAAGCGGCTACGCTTATCTGTGATGATTCCCCCAGCCGCACTAAACACCCTCTCCGACAAGACGCTAGCCGCAGGACAAGCAAGCACCTCCAGGGCATACAGCGCTAGTTCAGGCCACGTGTCCAGCTTCGACACCCAGTAGTTGTAGGGAGCAGAGGCGTCACCAAGGATGGTCGTGCGATCCGCTACGTACTCCCTCACCATCCTTTTACAGTGCTCCCGCCGACTCAGCCGTGACTGGGGAGCGGTGACACAGTCTTGGTGGGGAGCCATAAAGCTGGCCAGGCCCTTAAAGACTGTTGCACTGCCTGGGATGTACATGCTGCTCGATCTACGCACATCCCCTGCTACCTTGCCCTCGGTACTGCGCCTTCTGCCACTAGCGCTGTCGGCTGGGAATTTTACCATCAGCTTGTCCGCAAGGGTCCTGTGGTATAGCAACACTCTCGAACCCCTTTCCTCTTCGGGAATCAGAGTGGGCAGGTTCTCCTTATACCGTGGATCGAGCAGTGTGTACACCCAGTAATCCGTCGTGGCCAGAATGCGTGCAACGCGAGGGTCACGAGAAAGGCATCCTAACATGAAGTCAGCCATGTGTGCCAGGGTACCTGTACGCAACACATGGCTGTCGTCACTAGGAAGATCACTTTCAGGATCCTCCTCCTCCTCCTCCTCCTCCTCAGGCCATACACGCTGAAAGGATGACAGGCAATCAGCCGGTGTACCGTCAGCAGCGGCCCAAGCTGTCTCTTCCCCCTCCTCCTCATCCTCCTCATGCTCCTCCTCCTCCTCCTGTACGCGCTGAGAAATAGACAGGAGGGTGCCCTGACTATCCAGCGGCATACTGTCTTCCCCCGCCCCCGTTTGCGAGCGCAAAGCAGCTGCCTTTATGGTTTGCAGGGAATTTCTCAAGATGCATAGCAGAGGAATGGTGACGCTAATGATTGCAGCATCGCCGCTCACCACCTGGGTAGACTCCTCAAAATTACCAAGGACATGGCAGATGTCTGCCAACCAGGCCCACTCTTCTGAAAGGAATTGAGGAGGCTGACTCCCACTGCGCCGCCCATGTTGGAGTTGGTATTCGACTATAGCTCTACGTTGTTCATAGAGCCTGGCCAACATGTGGAGCGTAGAGTTCCACCGTGTGGGCACGTCGCACAGCAGTTGGTGCACTGGCAGCTTAAAGTGATGTTGCAGGGTGCGCAGGGTGGCAGCGTCCGTGTGGGACTTGCGAAAATGTGCACAGAGCCGGCGCGCCTTTACGAGCAGGTCTGACAAGCGTGGGTAGCTTTTCAGAAAGCGCTGAACCACCAAATTAAAGACGTGGGCCAGGCATGGCACGTGCGTGAGGCTGCCGAGCTGCAGAGCCGCCACCAGGTTACGGCCGTTGTCACACACGACCATGCCCGGTTGGAGGCTCAGCGGCGCAAGCCAGCGGTCGGTCTGCTGTGTCAGACCCTGCAGCAGTTCGTGGGCCGTGTGCCTCTTATCGCCTAAGCTGAGTAGTTTCAACACGGCCTGCTGACGCTTGCCCACCGCTGTGCTGCCACACCGCGCGACACCGACTGCTGGCGACATGCTGCTGCTAACACATCTTGATTGCGAGACAGAGGAGGAGGAGGAGGAGGAGGAGGGTGCTTTAGTGGAGGAAGCATACACCTCCGCAGATACCACCACCGAGCTGGGGCCCGCAATTCTGGGGGTGGGTAGGACGTGAGCGGTCCCAGGCTCTGACTCTGTCCCAGCTTCCACTAAATTCACCCAATGTGCCGTCAGGGAGATGTAGTGGCCCTGCCCGCCTGTGCTTGTCCACGTGTCCGTAGTTAAGTGGACCGTGGCAGTAACCGCGTTGGTGAGGGCGCGTACAATGTTGCGGGAGACGTGGTCGTGCAGGGCTGGGACGGCACATCGGGAAAAGTAGTGGCGACTGGGAACTGAGTAGCGCGGGGCCGCCGCCTCCATGATACTTTTGAAGGACTCCGTTTCCACAACCCTATACGGCAGCATCTCAAGGCTGATGAATTTTGCTATGCGGACGGTTAACGTTTGAGCATGCGGGTGCGTGGCGGCGTACTTGCGCTTGCGCTCCAACAGTTGCGCAAGCGACGGCTGGACGGTGCGCTGAACTACACTGCTGGATGGGGCCGAGGACAGCGGAGGTGAGGGTGTGGGTGCAGGCCAGGAGACGGTAGTGCCTGTGTCCTGAGAGGGGGGTTGCATCTCAGTGGCAGGTTGGGGCACAGGGGGAGAGGCAGGGGTGCAAACCGGAGGCGCTGAACGGCCTTCGTCCCACCTTGCGGGGTGCTTGGCCATCATATGTCTGCGCATGGTGGTGGTGGTGAGGCTGTTGGTGTTGGCTCCCCGGCTGAGCTTTGCGCGACAAAGGTTGCACACCAGTGTTCGTCGGTCGTCAGGCGTCTCTGTGAAAAACTGCCAGACCTTAGAGCACCTCGGCCTCTGCAGGGTGGCATGGCGCGAGGGGGCCCTTTGGGAAACAGTTGGTGGATTATTCGGTCTGGCCCTGCCTCTACCCTGGCCACCGCACTGCCTCTTGCAACCTGCCCTGCTGATGCCCTTGACTCCCCCTCTGAAGACCTGTCCTCCTGAGTAAGCGTTGCACACCAGGTGGGGTCAGTCACCTCATCGTCCTGCTGCTCTTCCTCCGAATCCTCTGTGCGCTGCTCCCTGGGACTTACTGCCCTTACTACTACCTCACTGCAAGACAACTGTGTCTGATCGTCATCGTCCTCCTCACCCACAGAAAGTTGTTGAGACAGTTGGCGGAAGTCCCCAGCCTCTTCCCCCGGACCCCGGGAACTTTCGAATGGTTGGGCATCAGTGACGATAAACTCCTCTGGTGGGAGAGGAACCGCTGCTGCCCAATCTAAGCAGGGGCCCGAGAACAGTTCCTGGGAGTGCTCCCGCTCCTGAGCAGGTGTTATTGTAGTGGAGTGAGGAGGCTGGGAGGAAGGAGGAGCAGCAGACAGAGGATTTGGATTGGCAGCAGTGGACGGCGCAGAACTGCGGGTAGACGATAGGTTGCTCGAAGCACTTTCTGCCATCCAGGACAGGACCTGCTCACACTGCTCATTTTCTAATAACCGTCTCCCGCGTGGACCCATTAATTGGGCGATGAATGTGGGGACGCCAGAAACGTGCCTCTCTCCTAATCGCGCAGCAGTCGGCTGCGACACACCTGGATCAGGAGCTTGGCCTGTGCCCACACCCTGACTTAGCCCTCCGCGTCCTCGGCCGCGTCCACGTCCTCTAGGCCTACCCCTACCCCTCAGCATGCTGTATTACCAGTGATTTGATTTCACAGGCAGGAAATAAATTGGCGCAAGACTGCAGGCCAAATATAATTTTTTCCCTTTTTTGAAAACGAAAGGCCCCACTGCCTCTAGTGAATGAATAATCTAAGTTTAATAACTGTGCTGTTTTCCTGCTAATGTGTCACAGAACGTGAGGGTAGCAGAGTTATTAACTGTGGCAGAGCAGGTATTTTTTTTCCCAATTAAGGAAAGCAAATGGCGAAGCCAGGAGTAAAACGTAGCTGGGTGCGTATGATTTTTAAAGGTGTCACACGCAGCCGACACGTGTCCACCGCCCTTAGGACGGACAGAGGCCGGACAAATAGAATTATTTTCCGTTTTTTGGCACCAAAAGGCAGCACTGCGTATATTCTATGAACATGAGAAGTTTAATAACTGTGCTGTGTCCCTGCTAATGTGTCACAGAACGTGAGGGTAGCAGAGTTATTAACTGTGGCAGAGCAGGTATTTTATTTCCCAATTAAGGAAAGCAAATGGCGAAGCCAGGAGTAAAACGTAGCTGGGTGCGTCTGATTTTTAAAGGTGTCACACGCAGCCGACACGTGTCCACCGCCCTTAGGACGGACAGAGGCAGGACAAATAGAATTATTTTCACTTGTTTTACAAGCAAAAGGCAGCACTGCGTATATTCTATGAATAATAACTGTGTTGTGGCCCTGCCTATACAATTCTTTCCCTGCAGTATCAATGGAGGGTGCAATGCTCTGCAGAAGCGATTTTGAGAAGCAAAAAAAAATGCAGCACAGCTAACAGCAGCCTGGACAGTACTGCACACGGATAAATATGGCCCTAGAAAGGACCGTTGAGGTTCTTGAAGGCTACACTCACTCCTAACACTCTCACTGCCTATGCAGCACTTCTGTCCCTAATGCCAGGTGCAACGGTCTGCAGAGGCGATTTTGAGAAAAAAAAATTTGCCACTGCTAACAGCAGCCAACACACAGCTATCAGTGGCCCTAATAAGGACCTTTGGGGGGTCTTGAAGCCTACACTAACTACCAATTCTTTCCCTACAGCAGCTCCGGTACAAACAGCACTGTCCCTCATCTAACTCACACCGCATCTGAGGCGAACCGCGGGAGGGGCCGACTTTTATGTTCGGGTGACACCTGATCTTCCCAGCCACTCACAGCAGGGGGGTGGTATAGGGCTTGAACGTCACAGGGGGAAGTTGTAATGCCTTCCCTGTCTTTCAATTGGCCAGAAAAGCGCGCTAACGTCTCAGGGAAGGAAGTGAAAATAACCAGAACACCGCATGGTGTTCGTTACGAATAACGAACATCCCGAACACCCTAATATTCGCACGAATATCAAGCTCGGAAGAACACGTTCGCTCATCTCTAGCCTTAATAAATTGTGTCCTTTAAAGTCGTATCCGAACTTGTTGTTTTCAAGTTGGCAAAAGAGGAGGCCAGGAATGAAGACAGGATGTAGCCCATACTTCGCAAAAAATGAACTCCACGAGGTTGAACAATGTCTGGTGTTGTTATAGGTGAATTCCACCATTGGTAGGTAATCCACGCAATCATCCTGGAGATGGAAAGATAAAACATCAAAGATATTGTTCCAAAGTCTGATTCGTTCTTTCGGTCTTACCATTAAACTGGGGGTGGAAAGCAGAAGATAAATTAATAGTAATGTCCAGGGCCGAGCAAAAGCTCTTCCAGAACTTAGATGTAAACTACTATTCCATGTAGTCTAAATATCTCATTGATCACCAGTTCCGCGGTGTACTCAGCTGTTGGAATTCCTTTGGTGGGAATGAAATGGGCCATCTTAGTAAGCTGGTCTACCACTACTAGAATGGTGGTCATTTCTTTTGACGGAGGGAGGTCCACAATAAAGTCCATAGACACGAATCCCCATGGTCTAGATGGGACTGGAAGAGGCCGTAATAGTCCCAGTGGACGAGCTTGAGGTATTTTATTTTGTGTCACAGGTGTCGACATACTTCTTCACATCATCCACACATTTGGCCACCAGCAGAAGCGAAGCAGGAGCTCCAAGGTCTTTGTGATCCTGGGATGGCCAGGAGTCATGGATCTGTTTCAAGACTTTGAGTCAGCCCATGTCTGCAACATACAGTCTGTTTTTTTTTTGCATCTGGAGCCCCCTTTTTTAAGAAAGATGTGTTTCCTTGGAAGGTTGCTTGAGGAAAGGGTAACTTTCATACCCTTCTTTAACCCTTGTTAGCAACTCTTTAGAGTTAAGAATTACCCCCAAATTTGGTGGGGCCAGAATAGTACTGTCCATCTCAACCTCTTCCTCCAATTCACCAAGAATCCTTGACAAGGCATTGGCTTTACCATTCCTGGAACCTGGTCTGTAGGACACAATAAAGTTAAATCTTTAAAAGAATAAGGCCCATCATGCTTGCTTGGCTGATAATATTTTGGCTGAACGGAGAAACTCTAGATTCTCATGGTCTGTGAGAACAGTCATCGGTTGATGAGCTCCCTCCAGAAGGTGTCTCCATTCAGAGAAAGGTACCTTGATGGCTAGAAGTTCCTTATTCCAAATGTCATAGTTTCTTTCCATGGGCGATAAGAGGGAAGATAGAAATGTGCATGGAATGTGAGTAGAGAACCAAGGAATTCCTTGGATAATGAGAAATTTTGTAGAGGAGATAAGATGAAAACTGATCATCTCATGATGATCTGGCTCTATGTGAATATCCAGTTCATTTGTCTCCTAAATGACCACCCCTGAAACCAGAGGGAATCCACCCACCGTTTTCATGCCAACGGGTTCAATTTTAGCTCTGGTTGCAATATGATTGTCAAGAGTATATTAACAGTCCATGAAAATCAGGAGGAAGCAGAGGTCTGGTACACAAGATGATGATCAAATGGTAAGAGGCAAGTCAGCAGAGAGGAAGCTTGATTACAGGCACAAGGCACAATAAACACGCAAGGAAGGAGGGAACAGGGCCAGTTTTATATAGAGGGCTAATTGGAGAAGGAACAAGACACGGGGTGGACTAGACAGGGAAACACGGAACCAGGAACAAGGAACAGGAGACAACGAACATAGGACTAGGAATTAGAGGGAGCTATCCAGCACTCTGAATACCTCAATAGGTAGGGCTGTGGCTCGGAGTGCAGGAGGTCACAGTTTCGATTCCTGACATAAGGCCTACAGGCCAAATGCGGCCCGACACCACATTTTATGTAGCCCGCCAGCATCAAACCTACCGTGTTTCCCCGATAGTAAGACACCCCCGATTGTAAGGCGTATCGGGGGTTTCAGGGGGGTCGGCCAATGTAAGCCGTACCCCGAAAGTAAGACATATGTCTTACTTTCGGGGAAACACGGGGGTATTGCCGCCTCCCTCTCATCTAGCTGCGCGCCGCCTCCTGCCCACGTCCGCACCGTCCCCCTCTCCATACGTCGCCGCGTCTGCCACCTCCCTCTGATCTTAATGAGCGCCGCCTCCTGCCCACTTTCGCGCCGCCCCCTCCATATGTCACCGCGTCTGCCGCCTTTGTCTGATCCAAATGAGCGCCGCCTCCTGCCCACTTCCGCGCCGCCCCCCTCTCCATACGTCACCGCGCCGTCCCCTGCACTTGTCAATGCCGCCTCCTGCTTAAAATACGGTAATGCACACAGTATTAATCATACATCAGTAAAACATACACACTGGCATACTGGGGTATCATCTACTGTATGTAACCCAGTGGGTATCAGCAGGTGTCACACTGGATTAAATACAGCAGGTGGTACTGTATCACACTGGGTTAGATACAGGTATAGGTACAGGTTTGCACTTTGCTGTGCCCACATGAGCTGTTTGACGGCTTAGGACGCGCCTATGCAAATTTACTCGGGCACGTCCCTACTCCAAAGAAACCCCCCCCCCCCGCCCGTCACAGAAGGTAAAATGCATATACACTAAAAAAACACATTTTACACGGTTTTTTTAGCTGTCAGTGCCCCTTTAACTGTGGGATGCGGACGGTTAGAGCGGGATGAGCGGAGGGATGTGGAGGCCGCGGGAGCAGCAATAATGTTTTCCGTGGTCCATCAGGACCATGGACAACATACAAAAACACGCTGTGTGGGATACTGTATGGAGCTGTAACCCTATGGGAGGCTATGTGGGATACTGTATGGGGCTGTAACCCTATGGGAGACTGTGATACGGAACCACAAGCAGTGCTTATACCGTATGCTACCATATATTTTTGCCCCTAGACATGAGCGCTTCCGGTTCCAGTGTTAAAAGGAAGAGTTACACCGTGGAGTATAAAAAAGCGATTGTCGAAGAATCTTGGGGCAAAAATGTAGTGCAGTTCTGCAAGGAGAAAATGTTGGATCACCGACTGGTCCAAAAATGGCGTGCAGAATACACTAACCTGAGTGAAAAAGTGGAGAGCGGAATGGCTAAAAAGCGCAAGATTGGATGTGGTCGGCAACCAATGTATACAGAGCTGGAAAGCCTGGTCTCTGAGTGGGTTGCAGACAGGAGAGCAAAGACATTGGTGGTGACCAGGGCTCAGATTCAGGAATATGCCCTTGCAGTGTCGCCACAGTTTGACATTTCCCCTGAACAATTCAAGGCATCACAGCACTGGATGGATAACTTTCTTGAACGCAATGACCTGTCTTTGAGAAGATCCACAACCCTCTTTAGCTTGGAAGATGCTGAGATTGTTAAACGTGCATTAGCCTACAAGAAGTTTGTGGATGACATTGACTTCTCTAAATACAGTCTTTGCAACATGATCGCCATGGATGAAACTGCCGTGTTCATGGGCCAAGCAGCTCAAACCACCATTGATCAACGAGGTGCCTCCTCAGTGTACGTTCCCTCCACCGCTTATGAAAGTGCACGTGTCACCTGCATTTTGACGATTCATCTGGATGGCACTAAAGCAACACCGCTACTCATTGCAAAGGGCAAGAAGGAGAAGATTGAGCGGGTTTCTGGCATTTATGTGCTGGAAACTGAAAAAGCCTGGGCCACACAAGATGTTATAAGAAAGTGGCTTGATTTAATGCTGCCGCTTGTAATGCGCGGGAACAAAAGAGGGATGCTGATCTGGGATGCAGCCAGCACACACCGCGCCAAAACCATGAAAAACGTCCTTCATGAGCAGAGAATCGACCAAATCATGATTCCTGCAGGGATGACGGCTTATCTTCAGACTCTCGATATCGCCATTAACAAGCGGTTCAAGGACTATCTGCGTGTGGAAATCAATGACTACATTGAAAACCGAATGGAGAGAAATGTACGTGGGAACTTTGTGAAGCCCAGACTGCCAGAGATTGTTAACTGGGTGAAGAATTCTTGGAATAAGATCACTAACACCTGCGTTGCAAATGCACTGCGAGCTGGCTACCTGGACAAAGCCTGCTCATTTCAGGACAGTGCCGTTGCTACCCATGAGAAATATGGGCCAATGATTCGGCAAGAAATGTTGTCCCGAGAGTCCCAAGAAAATCCACAGGAACCTAAGAGTGTGGATGTTTATGATGATATTCCTGAGGATGATGACATGGTTGTCATGGAATAAATCTGTTTTATCTTCCAGTATTCCACTGTTCGTTCTTACCATTTTTCATTGTTTTACATGTTATGCAATGTTGTAACAAGACATTCTTGGCACTTCCTTTTATAAAAATGTTTTGTGGTGAATACAATACTGTTCAGGTTGTTAATAAATGTTAATTTTATGGTTAAAACAAAAAATTCGACAATTTTTTTCCAATATAAGACATACCCCGAAAGTAAGACATAGTGGGGCTTTTGGGGATAAAAAGAAAGTAAGACACTGTCTTACTTTCGGGGAAACACGGTAATAGGAATTCCATTCATCCCGCCTACAGCTTCTGCCTTGCGGTGGCAGTGCAGATTCTGTGACTATTGACTCCTCTACCCCGGTGTCTCCATGCGCCATTCTGTATGCAGCTTAGATGCCGAGGTGAGAGGTCAGCATATAAAGATTCAGCAGTGGCTGCCATCAGACCAAAGCTGCAGGCTGGATGAATGGAAAGCCTGTAGGGATGGTGCCTTGCCAGAGGCCAATAAGGAGGTTGCTACTACTACTGGGGGCACAATGGTGGTCACTAGTAGGGCTCATTCATACATACGGGCATAGGTGCATTTCGGTCATGCAAATACGCTGTGAATTTGCATCAGAAAAAATTGCTTATGCCCACATATTCGCCTGTGTTTTTATGTGCGCAAAAACATTGAATATTGTTTACGGGAAAAAAAAAGATGTAGACAGGCTTGTCGAAAAAAATACACTCATGTGAACTAACCCATGAAATCAATGGGTTCTATTCACTGCATATTATACGCGCACAAATGCTCACATGAACAACCCTTACTATACAATTAAAATCAACCATAAGGCTGGATGTGGCCCTCACTGTAAAGGAGTTTGAAAGCTCTGGCCTATGGTAGGTCGATGTCATGAAAATTATGTATTTGGTGAAGTTACTTTTCTAAAGTTGAAATGCCAAAGCATCATTTATCACAATGCTGAAACCTACCAACCAGTAAATTGAACAAGACCCCATTAACATAATGATGTTGTACTATTGTGCAATAATATAAAGTTATCCTTACTTATTATATAGAAATCATCAGATGGAGAAAAGACATAGATAGACTCAATCTTCTACAGGAAAACACAAGCCAGTATCTTCAGAGGAAACATTCACAGTGTAATAATACGCAGTAAGAGACCCTTTCATAGTTCTCAGAAGAGTGACCTCATGTCATTCAAACCTCTGCTGAAAGAAAATGCTGCCCATTGTTAAACACTTCTTTTCATTGACAATATTTTTTCATTTCCTGCAACATTTTATTTCCAATTATGACCTCCAGCTAACTCATAAAATGATTGGGAAAAACACAGTTGGGAGAGGTTAAAGGGATACCACGGAGATTAATATCTCTACATTACATTTATTTTCCTTTCGCATACTTTGTATCACGCAGAGCTGAATATATCAGCAGTGTACCAGAACACACAATACATTCCAGTAATCAATTACTAGTCAACAGGGTGTTCTAAGAGAATGGAAACTGCATGACTGCAACAGAACATGGTCATAGAACACTATTTATACAGGGGCTGGCTGGCAAATTTTATCCTGAGGGTGGGGGCCAAGCACATAGTACTGTCTTGTCCCAAGAGTGGAAACATAGCCACAATCCTCATGACTTGGCTATCGCCTGCTGCGGATGGGCAGTATTTGGCCATGAGCAGCCAGCCACATGTTGTGCTTCAACTCTAAAATCTGTTTATTTTTTCAACATGAATACAGCATCAAAACTAAGCTCATACCATAAATATAGCACTAGAACGCAGCTCATAACATAAATACAGACCTATAGTCAAGCTCATGACATAACTAGAACACCAGATCCAAGCACATAACATAAATACAGTAATGGAACCAAGCTCATGACATAAATACAGCACCATTCTGCACCAAAAACACGCGCCTTAATCCACCGATGAAAATTTTGCACCAAAATCAGCAAGTCTCATTGCATATACCAAAATTTATATAGTTTGGATTTTTTTTTTGCAACTTTTTTTTAAAACAAAAGGATTTTTTTGTTTATCGCTGCATTCAAACATAACAGTTTTCTTTTTTCTCTAGGGTGTTATGTGAGATTTTTTTTGGAGGACGAAGTATACTTTTTAATGGTACCATTTGTTGATCCATGCAATGTTTTGATCATTTTCTATTCTGCTTTGTGTAAGGCAAGATATGCAAAACTAGCTATTTTCATCTTGTTTTTTGTATTTTTTTTCATGGCATTAAATAACATACTAAATTTTTTCTCTGGGTCATTAAGAATGTAGCGATATCACATGTATGATTTTTTTTATTACATAGTAAAAAGGGAAAGGAAGGGTTTTGACGTTTTTATTTTTATTATTTCTTTTACTATTTTTTTTAATACTTTTTATTTTTGTTCGAAAAGGGGACTTGATTACCACCATATTTTAAAATTCTTCTATTACACTACTATACTACAGTATAGCAGTTTATTAGAAAACCTATGAGGTCAGCCAGAGATTGAGCCTCACAGGCCACTGTAGCTGGCGGACCTGCAGGCTATAATAAAGCTAAAAATTTGCAGACTGAAAGTATAACCAGCGTAGTAAAGCATTCACAATGCTGAAACCTACAGCATCAGATGAGTTTAAAATCCTTTTATTCCTCCATAGTAAAAAGATTGACCGGCAACGTTTCGACCTACATACCGAGGTCTTGGTCAAGCTTGACAAAGCTCGACAAAGCTTGACCAAGACCTCGGTATGTAGGTCGAAGCGTTGCCGGTCAATCTTTTTACTATGGAGGAATAAAAGGATTTTAAACTTATCTGGTGCTGCCTGGAACTCTTTACTACAGTGGATATTTATTTGGTCTTTGATCTGGATCTAACCTGGCTTTGCATCGTCCTCCTCGCCTTGGGTTAAGGCTTTGAAAATACCAGGAGGTATCTATATCTCCGTGTGCTGTTAGTTATACAATATTCTACTATGAAAGTATAACCAGCGACCTGTCTGAGGAGGAGCCGGAATTAATGTACACAAACTAAGGCCGCCTGCAGACGAGCGGAAATCCCGCCGCGGGATTTCCCGCGGGATTTCCGCCGCTGAAAGTCTGCATAGGAGTGCATTACAATACGCACTCCTATGCAGACGGCCGCGGTTTTGGCCGCGCGAAATCTCGCGCGGCAAACAAACCGCGGCATGTTCTAATTTTCTGCGGGGCACGCACTCAACTGGCCGCCGGCTCCGGTCTGCGCATGTGCCGGCTGCGTGGCAGCCGGCACATCAAAGAGCCGGGGCCGCCAGGCGCGGGTGAGTACGCGCTCGTCCCTGCAGGCTCTGGGGTCGGATCGCGCGGCGAGATTTCTCGCTGCCGGATCCGACCCGCTCGTCTGCAGGCGGCCTAAAGCTGATTGGCTGCCTGGATGCCACCTCCCAGCCAACTAATCTATCTACTGGTAAAGATGTGTCCCTCTTTAAAAAAAACCATTTGTGGTTTAGAAAACAAATCCTGCATTCTGTGATTTTTCCTTTTTTTACAATGCGTTCTATAAAATTAAATATGGATAGGAGTTCCTTTTATTGCTTTTCTTTTGTATTATTAATGTTAAACCTGCTTGGCTTTTGTCACTTCTCGTTCTAATACTGGATACAGTATTTGCTGTTCTCAGCATTTTACTCATTTTTCTTCTCCTGAAATTCTGCTTCAAGATTAGTCAAGCGTCTTGTACATTAATAATAGTTTTTATGACATAATTGTTTGGAGACATGAACGGACACATTTGTTGTCTCAAGCTATGTCATGTAATTAGATAATTCTGTTAAATTAGGTTTGTTAGGTGATTTTATGCTTTAGACTTTGCTAATTCCCCCTTGTCAATGACTATATTCCTATTTACTGCTCCATCTGCATGCAATGTACTATTTGTTACTTTGGCTTTCTGTGTATATACAAAGTCCTAATGTCTTAACATATATTATTTTCTATTTGACATTAGTAGTCAGGAATGTAGCTGGTAATCACAACTCCATGGTAAAATTTCCAATATTTAAAAGCTTTTTTTACTACTATTACCATATATCGGTTACATAATTTTAGAACTATCTGCAGTGGCATACATAGAAGAGGGGGTGCCCAACAGCAAAGAATAAAATGGTCCCCTTATTAAAGGTGCTGGATTTTGGAGCCCAGGACAGAAGTGTCTTATGTTTGTTCTTCCCTCCATTCCTTCTCTATGACCTTTAAGGCATTTCCCAAGCCCCTTCAAGCAATTCAATTCCTGGGGAAAGGGGAATGATGCACTGGTTCCAGTCACCCAGTGGAAAAGCAGATTGAACCAAACATCGCTGGATCTCCTATTTCCAAGGGCCCTACAGCAGGCACATGATCTGCCCATAAGGTAGGCCCTTGAGTACATAGTAGTCATGTTGTATTGCCCACATAGTGCAGATATTACACCTCCATGCAAAATCTATACTTAGTGCCCCCCATTATGTACCACATATAATCATGTCCTCTTATATGACAGATGGGCCTTTGAACCCCCTCAGGTACCAGGGCCGAGGTGCAACTTTTAACCTCTATAACTATGGCCCAGTGCTCTATTAAGGCTGCTGTGAAGATGAAACAATGTCTCTTCATCCCCACCAATTAGAAGGCAGCATTCTTGCACGTCAATGTCAGACCTTTTAACAGGCGTTTCAACAATGACTGGGAATATAAGCCAAAACCAGTCTTTTCCACAAGGAAAAGATAACCATGTGCAGACAGTAATTTGGGGATTTTTGTCTCTCATCAGTTTACAGTAAGTTGCTGGCTGGCTGAGTGAGAGGTGGGTTAGGAGCCTAAACTGTACCCTTCCCGACTCACATCATAGACCTCTCACTTAGTCAGCCAGCAACTCATGTACTGTACACTGATGAGCAGCAAAAACTCAGAAATAGCTGTCTGTACATGGCTATATTTTCTATCTGGAGAAGACTATGCCATTGGATGATATTCCCAGCCATTGTTATGAGGCCTCTTATAATATCAGACATGGACTTGTAGGAATACTGCCTTCTAATTGGTGCTGCTGTAGGGGCATAGTTTCATCTTCCCATTTGTATAATTCCCAGAGGAGCATGCATGGCCTCAGAAGTCTCACCACACTTTTTAGGTGCTCTGTAAGGAGAAACTCTATCCCTCCCAACTAGAGATGAGCAGGCATGCTCTGTTAGAGCAATTACTCGAGCGAGCATTGCTTTTTTCGAGTAACTGCCTACTTGTCCAAAAAGATTCAGAGGGCGGCGGGGGTGGAGAAGGTTGCGGGGGGGGGGGGGGGGGGGAGGGAGAGAGATCTCCCCTCTGCTTCCCCCGCTCCACTGCGTCGCCCCTAAAATCTTTTCGGACGAGTAGACAGTTACTCGAAAAAAGCGATGCTCGCTTGAGTAATTGCCCAAGCTGAGCATACTCTCTGATCTCTACTCCCAACAAGAGATGAGTGAGCATGCTCGGTTCGAGCAATTACTCGAACGAGCATTGCTTTTTTCGAGTAACTGCCTACTCGTCCGAAATGATTCGGGGGGTGGCGGGGGTGAGCAGGGGGTTGTGGGGGGGGAGAGATCTCCCCCCTGCTTCCCCCCACTCCACCCCCCTGCCCCCGAATCTTTTCGGATGAGTAGGCAGTTACTCGAAAAAAGCGATGCTCGTTCGAGTAAACGCTCTAACCGAGCATACTTGCTCATCTCTACTCCCAACCTCTCAAGGCCGGAGACACGCAAGCTTATTCTAGACACATTTATGATTCCGCAATATGGATGGGTGCCCCTGCCTATTGCTAGGAGTTATGGATGTGTAAATGTCGCTGGAATATGCTTGTGTCACCGGCTTTAGAACCAGCTATGATTAGTGACGTCAGCTTAGTTACAGTGTCTACAGGGAGTCTGAAATCCACACTCATCAAGCTACTGCCCCCTCCACCAACTCCCCAAAAGAAATATGTTACACTGCAATCAGCAACGATATTAATTATGTAATACATGGCAGCAATGGAGTTCTCTAACACGAGAGCTGCTCTTTGCAGTGACTCTTTCCTTTGGCTAAAATGAGGAGGATCCTGGATAGGTAATCCACTCTATGACGTCCCTTTTCTTGTATGCAAGAATACTGCCTTTCTTCTTGTTTCCTTTAATGATGATCACAAAATACGCTTTATGCAGCATTCCGTTATGGAAAAAGAATTTTATTTCATAGGGCACGCTAGGTCCTTATTGTCTTGCAAAATCAGATTTTCTGCAGATTACCTTTCAGTCAACAAAAGGAGGCGAGAAGCGAAGTATAAAAACATAGTGCATAATAGAAGTTCATCTAAACAGGCCTGAGGGATTTTGCTGATGTCCTCTATTGCTATAATAGTCAGAGGCAAGTCAATTCAATAGAACGGCATCTCTTTTATTAGCCTCTAGTTATGTGCTAGGATTACTAACGATTAGTGATTAAAAAGGAAACGGTTAATTGAAAGCCAGCAGCCAGTAGACTTTGCAGCATTTTAAATAGAATTTCAGACAAGCTCTTCCTTAATGGAAATGAAAACGATCTGCTACAAAGTATCGTCTTATGACTTCATGTCAGCTGACGGAGTAACAAGGGTCATATATCCTCTGTCCTTGTGAGCCAAGCAATTTATAGGACCGTCTTGTGAGTTCTTCTGCTGCATCTATGATTTTGTTTTTTCCTTTCTATCTTGTTGATTGGCAATTATTAGTCTGTTTCTAGCCAGGCAACTGTAGGAAGCATTATTGTACGTCCATAGTCCTCAGCCTGCATGTTGGCATGGCATAAATAGTTTCTTATGAGTAGACACAAGACAAGAAATGTGGGGAAAATAATGACTATATTTGGTACTGACCTTCTGGCCTTACATATCGGCATTTGATTGATAGTGTTTATTTCAATAAAGAAGCACTGTGTTAAATCATTTTGTAACAAAGGTCTCATTTTTGGTGTTATTTGACCGGGGTTATTGCAGCTGTCAAAATCATCATCAAGGGTGCAGCTAGAGATCCAAGACCATAGTGCACATTTTGAGCCTTCCTTTGTATTAAAATACAGCAAGATCATAATGATTCCATAGCCCTGAATGGTAAGAAAATTACCCACAAGTCACAGCACTAGCACTTGAGCACTAGGTTCGTCAACCTAGACTGTTGGTATATTGTGGTGCACTAGGAATGTATATTATAACATACAGATATCAACAGCACTGCAAAAATGATCAATATGACAGTTCACGTCTCTCGGACCTGATCCAAAGTCCTTAGTCAAACAGAAGCAGGGACTGCTTGAGAAAAACGCACACTGAGCTGAAATGTTACATGGATGGAATAAGGAAAAACTTTTGCTTCAAAGGGCTGCTTTTGTTCCAGCTTATAGGAAAGTATATCATCATGACAAGGGTAGTCTGTTATTGGTTATATAATGGCATTTGGCTCCCATTGTCTGATTCCATAATAGACGATTGTCCTACCGACAGCGCTGTTCAACTAGAATATGTAGCAAGACAAAGGGATGTCTCATCAAGGTTTGGCTCCTAGCTCCCATGGAAAACAGTTGATTTTACTGCAATAGGAGTACACTTACATGGGCCAATAGTTGCCTGAGTGATTGCCCAAAAGAGTGATTACAGTTGACTGTCCTTTTGATAGGGTAAGTAAGCAAGAGTTGCCTACTTGTTAGGAGTCTTGGTTTTTAGCTCAACTAAAAACCAAGCAACTGTCGGCCCATTTTAACAGGAAGTGGTTCATCTATGAATGACTGCCTGTTCACTCTGAATGGAGGCTGGTGGCTGGAAGAGATCTCCAACATGCTCCACCTCCATTCAGTGAGCGATTATCGTGCCTGTGTGAAAGCTTAGGAGTGATAATCATAGGGACAGTTGTTAGGCGCTTAATTGCCAAACAGTCTTCCCATGTCAAAATAGGCCTTCTCTGGCCAGACATTTGACCAGCAGTGGAACTGAATCACCCTTCATGTTATATATAGGCAACGCAAGTCCTCGAGAGTGGCAGTATATTGTGGCTAATAAGAGGGGACCAGAGCATGGCATTTTGTAAGACCTCCCCTTTGATCATTGGCATTTGAGGTTTTCCATGATGATATTGCTTGTTGGTTATTCACTCCTTTCTTCAGTAATACTGTAGGAGGTTAACTTGTCAAGGAACTGTTTTTAGACAGCTGCCCAAATTTGCGAGCTTGCAAACTCTCTGCGTGCAGGGAATAGGGTGGCTGAACACAGGGCAACTATTGTCCGAATACTCACTCAATAGAGTGAAAGCAAGTGACGGTTGTTCCATGTAAACCCAGCCACTAACTGAGTGACGAACAAGAATTAATTCACTAGTCAATTAATTTCAGCTCACCTAAAAATAGTCACTGGTTGATTTATCGTCCGGTGTAAACAGTCTCTTGCAACGACTAGTCAACAACTTTACAAAGAGGCGTGTGTTTGTTCAGCATGGGCCTACCATTGAATACTGATTGGCTACCACCTTTTTTTTTGAACATTTTGCCCTCCCACTTAACATTCACTGGTTGAAATGAACTAAAGCTCGAACGAAAAGAAAAAACAAATTCCATGAAGGCGAAAAGAATGTGAGGCTTCAGCACTGTCTGTTCAGCCAAACGAGCAAGAGACTACAGCAGCAAGTGTTCACTCGAAGACTGCTTACACTTTTTTATGTGTGTTTAGTGGACTCCACTGCTAATGAAAATGCATTGTAGAGGGGTAGAAATTCTAAATACACACCCTCCAGAAAATCTCTCAGCCCCTAACTACCGTGTTTCCCTGAAAATAAGACCCTGTCCTATATTAAGTTTTGCCCCAAAAGAGGCACTAGGTCTTATATTCAGGGGATGTCTTATAAAAGTGGCAGAGTGTGGTGATTTCAATTGTGATGCTCTGCTGTGGTTTTACTTTCACTTTCGAAGGCAGCATTCCTGCCTCTGACAGCGACTTTAGTGCACTCCATCATTGATGAGGTGTGCTAAACGCAACAATTAGAGCAGACAGTGCTCGGAAATGATGTTCAAGCATGTCTGCAAGGCTCCCAGTGAAATCAATGGAAGTGTTATACCGCGATTACGTGGCGTTCAAATATAGCGGTTAAAAATGTCTTTATGCTACTTACTGAGCAAGCACCATCCAGGTCCATCCTGCTGGTCTGCAGAGTTCCGGCATGCCTGCTTGCAGTCACCGACAGAAGATTGCTTTCTGGTAGTGGGGTTCATAAACCCCACCTCCAGGAAGCAATGGCTCTGATTTGTTGTCGAGCGCCACGGCTCAGCCAATCAATGCAGTGCTCGGAGAACTAATCACAGCCATCACATTGGTTCATTGAGCACTGCATTAATTGGCTCATCCATGGCGCTCAGTGCCATTGATTCCTGGAGTCGTTGTTAACGAATCCCGTTACCAGGAAGCGATCTTCTGTCCGTGGCTGAGGACTGCAAGTAAGCCTGCCCGGAACTCTGAAGACCAGCAGGAAGGACCCGGACGGTGCCTGCTAGGTAATGTTTTTTAACATTTTTACATAGTGTAGCTAAGGCTTATTTTCAGGGTAGGGCTTATATTTCAACCTCTTTCCCCTTCGAAAACCAGGGTAGGGCTTATTTTCAGGGAAACACGGTAGATGACAAACAATATTTTGGCCTCAGCAAGTTGTTCGGCAATTGCAAAATTGAACAAGTGAACAACAATCCCTCGTTTGTATTCTTCAGCAACTCTTTCGAGCAACTATTCAGGTGATACTTGTCCTGTATCAAGCCACCCTTATTTGTTAGATAGCAAATAGATTTCATTATGAATAACTACAAGGTAAAATAACATAAGCTTTCTCCTTATTTGGCCATCCCACATTTGTTATACCCAGATAATCCCCAAGAAGTGACTGAATGACTGCATTTATACTGGAAATGCTCTGTAATTGCAACCTCCTATGCGTATATGAGAATATGAATGTTGCTGACACATGGAATGAAACTTGTAGTCACTACAAGGATAGGAAAATGCATTATGTAAATCAATCTTTATTTGTCACCTTAGTGTAGAAATACCATTTCTTGACTTCACAGTGCAATTAGCATTTCTTCTGCATAATGCGCCTGTGTCATTTACATTTCATCTCTGTAAGTGTCAGCCTCATTGATGAAAGCGCTTGAGCTTTGTTCTGCTGATCAGTGCTGGCCTCAGCGACACTCGCTCATCTCACACGCGCTTCTCACTGTCATGGATTAAGGTGCTGGGGCTGCGCCGTGTCTGATGCTCATGCTTTATGCAGCAGAAAGATAGGAGAAGGCAGAGAATTTTATCCATAACAGAAAATAGCAAACCAGTAATTGAAAATCACCCATGCACTAACCAGACTGTCTACGACTCCTACTAAACTGTTCTGATTTCAGAGGCTGGAGATGGAATGACATGGGAGGAATTTGATACAATTTTAAATAGGATGTTTCAAAAAGCAAAATGAAAATATTATTGTTCGTCGCTTCATTCGGAAAGTTCCTGCTGACAGAATTCAAAGGCTGCTCTCCAGAAGCTTCATCCCTTTCATTGCCCGTCTTTGGTTTTGATGTCTCTGTTTGAAAAAAAGTGTCTGTGTGCACATACTATAACACTGCTTTGTCATCCGTGGTATGATAGAGACAAACTGCTTAAAATTTGTCTTTCTATTTATGTCCCAGCTATATTTTTAAGAGATATTTCCATCTCAGGCTTTTATAGTATATCCACAGGCTATGCCATAAAATTACAATAGCTGTGGATCCCAATTCTGGGACTTGCATCACCCCTATCCACCTTGAATGTGGTGGCTGTGGTTAGAAGGATGGAAATATCTGAGCACCCTGCACTATGCTGTTCCCGTAACTCCCATAGAAGTCAACGGGAGTTACATAAATAGTGTAGCACTTGGGAGCCGCTGAAACAGCATAGCTTGAAGTACTAATGTTTGTGTAACTCCCATTGGCTTCTATAAGAGTTACAGAAACTGCATAGCTCAGCCAAGCTTGGCTATTTCGATTACCTTAGCCAACTGCCCAGCTCGTATGCAGTGATCTTCATGTTTGGCCAGGATGGGTCAAGAGAGTTAAAGTTTCTCCTTACGGGTAGGAAAGCACCTTTAAGTGCCTTTTACATGGCCTGATAATCAGCAAGGACATTTGCCTGAACTGTCTTTTGCCCAATCACTGGGCCATGTAAAAGTGCAAAAAATCAGCTGAGAAACGAGAAAACGCTCACCATCGGTTGATTGGCTTGTTTATGCCAGCATTAAATTGCTTGTTGGTCAGCTGTACATCTCTCTTTGTAAATAAGGAGATGTGTAGCCAATTAATGATCGTATTAACAATAGTTTGTCCTGTAATTGAGTTTGAATTGGCTTCTGTAAAGACCTTTGTGGCATAGAGTGTTAACCCCTTAGTGACCACCCTATAGTGTTTTTACGTCCTGCAGCTGCAGGACATGTATGAAGGGAGGTAGCGCCGCTATCTCCCTCCATACAGCGCGGGCATCAGCTGTTTATTACAGCGGACACCTGCGGGCAATAGCTGCGCTCGGCCGGTCGTGGCTATTAACCCTTTAAATGCCGCTGTCAATTCTGACAGCGGCATTTAAATCCCCCGAACGCTGTTTGGGGGTCCCGCACGCCCCCCCCCCCCGCGGTGAGATCGGGGGATCCATGCAGGTGTCGTGGCAGGCGGGGGCCTAATGAATGGCCCCAGGGCTGCCTTAGCAGACTGCCTATCAAGCCATCCACAAAGGGTGGCTTCATAGACTGCCTGTAAAAAAGCAGTATGACGTAATGCTATAGCATTACGTCATACTGCAGGAGCGATCAAAGCATCGCATGTTAAAGTCCCCCAGGGGGACTTCAAAGTAAAGTAAAAAAAAAGATCAATAAAGTTTTTTAAATTGTAAAAAAAAAAAAGTTATAAAAGTTTAAATCACCCCCCTTTTGCCATATCTATTATTAAAAAATCTAAATCATAAAATAAAAATATGTATTTGATATCGCTGCGTCTGTAAAAGTCCGATCTATCAAAGTAGTGCATTATTTTTTCTGCACGGTGAACGTCGTCCAAAAAAAAATAAAGAACGCCAGAAATGCATTTTTTTAGTTACCCTGTCTCCCAGAAAAAACGCAATAAAAAGCGATCAAAAAGTCGTATGTATTCCAAATTGATACTATCGGAAACTACAGGTCATCCCGCAAAAAATGAGCCCTTGCTCAACTACGTCGATGGAAAAATAAAAAAGTTATCGCGCGCACAAAATGACCGCAGAAAATAATTGAAAAAAATTAAATATCTTAAAAAAAAAATACAAGTACTACAGCAAAAATAATACTATATAAGTTTGGTATCGTAGTAATCATACTGACCCATAGAATAAAAATATCAGGTCGTTTTTGTTGCAGTTTGTGCGCCGTAGAAACAGGACGCACCGAAAGATGGTGGAATGTCGTTTTTTTTTCCATTTCTCTCCGCTAAGAATTTTTAAAAAGTTTTTCAGTACATTATATGGTACATTCAATAGCACCATTGAAAAATACAACTCGTCCCGCAAAAAATAAGTCCTCATACAGCGACGTCGATGGCTAAATAAAGGAGCAACGATTTTTTAAAAGGGAGTAGGAAAAAACAAAAATGGAAAAAAGCAAAAAAGCCCGGTCACTAAGGGGTTAAGGCAGCAGAAATGCAGTCCTAGGCCGAGTAGCTACTATGCAAAATGATCGCTCAAAGCTGTCACTCAAACTGTTGTTTGAGCGATCTTTGAGCAATCATCGCTCCGTGTAAATGGGCCTTTAGCCTTCCAGTCAGTAAAATCAGTACCCACCTTGCTGGGGGGTAAAAGATGACTGGGGAAGGCAATGACAAACTACGAAAATAAAAGTATCTCACCTCCTCAGTTGCCTGTTGGTATGTCTGTTTCTTGGCGCAGGGAATTATACTCACGTCCACAATACCATTTGGTCCTATGGTCTTCATAAATTACTGATAATAAATACATGGGAATATGGACATACAGAGTATTTTTCCTTGCTTTATTAAGTATTCATGCTTGTACAGTCAGGTACACAGAAAGAAGAACACGCTTCAGCTTTAACAGCCTTGTTCACCTTCTGTTAAAGCTGAAACGCGTTCTTCTTTCTGTGTACCTGACTGTACAAGCATGAATACTTAATAAAGCAAGGAAAAATACTCTGTATGTCCATATTCCCACGTATTTATTATCAGTAATTAATGACAAACTACCCTGCAAAATCAGTCTGCCAAGAAAACGTCACAATGTGACGTCACCCTAGGAGTCAGTCTACCCTTAAAGACCCTTGTAGACAAGTGCTGATCTCGTTGATCTGTGCTCGCTTACTACAGCAATTTCTCTGTGTAAAAGGACTCTTTATCGACATCTTCTGATTTAGATGAATTTACCATCTTTCACAGAAGGGAGTCTATGCCCACATTTGCAACAATCTTTTAATTTGCTTTTATGTATCTGCAACAGTCTTGATTTTAAGAAACTATTTGTATTATTTCTAATCTCTCTCACTGCCCCCCCCCCCCCCCCCCGCTCCCCAAGCCGCCCTCCGGATTTGCTCAGACGAGTATGCAGTTACTCAAGAAGAGCGACGCTCGCTCATCTCGTGTTAGTAAGTATTACGAGATGGATTTTGTTTGTGGCATGTTAACATTGGTCTACATAAGACCCATAGATGCTTCATTTTTTCAGAACTCTATTTTTTCAGTATGGGACCCCTGAGTGGCGATGGATTTCCCTTTAAAGAATAGATTAAAGACTGTACAGTTCCACAGGTGTATTTAGTTCATTTTTCACTTGATAGAGCCATAACAAGGATAATAGTTACTTGAATGTAATTGAGTATAGTGGCAGCATGAGCAGAAAATCAATTTCTTGATAAAAAAAGATGCAAAAAGCTTTATTAATCCATGGTCAGAATAAAAAGTAAGCAAACTACGTTTCGGCCATATTAGGCCTTTTTCAAGCCTGAAGGTTTGCGGGTTCATTCCCCTGTGGTTCAGGTAGCCGGCTCAAGGTTGACTTAGCCTTCCAGTCAGCCTGTAATGTTTCTTATAATTTATATTAGCGGATAGATTATTCCTTATAATAGACAACCCAACTGCCGCAGAACTTATTTTCGAAGTGGAAGACTCCTGTCCATTGATTGACCTCAGCAGGAACAGGTGAGCAGCGGCGATGCACGATTATTCTTCTATTCTTATAGAATTCTCCTTTCCTATATGTCTGGATGTCACTTTGTCCGTGGTTAGAATGAAATCTATATTATCAATTCACAGTCCTTTTATTAGGCATTGGATTTGGGGGTCCATCAGGAACTGACGGTCCAAGAGCGGATCAGTAGAACATTACGTGGACAACATAAAGATATAACAGAAGAGCAGAATGAGAAATGTCAAACATTGAGGAACGCAGCAGGATTCATCCTTTTTTTCAGATGAATTGCAGCTTTTGAAACCACAGAAATACAGTATATTATCTATAGTATGTACAGCAAACATTTCACCCCTACATGCTGCAGCACATGTGGAGGTATATCAATCTTGCAATGCACCTTCTAGCAAAAAGGTCTGCTGGAGTTGTAATGACTACCGAGCCCTGCGGTTTACAAGCTAACAACACAGCTGGTGAATGTGAATAATGTCATTAGGTACACGGTCATAATTCATGTTCCTAAAGCCTCCATCCTGTTATTCTTATGGTACGATTCTTGCAATCTGTGAGCTTGTACAAATGTATATGGAGGTGCTACATGTCATTTTGCCTTCCATACCCAAATCATCGAAATCTATGTAGACATCCTAAGAACATAGCACAATTTCCTCATCAAATCAGTGAATAAGCAGACATCAAGGTTATCAATTCACTTGTGATTTTGAAGTGTGGCAAATGAGATCTGCAGCCTTCAGTTCATGAAAAGGATAAATCCCTTCACCTGTTGGCCTGACTTGTATTTATGCGCATTTGTTTTAGTCATTCAGTGACTAATCAGAAATGATTAAAAAATGCCGTTCAGGAAAAATGAACAGACAATGCAGACAAAAGTAGAAAACAGGATAATAGTAATATTAAAGCGGATTAGCCTGGAGTACAGCAGGAAAACAAAAATGTTTTATCATTGCGTATTATAATAAAAGAAAGACATCTGTGGATTTGAAGTGACTTAGACCGTATCAGATGATATTATAGCTGTCTGGCATCTCAAGGGGATCATGCAGGATAGAAGACAAAGAATTTTTTTCATGCTCCATCGGATGGCATATACTATATCAGATTGCGTTTTCCCTTAAAAGTATATGTATTATATGGTCAGCCGATGCAGGAGAAATGTATGGCTTAACAGTATTAACAATTTCCAATCCAATTTTGGATTCAGGGTTTCCTAAAAGGCTTTCCCTTTTTGCTGTTATACAACGGTGCCATCTGCTGGCTAAAGCCGCTGTGTGTGTGCCAGAGAGGCTCAGACAGCAGAGTGGCTAGCAATAGACGGTAAGAATACCCTGTCGGACGTCTTCTGACATCGGAGCTGTACAAGCTTCAATCAGAATGTAGGAAGACGTCAGACAGTGGATTGGAAAGGGTTAAAGGGAACATGTCAGCAGGTCCCAGCATGTAAAACTGCCTACAGCAAGAGTTGCCAAATCTCCTGTGCTTAGAATTAACCAAATCAGCATACCTTGAAATACAGCTAGCTCAAAATTTGCAGAAACCAGTGAGACCTAGGTCTGGCCAGAAATGGTCTTCATGGAACAATTGCAGCTAAAAAGTCATACCTTCGACATAGAAACCAGGCCAAGTAACTCAACTGTGCATGAAAACATAGCAACAGCGGTGCAGAAACATGGCAGCATGTGCTCCTGGATTGAGTCAGCAATGAAATATTGGGCTACAACAGAAGGCAGTTTGTTTGCCGAGGGGATGATGAGCGGCAACAATAGTGAGTGTCTGCCGGCAGCAGTGAAGCATGGTAGAGGATCCTTGCAACTTTGGGCTGCATTTCTGCAAATAGAGTTGGGGATTTGGTCAGGATTAATGGTGCTGTCAACGATGAGAAATACAGGGAGATACTTATCCATCATGTAACACCATCAGGGAGGCATCTGATTGGCTCCAAACATCCAGCCAATGTTATTAAGAACTATCTTTAGCATAAAGAAGAACAAGGAGTCCTGGAAGTGTTGATATGGCCCCCACAGAGTCCTGATCCCATCATCATCCAGTCTGTCTGGGATTAAATGAAGAGACAGAAGTATCTGACCAAGCCTACATCCTACATCTTTGCTTAGTTTTCCAAGAGGTTCGAAACAAACTTCCCTGGTAAGTTTCTTTAAAAACTGTGTGCAAGAGTACATAGAAGAATTGAAGCAGTTTCGAAAGCACAGGGTGATCACACCAAATACTGATTTGATTTCAATTTCTCTTTTTTTTCATTCACTTTTGTTAATTGACAAAAATAAACTAAGGCTGGCTGCACTCGACCGGGACGGATGCCTGTGACCCCTGCAGACCTGTCTTTTCATCCTCTCCTCTGTATGCGGATGGCCCGCACGGCTCGCAGTCGGACATGCGCAGTACAGATTTTTTTTAACTTCTGCTTTTCTCGCATCATCGCCTAGCGAAATCCATGTCAATTGGGGAAGGCCCGCGGGTCGCATGGCTCTCATTGACGTCCCCGTAAAGTCTGCGCAAAAATAGAGCATGCTGCGTTTTTTTTTGGTTTTTTGGCAAGAGTGGAAAATCAGAGCCGCTGTCCATTCCTGTGAGCGGACATACGGATGTTCTATTGGTTTCAATTGGTGCGGAATGCAGCGGATCGTCTACGTGAGAGACCATCGTGGATTCCGCAATCAAACCCCACCGTGCGCTGGCAGCCATACACTTCTATTTTTGAAAGCATCCTTACTTTGCAGCATTTTTCCCACACCTGCCTAAAACCTTTACACAATACTGTGCAAGCATGACAAGTGTTGTTAAACAAACATTTACTACAGTATCCATTGATCGCCAGTTCTGAATACATCCATTTAATACGTATGTTTGATATTAACCCTATTATACATGTAACAGGTACCTTGAGAAAACATTTGATTTGCTTTTTCCTGGCTTTAGAAGACGTCTTGTGTTGCAATAGTCACAGCGCTTCCCAAGCTTAGATGATTTAACGAATACCTCATGCTCTATCGCTGAACTAAATCAAATGCAAGCCCTCTAGGTACCCCACATAAAGGATTGTTTCACAAGCCCATTCTACACTGCCGGTAATAATGGCTTCAAATCCATCCGTTCGTGTACTTAATTGAGCCATAGGGGTTTTATCCTTTAGCAGAACACTGAACATTGCTGCAAAATTCAATATGTGTCTCTGCTGTAGTCCTTATTTGCTTTACAAGGCTGGGCTCATCACAAACCAGTTTGCCTGCTTCTTCCCCAGAAGGGTTGTGTCAGGAGGTGAATTTCAGCAAACATAAGCTCAGGTTGCTGGGGGATGTTTTTTAGTTTACTGGATTTTTTTTTTAATCTAACCGAGGGAAATGGTTGGGACACATTACATTTGAGTCCTGGAACATATTATAAAAACACCTTGGGATATTTGTTACATCAAATTCTGATAGGAATAATTAACATTCCCTAGCTGAAGCTAGTCCTGAAGCAAGTGTGACACTGCAAGTCCCTGTGATATGGGAGATGGTACATTGCCTTGTAAAACCACCTATTGGAGGTAGAAATGTCCAATGCTTCAACAGGGCTTGTAATATGACTGTGGCAGGTGGGTGCTGGCGTCGCAGTGACAGCTAGAGACAGAGCAGCAACATTTTTCTATGGCAGCACCATAGGACGATATACTTAACCCCTACAGGACGTACAGGTTCGGGGTATGTATGGAGGGGGATCGGGGATAGATCCCGCTTCAAACAATGCTGTTTCTTACAGCCGACACCCGTCAGCAACAGCTCCAATAAGTCGCCCCTCTGATCGGAGCTGTTAACCCTTTAAATGCTGTCATCAATTCTGACAGCGGCATTTAAATGCTCTGATCGATGGTCAAGGGTCTCGCCCTGCCCCCTGCAAGAAGATTGCGAGTTGTCGTACGGTTGCAATGGCAGCAAAGGGCCTTCTAACATTGGGGTGGCCCTTCTTACATGTCTTTAGGAAGGTATGACCTAGATTGATTCCAGCTTTTGAGAGCCGGGAAATGTCACAATCGACTGAGTCCGTTATTCCAGGTCCTCGTCTAGCAACCCCAGCTGCTCTACCTCTGGCTCTTGGCTCTGCACCAGGTCTTTCATCCACTAGGCTCACCATCTCTGAGCCTCCCATGAATAGGCAACGCCTCTTCTCTCTATCTGGCCAGCAGCAGCTCCCTCTAGGATGGCTTTCGACATTTCCTCTGGCTCCTCTCTATACTGTATCACACTACTGTGCCCACACACTGCCTCTGTCTGCTGCATACTCCTGTGACACAGCTTAAACCGTTTAACAGGGCATCTGCTGCGCCTAGAAGCTTCCTATTTGGGGCTGGGTGCGGGGCTTATTCCCATTTACTTTAGGTACTGAAGGGGCTGTCTGAAGGCAGTGATGCACTATCCATATCACCGATGACTCCAACAAGGGGTGAACCTTCCTCCAGGCCCTCACCAACACTTCACAGCACTTATTTTTCAGTGCTATGAGTACACTTAGGCACTGGCGCTTCCAAGCACCTACCTTGTAGAGGGAGCATGGGGAACTCCTGCCACCTCATTACAAGCCAAAGCTAGTGTCTTCTCTGTAAGGAAAAGATAAGTGTGTACAACCAGGCTGTTTTAGGTTTTTTGCCCCTCGTCAGTGTACAGTAGGTTTCTGGCTGGCTTGGTGAAAGGCTTATGATATGGGTGGGAGGGGCATAGTTTCTCCTTGTGAAGGCTTAATAAGCCTTGCAATGCTACCCTGGGAGATTTGGTATGCAAATGGAAGGAGGCGCACACTTCCAAGAAGCCTGGTTCATTTTTCTGTTCATACAAGTGCAGTGGCCCAGACTTGGAAGGTATTTAGCAGCAGGGCAAAAAATAGGATGGTAGTCATGGTGGCTCTGCTGCTCCTCCTGGCAGAGTGGAAAAAAATGCCAGTCTAGCGTCAAACTACAGCCAGTGGTAAAAATAATAATAAAACTAATTAAAAAAAATAAACATAGGTAGTTGATGCCAGCCTGTATATGGGTAGGGACCCATGCAAGGCAAAAATAATAAATATAAAAATTGGAGAACTTAACAATAAAGGGGGTAGTAGTTCTTGCCCTCCTGCAGTGTGGTGTGGTACTCAGTGCATCTGTGGTAGATGGTGGGAAGTACTCCAGGAAGTAGACTTGAGATGGCAAACCAATTCCACACTTTATTAAGATTCAACTCTATGTCCCGTATTCACACTTACGTCATACACTTTTTGGTGACCTCTCGAAGGTTACAGACACCATGTGCATAATTCACTATAGACCCAGTTAGTGTCGGGGACAGGAAAGGGTTAACTGGTGACTTGCTTCTGCCACTACTCCTTTTTCTCTTTTGTACTCTCTCTTCCGCTGTTCTTAGTTAACTCTTTTTCTCCTATTAACTCTCCTCCCTGTTGACTCAGTCTCCTGATCTCTTCTCTGTCTCTCCAGCATAAACTTAGTCCCATACTCACACTTCCCATCGCACTGGCTATGGTAGATCTTCTCCTTGTTCCTCCCAGGTCTCCTTTAGTCTCTTCTGAGCTGGCTAGATTGGCTAACCCCACCTACTCTCTTCCTTTTATACTCTTCCTGTCAACCAATCCTGAGCTAGGGAACAACTGAATAGCCAATCCCTGATCTAGCTAGAGGTAACTGACAGGTAATAGTGCAGGTTAGGGTTAATTCTGCATAGTCATGTAGTGTTAGGTGGTAGCAACGCTACACATTAACCCACTATCAATCATTTAAAGGAATAAACATAATTTCACACATTCCTATACACATAAATACCCAAAACTTCACACATATAGCAATGTATCCCCTTTTTGCATGAGCAATACTACTGCTGTCGGATCCCTAACTCTGGGGTACTACACAAATATATACAAATATATGTGGCATAGAATAAAATTAATGGATGTTGCATGTTTACTAGAGATGAGCGAACGTACTCGTCCGAGCTTGATACTCATTCGAGTATTAGCGTGTTCGAGATGCTCGTTACTCGTGACGAGTACCACACGATGTTCGAGTTACTTTCACTTTCATCTCTGAGACGTTAGCGCGTTTTTCTGGCCAATAGAAAGACAGGGAAGGCATTACAACTTCCCCCTGCGACGTTCAAGCCCTATACCACCCCCCTGCAGTGAGTGGCTGGCGAGATCAGGTGTCACCCGAGTATAAAAATCGGCCCCTCCCGTGGCTCGCCACAGATTTGTTCTGACATAGTTCAGGGAAAGTGCTGTTGGTGCCGGAGCTGCTATAGGGAGAGCGTTAGGAGTATTTTAGGCTTCAAGAACCCCAACGGTCCTTCTTAGGGCCACATCTAACCGTGTGCAGTACTGTGGAGGCTGCTTTTTGCAGTGTTGCACTTTTTTTTTTTTTGTATATTGGCCGTGCAGAGCATTGCGCCCTGCAGTAATTAGACATAGTGCAGGGCCAGTAGTGGTGAGGCAGGGACAGAAGACATATATTGTGAGGCAGGGACAGAAGACATATTGATTGAATATAGGCAGTGGGCCTTTGCAAAAACATTTGGGGAAAAAAATCTATTTGGGCTGCCTGTGACTGTCCTCAGTGTTCTGGGTCTGTGCTGGGTGTAGTAGTCCTCCTAATTCATATGCAGCCAGCTAAGTGTTACAGCAGGCTTGCGCAAAACTATTTCCTGGCGTTCCGTAAGCGAAGTCAGCCTCCAACCACAGGCCAATAAGCGGCACATTTAATTACAGTGTTCTGTTCCTGCACTACTGGTAATACACCATGCTGAGGCGTAGTGGTAGGCCTATAGGACGTGGACGCGGGCGAGGACGCGGAGGCCCAAGTCAGGGTGTGGGCACAGGCCGAGCCAGTGCGGTGGCCAGGGGTAGAGGCAGGACCAGACCGAATAATCCACCAACTGTTTCCCAAAGCGCCCCCTCGCGCCATGCCACCCTGCAGAGGTCAAGGTGCTCTACGGTGTGGCAGTTTTTCACAGAGACGCCTGACGACTGACGAACAGTGGTGTGCAACCTTTGTCGCGCCAAGATCAGCTGGGGAGCCACCACCACCAGCATGCGCAGGCATATGATGGCCAAGCACCCCACAAGGTGGGACGAAGGCCGTTCACCGCCTCCGGTTTGCACCACTGCCTCTCCTCCTGTGCCCCAACCTGCCACTGAGATCCAACCCCCCTCTGAGGACACAGGCACTACCGTCTCCTGGCCTGCACCCACACCCTCACCTCTGCTGTCCTCGGCCCCATCCAGCAATGTCTCTCAGCGCAGCTTCCAGACGTCGCTAGCGCCACTGTTTGAGCGCAAGCGCAAGTACGCCGCCACGCACCCGCATGCTCAAGCGTTAAACGTGTACATTGCCAAATTGATCAGCCTGGAGATGCTGCCGTATAGGCTTGTGGAAACGGAGGCTTTCAAAAGCATGATGGCGGCGGCGGCCCCGCGCTACTCGGTTCCCAGTCGCCACTACTTTTCCCGATGTGCTGTCCCAGCCCTGCATGACCACGTCTCCCGCAACATTGTACGCGCCCTCACCAACGCGGTTACTGCCAAGGTCCACTTAACAACAGACACGTGGACAAGCACAGGCGGGCAGGGCCACTATATCTCCCTGACGGCACATTGGGTGAATTTAGTGGAGGCTGGGACAGAGTCAGAGCCAGGGACCGCTCACGTCCTACCCACCCCCCGAATTGCGTGCCCCAGCTCGGTGGTGGTATCTGCGGCGGTGTATGCTTCCTCCACTAAACCACCCTCCTCCTCCTCCTCCTCCTACGCAACCTCTGTCTCGCAATCAAGATGTGTCAGCAGCAGCACGTCGCCAGCAGTCGGTGTCGCGCGGCACGGCAGCACAGTGGTGGGCAAGCGTCAGCAGGCCATGCTGAAACTACTCAGCTTAGGAGAGAGGAGGCAAACGGCCCACGAACTGCTGCAGGGTCTGACAGAGCAGACCGACTGCTGGCTTGCGCCGCTGAGCCTCCAACCGGGCATGGTCGTGTGTGACAACGGCCGAAATCTGGTGGAGACTCTGCAGCTCGGCAGCCTCACGCACGTGCCATGCCTGGCCCATGTCTTTAATTTGGTGGTTCAGCGCTTTCTGAAAAGCTACCCACACTTGTCATACCTGCTCGGAAAGGTGCGCCGGGTCAGCGCACATTTCCGCAACTCCAAGACGGATGCTGCCACCCTGCGGACCCTGCAACATCGGTTTCATCTGCCAGTGCACCAATTGCTGTGCGACGTGCCCACACAGTGGAACTCTACGCTCCACATGTTGGCCAGGCTCTATGAGCAGCGTAGAGCTATTGCGGAATACCAACTCCAACATGGGCGGCGTAGTGGGAGTCAGCCTCCTCAATTATTTACAGAAGTGTGGGCCTGGTTGGCAGACATCTGCCAGGTCCTTGGAAACTTTGAGGAGTCTACCCAGATGCTGAGCGGGGATGCTGCAATCATTAGCGTCAGCATTCCTCTGCTATGCCTCTTGAGAAGTTCCCTGCAAAGCATAAAGGCAGACGCTTTGCACTCGGAAACGGAGGCGTTGGAAGACAGTATGTCGCTGGATAGTCAGAGCACCCTCATGTTTATATCTCAGCACGTTGAGGAGGAGGAGGAGGGGGAGGAGCATGAGGAGAAGGGGGAAGAGACAGCTTGGCCCACTGCTGAGGGTACACATGCTGCTTGCCTGTCATCCTTTCAGCGTGTATGGCCAGAGGAGGAGGAGGAGGAGGAGGAGGAGGAGGGGGAAGAGACAGCTTGGCCCACTGCTGAGGGTACACATGCTGCTTGCCTGTCATCCTTTCAGCGTGTATGGCCAGAGGAGGAGGAGGAGGAGGAGGATCCTGAAAGTGATCTTCCTAGTGAGGACAGCCATATGTTGCGTACAGGTACCCTGGCACACATGGCTGACTTCATGTTTGGATGCCTTTCTCGTGACCTTGCGTTACACGCATTCTGGCCACTACGGCTTACTGGGTGTACACACTGCTCGACCCACGGTATAAGGAGAACCTTTCCACTCTCATTCCCGAAGAGGAAAGGGGTTCCAGAATGATGCTATACCACAGGGCGCTGGTGGACAAACTGATGGTAAACTTCCCATCCGACAGCGCTAGTGGCCGCAGGCGCAGTTCCGAGGGCCAGGTAGCAGGGGAGGCGCAGAGATCAGGCAGCATGTACAGCGCAGGCAGGGGACCATTATCCAAGGCCTTTGCCAGCGTTCTGGCTCCCCAGCAAGACTGTGTCACCGGTCCCCAGTCAAGGCTGAGTTGGCTGGAGCACTGTAAAAGGATGGTGAGGGAGTACGTAGCCGATCGCACGACCGTCCTCGGTGACGCCTCTGCCCCCTACAACTACTGGGTGTCGAAGCTGGACATGTGGCCTGAACTCGCGCTGTATGCCCTGGAGGTGCTTGCTTGTCCTGCGGCTAGCGTCTTGTCAGAGAGTGTGTTTAGTGCGGCTGGGGGAGTCATCACGGATAAGCGTACCCACCTGTCAACCGACAGTGCCGACAGGCTTACACTCATCAAGATGAACAAAGCCTGGATTTCCCCAGACTTCTCTTCTTCACCAGCGGACAGCAGTGATACCTAAGCAATACGTAGGCTGCACCCGCAGATGGAAGCATCGTTCTCTATCACCATCAAAAACGGGGGCCTTTTTGCTTCATCAATCTGTGTATTCTATTCATCCTCCTCCTCCTGAAACCTCACATAATCACGCTGAACGGGCAATTTTTCTTAGGCCCACAAGGCTCAGTCATATAATTTTTGTAAACAATTTTTATACGTTTCAATGCTCATTAAAGCGTTGAAACTTTCACCTCAACCAATTTTTATTTTAACTGGGCTGCCTCCAGGCCTATTTACCAATTAAGCCACATTAACCAAAGCGATTAATGAGTTTCACCTGCCCTCTTGGTTGGGCATGGGCAATTTTTCTGACGTACATTAGTACTGTTGGTACACCAATTTTGGGGGGCCCTCGCCTACAGTGTAATCAAATTAATTTTTTGCCCACCTGCATTACAGCTGACGTTACATCAGCTGTGTTGGGCACTGCAATGGGATGTATTTATGTACCGCCGGTGGCTTCCTGGCACCCACTCATGCTGTCGGTCCACACGGAGTTGTAACTGCATGTGTCCACTTCTAAAGAACCCCAGTCTGACTGGGGCATGCAGTGTGGGCCGAAGCCCACCTGCATTAAGCACGACATTACCTCAGCTGTGATGGGCAATGCAATGGGATATATTTATGTACCGCCGGTGGGTTCCAGGGAGCCACCCATGCTGTCAGTGCACACGGAGTTGTAACTGCATGTGTCCACTTCTAAAGAACCCCAGTCTGACTGGGGCATGCAGTGTGGGCCGAAGCCCACCTGCATTAAGCAAGACATTACAGCTATGATGGGCAATGCAATGGGATATATTTATGTACCGCCGGGGGGTTCCAGGGAGCCACCCATGCTGTCGGTCCACACGGAGTTGTAACTGCATGTGTCCACTTCTAAAGAACCCCAGTCTGACTGGGGCATGCAGTGTGGGCCGAAGCCAACCTGCATTAAGCACGACATTACCTCAGCTGTGATGGGCAATGCAATGGGATATATTTATGTACCGCCGGTGGGTTCCAGGGAGCCACCCATGCTGTGGGTGCACACGGAATTCCCATTGTGGAGTTGTACCTGGCTGTGACTATTTATAAAAAACCGCGGTCTGACTGGAGCATGCAGACACCTTGACAGAATAAATAGTGTGTGGCACATAGGTTCCCCATTGCTATGCCCACGTGTGCAGCTCCTGATGGAGGTGGCACAGGATTGGATTTCTCATTGCTTCTGTACAGCATTGTGGGCTGTCACCCCGCCCCTTTTAAAGAGGGTCGCTGCCTAGCCGTGCCAACTTTCTGCAGTGTGTGCCTGCGGTTCCTCCTCATGGCAGACGCACTTATAAATAGACATGAGTGTGGCGTGGCATGAGGGCAGCTGAAGGCTGCGCAGGGACACTTTGGTGTGCGCTGTGGACACTGGGTCATGAGGGGGGGGGGGGTTGGGCAGCATGTAACCCAGGAGAAGTGGCAGCGGAGTGTCATGCAGGCAGTGATTGTGCTTTTTTGGAGGTAGTGTGGTGCTTAGCTAAGGTATGCATTGCTAATGAGGGCTTTTCAGAAGTAAAAATTGTTGGGAGGGGGGGGCCCACTCTTGCCGCTATTGTGGCTTAATAGTGGGACCTGGGAACTTGAGATACAGCCCAACATGTAGCCCCTCGCCTGCCCTATCTGTTGCTGTGTCATTCCCATCACTTTCTTGAATTGCCCAGATTTTCACAAATGAAAACCTTAGCGAGCATCGGCGATATACAAAAATGCTCGGGTCGCCGATTGACTTCAATGGGGTTCATTACTCGAAACGAACCCTCGAGCATCGCGATAATTTCGTCCCGAGTAACGAGCACCCGAGCATTTTGGTGCTCGCTCATCTCTAATGTTTACCTACACAGAATGTTTCATCTACATATGGTATCTGTCTTCTACAAGCCTCTTTGCTAGCAAACAGAACAGCTAGTTATGGGCATGCACTTGACTCAAAATAATGCACCCAAGTTTTTTCAGTTTCTAGGACCCACAAAGTCAAAAATAAACCTGGCCATATAATTTCAATGATTATTATTGTCTCTTAATTTATTAGCAACAGATACACAGGTAAGGCTAAGTTCACATAGCCTCTGGTACCCCCTATCCATCCTGGAGTTCCATCTGAATAGCCAAAAATGGTATTCAGATTAGATTCTGATTGGAATAATCAATGTTAACCCTCCAGTCCTGGACAAACAAGGTGTCAGGACTTGAACCTGGGACTTCTTGTGCTCCAGTCAGCAGCTCTCTCCCCTGGGCTGTCCAGGATTTGGACAGTTGCTTGCTGAAACCCAGCCTTGTTCTATACTTCCTTTCTTTGTGTCCACTTCCTGTCTCCCTGTCCTGGCTCCACCCTGCTACTATTTAGGACTTAATATAAAAGCCTGCCCCTGCAACAGTGTGTGATTATTGTGTTCTACCACCCTGATCCAGCCCCGCTCCCTCCTGCTGCTGACCTCAGGCTTTCATTTGACTACTCTTCCATCTCATTCCATTGTATCGCATACCAATACCTCCTGCTGCTGACCTCTGGCTTCCATTTGATTACACTTCTGTCTCATCCCATTGCATCGCATACTGATACCTCCTGCTGCTGACCTCTGACTTCCATTTGACTACACTTCCATCTCATCCCATTGTACCGCATACCGTGACTTCCTGATAATGACTCTTGGCTATCTTGACTACTCTCCAGTGACCAGCATGGCTACTACACCTGCGGCTTAATTCCAGTGCCGGTAAGACGTAAGACAAAGATTGGTATACTGCTTCTCTAATTACCTGATGTACACTGTGCATTAGACTGCATTGGTAGTTTAAGATACTACAGGCTGCTCTAACTGGCCAGTGCTACTCACATGGGCAGCACTGCCCAACCAAAGCAGCATGTAGTGTCTTATACTATTGATGCCCGCTACTACATAGTATGCATCAGATAGTAAGAGAAGTGGTATGGCCATGCTTGTTAGTCCAGTCTCATAGAGTCGCTTTAATGTCCATTTGACATGTTTTCGGTTTGCAGATAACTCTATTATATCCTCCAAAAATCAATGGAAAGCATGTCAAACAGAGACTAAAATATGCACCTTCACACCTAAAGTGAATACTTCTGTTCAGGGTTCCGTCTAAATGCCATTTTTGGTTATTTGGATAAAACCTTAGGATGGAAAGAGTGAATGGAGGCAATAATGCTATGTGATCCAAGTCTAAGGCTCTGTGTCATTTTACTAAATGTTTGGCTGGTACATATTTGTAAACTAATTGTATCTGTTTTGAAAAGTGTCGACCTTGCCTTTCAATAAAAAAGAGCCTGCAGACAAACGTACACTCTGTAGCATGTCTTTTTACTAATGGAAGTCAACGGCAGATGTGTGCAACTGCATGGTCACATACTGTAGCCCTAAATGCTTTGCAAATAAATCCTAATCAAATATACTGGTAGGAATAACACCTACGGAAAAGCCTTGTAGATTGGACAAAAAGGGGCATATTTATAAATGTATTTTCAACAGTTTTCTGGTATTATAAATCCTCCAGTTCGTCACTTAGCTATCTCTTTGGAGAAATGTGACTGCCTGGCACACAATAATTGGACTTGTTGAGCAGTTACAGACCTGGTTCTATTTGTCTTCTAGAATAAATATTAGGTAGGATAAGAGTGACTTTTAGACTTATTGAGATGAATAGTTCAACATTGTGTTTCCTTTCTGTAAATGTAAAACAATATGAATCATTGGAAGAGGAAATTGGACAAGAGGATCCGGATATTGTACACTAAACAAACTTTCATATTGATTCACTGCGTCGTTTTTGTTTTGTTCTTTAACAGAATTTTGGACAATGCAGGCAAATGCTGGAAATGATAATATAATTTAATGGGATAACAGGAGGTTCAATGTTTTTCCTAACTGGTTCGTCATGCGTTTTTGACCCACATATGGATTAATCCTTCTTAACCCTTTCCAATCCAATTTGCATCCTGGCTTTCCTAGGGGGCTTACTCTTTTTCTCCTGTTATACAACGGTGCTATCTGCTGGCTAAAGCCAGTACTGCATGAGGTGACACGTTGGATAGGCTCCAACAGCAGAGAGGCTGGCAATATACAGTAAGAGAACCCCGACTGACGTCTTCCAACATCAGAGCTGTACAGCCTTAAATCATAATGTCTTCAGACGTCAGACAGTGGATTGGAAAGGGTTAAACATACATAGGAAAAGTTACATTTTCAGTTATAGGTTTTCACTATCTTTTAGGCTTGGATTTCGAATTTTCGTGGAACAATAAGGACTGCAGTTTTTGAATTCTTGTATTCAACACACCATTTTATATTTATATTCTATTTTTTTTTGCCTTTTTTACCATTGTGTTTCTATAAATATATATTAAGAAAGTATTTTTGCTCTTATATGTATTTGTTCATCTAATAAATATTCTGATAGCACATTCCATGTGAATTTTTGATGCTTTTTCTCTTTTTTTTTTGCATAGAATGTAGTCATACGTTACACATCTCTGTAATTCCAATCAAGGTTAGCTTTTTGAGACTTTTGTGTCCTAGGCAACAAAAAGATTCAGTCAGCACTTTCTACAAATAAATGAAATGTGTAGACGTAAGCCGTTGCTGCAACAAATACAGTTGCAAAAACATGTGCTTCAGTGCTCAAAAATATTTAATATCTGATAAACTTGCAAACCTCTGATGCACAATTAGTAGAATAATTAGTTTGTGTCGGTATTAGGCCAATTTCACAAAAATCATTGTGAATCTGGCTGACGTCCTGCAGAACGTAGAGCCCTAGCTTCAGTGGGAGCCGCTTGAAGTGCCAACTTGGCTTGTCCTCTACCACCTCCAACACCACTACGGACACGTCTCCTACTCCTTGCTTTCTTCATGTTTCCTTTTTATTTTATTTTTCTTGTTTATTTTTTAGAGTAGTTTTATGTAACTTTATCAGCGAACTTTTTAATTTGCAGAAAACCAAAGCTAGCTGTGTAAGGCCTGAAAATCATTCGTAGTGGCAGGACTGGTGACTGTGAATGACATCTGAGGCCACTGACACGCACGGTGTCTATTTGCTGTATCCCTGTTTGGGTTTCCTTTTGTTATAAATTAATATGTCAGAATAGAAAGCCACACAGTACAGATTGTATATTTGTGCACTGTCCCTGTTTGGTGCAGCGTAACTGAATTCCCTAAACCCCACTGCTTGCTGTGTAAGGTCTGCAAATGGAGGAGCAATTGCACAGGTGAAGGTACTGATGAACAACCACTCAGACACCTTCCTTACACTGAAGGGGGTGGCTGCTTAGCACTATACTTGCACACAAAAAAAGCAGATACAGGGTGTCAGGCCACATAGTACGTGTAGTGCACTATGCAGGCATACAACCTATTGATGACGCCCTATACTCATGGCTCAGATTGTATAGAGAGGTGACAAAGCTGTAAATAGGCTCAGAATCTCTTGTCACCTTGACTCATCACTCATCTGTCTCATTATTACCAAAAGAAAAAGAATGGATGATAAAAAAAAAACATCTAGAAGAGGCGAGGAAGAACGTATATAAACTCCTAGCAATGTTTTTCTTTTCTTTAATATTCCTTCCCATTGCACTTCATAGCAGGACTGGTTGTCCATATGCTTCATATGACATGTCATGCATTTTCTAGGCTGGAATATGTAGTTGTATACTAGTCTAAGATCATGTGGATTTGAAAGTCAAATAGTTAATTGAAAGATATTTGAAGAAGTTGATAAATAACAAAATATTCACGTAAATCCCAAATACATGTGGAAGTGGGTTATTAGTCTACAGCTTACCTGTAGCTTGAAGCTGATGTATGCAAGTGGCTTCCTTTAGAGGAGGGGTGTGCGATGCATTACTCTGCGACCCTTTCAGGAGAAAACATCTTAAAATTAGGAGCAAGCTATGCATAGATAAGCCTTCGAAGATTTAGTGAAGGAAATAAATGGAATGGCATTCTAGTATTTGTTTTCCTTCAGCATTCTGCTAAATTGTATGAGGGACTAGTAAGTAAATATTGCTCAGTGCTCTTAAAATAATCCAAAACAGTGCAAGGTCTCTGGAATTCAGACTGAAGGTGGCATTGTGTCTCATTTCATCCAGTGTCAAAAAACATCCATCCATCCATCCGATCTTAGTTCTACTTCAGTCACTTTACTTCAGTCTACAATGAGCAAACATAGTAACATAGTATGTAAGGTCAAAAAAAGACATATGTCCATCCAGTTCAGTCTATTACCCCCCCAATTTTACCAGGATTCTCTTTGATTTTAGTTTATTACTATTCATATTCGTCTTTATTTATATAGCGCCAATCTATTCCGCAGCACTGTACAAATTATATGGTACAGGTAGAGAAAAAAATAAGACATTACATACAGTATTAAACATATAAACAATGTGAACAATAGCAAGAGTTTATAATCTATGAGGAAACAGGGGTGACACAAAAGCTAAAAGTGCTTATGCTGTACAATGGTCATCCATCGTTACGCAAAAATAGGGTAGCATACATAAAGTTGTATTTTCTGAGATTCAGACGTAACCCCAGTACAGAACCCGGGAATGTGGTGAAAAAACAGAATGTGAATGGCCCCTTAGTAGGATCAGACAGATACCATGGAGGCTTGTATTTGAAACAGGAAAATTACAGGGCGATGTCTTGAGAGCTAATATCTGTAGCTGATTAATTAGCTACACGTTACTTAGCTTACACTCTAATGCCAATAGATTTTTGTAAGGGTGATTTTGGGAAACAATGGCCATTGCCTAATGGATTGGATAGGCATGATATACAAATCAGGGGCTACATGAAGGCACTTGCACAAATATTTCCCTTCCCGTGTATGTGTCATGGACTTTTACATACAAAATCTTTAATTATATCCCTCCAGCAAAGCAGATAGCACACAGCAGATTATGATAATCACTGCAAATAGAAGAGTTTTGGGTGAAATGCCTAAATTGAAGAGGATTTTTACCTCTACCCCCAAATTATAGACCTCAGTGTAGATAAAATTCTCCAGCCTCAGCCTCCAAAAAATAGAAGAATTGGCCTAATCAACAATTTAAATATATACCAAAAGTGGAACATGTAGTGTGCCAATCACAGGGCCAGCTACAGTACTTACAGTCAGCACAACCCTGACCACCTCCATGCTATTGCCTCAAAAAGGAAATGAACTTGCACAGGACAATGTTTTCTTGCCTAAAGGGATCTGTAAGAGATCACTTCTGCCAAGACAAAAGCATTATGTACTGGGACATTGGGACCACCCTGCATGCATTAGCATACCTTGTCATACTGTATATGAAGCAAAGTTTGCTGCACTTTTCTATACTAAGGCATACAGCAAAAAATATATACTGCAAGGAAGTTGTAGCCAATATATGTCACTGTACAGCTATACAATGGCATACGTCAGAGTCTATCATAAGATGCATACTTCTGGAAATACTCCAGACATATAGCTCTGACGGAAGGCAGAAACAAGCTGTGAACAGTGCCATAAGGAACATCACATGACAAGAGTCTCTGGAAAACTAGTAAAAAGTAAGAGGATTCTTAAAAAAGTAGATAATGCTAAATCATGTGAGCATTGCTGCTGTGAAGTCACACCATTCAAGACTTCATATTTTGCAACGGCTGAAAGAGATGACACGCCAATTTGGAGAAATGATTTAGATGAGAGTGGATGCCTTAATTGTTCAATTTACATTTTGTCCTTTGCAATGATTGATTATGTGAGCATGATTCTAGGACTTAACATGACGTGATTCTGGAACTTGGGATGACTTTGTGAACATGACTCTGGGACTAATTTTCCCTACTTACAAATAAGGAATATTTATACATACTTCTACATTGTTATAGCCCATAAATGACTGCTTCCCATCACCGGCTGCCTGTTCACATCCTGATACAGTAACTGCACAACTGTTGTTTATTAGAGATGAGCGAGTATACTCGCTAAGGCAAACTACTCGAGCGAGTAGTGACTTATTCGAGTACCTGCCCGCTCGTCTCTAAAGATTCGGCTGTCGGTGCGGATGAGCTATGAGTTGCGGGAGTGAGCAGGGAGAGAGTGAGAGAGAGATCTCCCCTCCGTTCCTTCCCGCTCTTCCCCGCCGGCAGCCGAATCTTTAGAGACAAGCGGGCAAATACTCGAACGAATAAGGCACTACTCGAGCGAGTAGTTAGCCTTAACGAGTACGCTCACTTATCTCTATTGTTTATACTAACCACATAAGAATGCAAAGTTCTTATCACATATTTTGATCAAAGCATGTGGGCCCATCCAGTGGCGTGGCAAGGTCAAGTGGTACTCCGGGCGGAAATTTTTTTGTCACCCCCCTCCCCTTCAATTTTGAGATTATTAAAAGAAGGAAAAATAAGATATAGTTGCAACTGTAATTTTCTGGTTTATCTAATTAACATTGTGAGCATAAACACTTAAATCTTTGTCTCCTAACTTTGTTCTCTGCAAATTCTAAAATCGCATCATCAAAATCAATTCCTTTCACTACTTTTCTTTCAATTGACAAGATTGAGCAGTGAAAGGAAAGGGAGGAGACATGGAAACATGCCTATGAAAAGGTGGGGAGAGCCGTATATACTCTGCAGAGCGCGGCATTACATAACTGGGACCAGGGGTGTAGCTAGAGGCTCATGGGTGTGAGTACAAATGTTTAGCTTGGGGCCCCCCTCCAGACCCCTCCATCCCCCACTCCTCTTCACGGCTACTCTTTGTACATCCCTTTTAGCTACATTACTGTTTTGTTTTTTTTAAATGAGCCATCAATGGGTCATTAGTAAACCAGAATTTTGCCACAGTTTTAAAACATCCAGAACAGAAGCCTCAAGTCATGCTTTGCTTCCCCAATACAGCGGCTCAGTTCTAATATAACTCTAATAGTGAAGTCTGCACGTAATGGTCAGATGCCGCCCACTGTTAGTGATTACGGTGAATGCTGGTGACTTTCAGTTTTCATCTCTAACCGGCCCAGACCACCACTAGGGCTTTTTCCAGCCACCATTCATCTCTGCAGAATTCGGAAAAGACATGTTTGGCTACATGGTTTCCCAACACACCGCACACTGCTAACAATTCCCTCCTTCTGCTCTTTAACCCATTAAGGACATTGCCTATTTTGGCTATAAGGATGCAATGATTTTTTTGGGTTTTTCATCTCCACATTTCAAAAGCCATAACATTTTTATTTTTCCATCAACATGGCGGTATGATGGCTTGTTTTCTGCGTGGCAAACTGTAGCTTTTATTGGTATCTTTTGTGAGTACATAAAATGTATTGTAAAACTTTTATTCACTTTTTTTGAGTGCTGGGAGAGAAAACACATTATCAATTCTGCCATTTTTTTACAGCACTAATCATGCAGCATAAATGGCATGATACATTTTTCTGTGGGTCAGCATGATTACAACGATACCATCTGACAGAACCCTCCTCGTTGTCCTCCCACCACTCCCCATCACACAGAACACCCCTCGTTCTCCTCCCCCTTCTGCCCCTCACACAGAATGCCTCTCATGCTCCCCCCCCTACCATAGAGAACACCCCTCATTTTCACCCCCATTCCATCACATAGGATGTCCTTTGTTCTCCCCCCCACTCCCCATCATACAAAACACCCGTAGTTCTTCCCCGGGGTTCCCTCCACTCCCCACCCCACTCCCCATTATACAGAACACCCCTTGTTTCCCAACCCCCCACTTCCCCTGACACAGGATGCCCCTCATCTCTCCCCCCCACTCCCCATCATACAGAACAGCCCTCTTCCCCCCCACTCCCCATCAAATAGGAAAAGCCCCCCCATCCCCATCACACAAGATGCCCCTAATTCTCTTCTCCCCACTCCCTATCATACCAAACACTCCTTGTTCTGCTCACTGAGTGGCTTTTCATCAAAGTCTCTGCACGGGCTGTCAGCTTCTCTTGCACACCAGCACTTCCTCCAGGACCTCCATTCAGTCTCCTCCCCTTTGATGATTTCAGTGCAGGAGAACAAGACAGGGGAGGAGACTGAATGGAGGTCCGAGAGGAAGTGCCAGCGTGCAGGAGAAGCTGACTGCCCGCGCAGAGACCTTAGTGAAAGGCTGGTCAGTGAGCATGTGGAAAGGAGGCTATCAGGGCAGGGGATGTGAGAGGACCGGATGGTGGACAGGACCACAACTTAGCTGCCATCCTCTCAGTAATGGCACCCAGGGCGTCCCGCATCTCACGCACCCGGCTTCCTTTGCCGCTAGGCCCATCCACTGCATCCATGCAAACTTTATTGGATGGGTACCTAGCTCTAAAAGACACCTCTCTTTGGGCCAAAAGCCTCCAATAAACTCTTAGAAGTCTGGTTACCTCGCTATATCCTTTCGTTAAGCCACCTGAGGCAGGTGAGTGAGTGGAGTGCATAACAAGTGAGGGCACCCACTACCCATATATGCTATGCAAACAAAAGTCATCAATTCCAATAAATAAATTAAATGTGAAGATGTATAAGAGCCATGGCTGCAACAATTACAGTAACACGTGCCTCAGCAGGCATACACAGTTGATATTTGAATAAAATTCCTCATGCTTTCATCAAAATATGTGCCAAGAACCTTGCATTTGTATGTGGTTAATAGAAGCAACACTTGTGCAGTTTTATTCAGATATTAGATGTGTATGTGTGCTGAGCCATGTGCCACTTTTACTAGAATTGTTGCAGCCATGGCTTATGTGCAACTTCACATTTATTTGTTGGAAGCGCTGACTTTTGTTTTTTCTTTATTCAGAAAATGTTTTGATCAGCAGCAATCACCACACATCCAAAAAACGTGGAAAAACGATCTGCAATGCACGCCCTACAATGCGTAAGATTCAAGCCCAAATAAGTGGAATTATGAGGAAACACAAAGGGCAGCAAAATGATGGAAAACCAGAATGGGGCTTTATTTCTTCACAGAGATATAACAACGAAACGTTTTGGCTACAGTCTGTAGTCTTTGTCTTTTCCTTATGACTGCATTAAAAGCAGTGTGTATGGACTTTTCAGGGCCGACAACGTGGGTACTGGGAGGCAGGTAAGTATAAAAAAATACCTCCCTGCACTCCTGGGAACCTGCCCCATGTGCACCATACCTTAGTTCATGGTGCTCATATCTGGTGATAGATTCCCTTTAAAAAAAAAAGAATGAATCTCCTTAATGCTTCCTGAACCAGATCATTCAATATCCAAACTGAAAGAAAAATCAAAGTTTTTGAAAAAAGCAAAAAGAAAGCTAATGCTAACTTCGTATAATGTGGATATGTGACATTCCTGTGTCCCATGATTCTACCTAATACATGAGCTATTAACTGTTTGCTGTATGTTGCTTACCCTAAGCAAAATTAGCATAGAAGGATTAACAACTATATGAATGTCAAAATTTGATCTATGGCTCCTTGAAAAACAGCTTAAAGTGTGCCTATTGTGTATTTCTACTGGTCTGATCTGGTGTCTGAATTTATTTACGTGACTGGTCTGGAATATGAACACAGTGGCCTGAATGTATTTGTTTTGCCAGAAGGGATAAGATTGGCTGCAGAAAGAAGGAGCTAAAGATGTCTGACAGCAAACTCTTCAGTTGTCAGGAGAAGTTGTTATAGTAGTCTGGGCTGGATAAAGAAGAAAAGCAAAGATAACATCAACAATGCTAGAAGATGTCACAACATTTGAGTCTCTTGATTTATAGAGGAGCTGGCAGCTCTCCTAATATGATTGTTATGCCATTGGCAGAAATCCATGCATTACTGCTGTGGATTTGCATTTAAATGTTCTGGAATCCATGTTGGGTTTTTGTACACGGGTTAGATCCATTGAACAAGGCAATCAATGGCACATTTCAATGCATGTCATAGGCTTCAATGATGATTTTACAATGAATAACACGTGACCAATGAAGCTTATGATTGGCACGTGACTACCACAGTTTTTTGGGGAACTGAAGTTGCGGAGGCTGAGGCTCCTGCACTGGAAGATGGAGCCACTTAAGGAGGTGTGTATGACATATTTCTTTATTTTACACCATTTCCTGTCACTAAAATTGTAGTTTTTAGACCCCTTTAAAACCCAATATGCATAAAGTCTACCAAACACGGATTTGCTAATCTTTTCAATGAAAACACCATTTTAGGTAATAAATCATTATTGAATTTTTAGCAACCAAAATTGTACAATTGAAGTGTCAAATGTTGTATTTACTGACTAAACAAGAATATCCACAGGATGTGGAGAGACAAGTTTAGCCTGTTTTTTTTTCCCCCTTCAGTGTACTTTATCATTACCCAAAGTGTACAGAAGGAGAGGACTGTGTTGTAATATAATTTTACAGATTTAGTAAAATCGTCAAATGAATTTCTTTCTGTTGTTCACTAAGTCGTTTTAAAACGCAACATGACCGACTATTAGAGGAAGCATAGGAGCTTACCGCATACTGATTTATTAAAGTATACGGACACCTTTTGAGGAGGGCAATGTTTTTCACTTAAATGCAGTTATTTGGGGCTGGCAATCATTTTTGCAATAGGGTTTCATTAAAAATGTTGCTTTGTTTGTTTTTTGCAACTTCTGCATATCATTATATACAGAAACTGCAACCTAAAGTCTGAAAATGAGATGATTAGTCAGTTTCCAACTGCTCTCTCTTCTTCTGATTATTCTTATTGACTAATGTTGTGATCATAAATTAACTACTAACGAAAGCAGAGAGATAAAGGCTGAAAACCAAGCTGCAGACTTATGGCCTTTTTACACGCGGGCGCTCCAAGCAGAGAACAGCTGGATGTAGAGGACAAGCGAGGCCACCCCGCTTGTCTTCTGCATCCTCCACTTGGAGCGCTTGGCTGTATAACAGCCGGGCGCTCTCTGAGCAGAGAACAGCTGGATGCAGAAGACAAGTGGCCCGCTTGTCTACTGCATCTTTGATTAGAGTGCAAGGTGATGCATCCAGCTGTTCTCTGCTCGGAGCGCCCTCGTGGTATGTAGAACAGAGCTGGACAGCTCTGTTCTTCATACCCCGTCTGTGTTCAGGGAGCAGGACACAGCTGAAACAATAGTATCAGCTGTATCCCGCTGTGAATCCCTGATAAGGTTCATTGTTGTCTTTCAGCATGCTAAAAGACAGCGATCAGCGACTGCTTAACGAAAGCTGCAGGATGTAAGTGCAGTTAGACACAACGGTTATCGCTCAAAAGACGGCTTTTGAGCAATAATCGTTGAGTCTAAATGGGCCTTTATTTAATCACTATTGCAGCCCAAAATACAGGCAAGTAATTAGGAGAAAAAAATTTACTTCCCGACCCCAAAAGATGTCCATAGGCGTTATCCAGATAGGTTGCTGTGTGTTATCCAGCTCCCATAGGTTGCTGTGTGTTATCCAGCTCCCATAGGAGTCTATGGAAACTCCTTCGCAGCACGCACCAAGGATAGGTCAGGTCCTATCTTTTCACACAGCACACACCTTAGATGTGAGCTTTGCAGTCACATGTCCTATCTTTGTTTGGTGCAAGTTTTTCATGCGTCTAAAATTCCTTCATGTGAACATTTCTATTGGAAACCATTGGTTCTGTTAGATGTGATGTTTTCACATGCCTATACTGTGCTAAAACCATGCCCGTGTTAATGAGGCTTAAAACACAATAAAAGGGGACTTAGGTCCAATGTCCACAGACGGTTTTTATTTATAAAATCCGCTCGTGGCCCCCGCATGGGAGATCCGTGCGTCTTGCTGCCCATAGGGATGCATTAGCATCCATAGGGCAACTAAAAGCATGCAAATGAGATTTCTTCCCCACGTAAAGAAATCGCAGCATGCTCCATTTTCCTGCGGGTCTGCCGCACAGACGGCTCCCATTGAAGCCTATGAAAGCCGTCCATATCCGTAGCACACCCGCAGCTGAATTTCTGCTCTGCTGCGGAACCACGGGAAAGCAGGAATTAAAAAAAAAATGTGCACGGCGCCGGCGTGCCGAGCACATCCGCCGGGCGGAAGAAGGAAGATCTGGCCGCGACGTAGGGGAGATACACAGCGTCCGGACAGGTAAGTAATAAGGATTTTCTTGCCTCATGTCTGCGCGAAAGGAGGGATCTGCGGCGGGATTCTGCATGGAAAATCCGTGTGGGCCCAAATTTTCCCATGGACATTAGGCCTTACTATTAATTTGCAGGCAGTGTCCGTATGAGAACCCCCGCTTGGATCTGCTCACCTATACAACTTAATGAGCATGATGACTCCTCTAATGTCTCCATGATTCCTGTCAATTAAATTTATATCAAGCAGTGGCCTGCAAGCTAGTAGGAAAGCAGACTACACTTTAGGCTGCCTTCACACGAGCGTATATACGCAGCTATTTACCTGCAGAAATACACCGGCCATCAGAAAGAATGAATTGGATTCAGCTCACCCAACGTATTTACGCGGATAAATAGCTGCGTATATACGCTCCTGTGAAAGCAGCCCGAGGGCTCCTTCACACAAGTGTATGTGTTTTAACGGTCACCTGCACATGCCGTTAAATCGTGTTAATGAAGAAATTACACAAACAAGTCCCGAGTTTAATTAGCATTTTCTCGTCCATTTACACAGCTGGGAGCGACGTATTAGCGAAAAAATACGCCACAGCCCGGAAATCCTTCGCTCTGCATGAATCCTTGGAATGACTTCAAATGCCTAAATAGAGGTACCTGCAAGTTTTTTCCTGTGTTGGGCACAGCTAAACTGTCTCCCCCCTTCCTTATTTTTCCAGCTCCCATAGGAGTCTATAGGAGCCCCCAGCATATTCCGGCCTCAAGATAGAACGAGAACTATCTTTTCCGGCGATGTGTAAAAGCGCCCGCTGGAATCAGCAGCGTATGTGCTATTTTTCCCCGCCGGGTGATTGTTTGCGCCGCAAAATCGCCTTTGTGAACAAATGCATCGGAATGTAATGTCTCAGATGGTCGCGATATTTGGCAGGGCGTGAAAACGCTTGTGTGAATAGAGCAAAAGCATGATTTTAGGTAAATAAAGTAAATGGCAGTTTTGCTAGTTCCCACACTAGCTATCCTATAAGTACAAGTTCATTGAAACATTAGTGTCCATTTAAGGTCAATGTATATATTTTATGCAAAAATATTGTGAGCGCCCTCTAGTGTTGGCCTCAGAAAACAAGAATTTTATCCTTTAACGACATGTTTTTGCAGCTAATACTGATCTCAGTTTAGGGGACTATAAAGCTATAATAATCCCTTCAAATGGCACGTTGTACATATAGGGCATGAGAAGGAGGTAGTGCCCGCACAGTGCCATACATGCATGGCATGGGGATGGTGCGGGCACGGTTTCTGACACTCTCAGCACTGATCATTGTGTATGGTGACAAGTCCTGTCTACTAGGGGAATGATCATGCCCAATAGCAAAATTATTTATACATTTCCAGGGATAATAAGAAAGACGCAGAGTGTTATTTTAAGGGGAAATACAAGTCATTCCTAAAGCAGACAAGGCAGGAGAGCTGGCATGGTCTCATTAAACAGAAGACGTACTTCTAGCAGGGCTGAGAAATTAAAAATATGCTTAATTTATAAAATCTATTCCTTAAATAAATGTGGTATTTTTCACTGTTCCCTTTAAATTCCTCATTCTCAGGCTACAATGTATGCGTGATGCAAGTGTATTAAAAATAACAGTAATTATACCAACAGGAAAATATGGCGCAGCCACATGAAAGGACAAGTGAGCTATTTTAAAAGTTGTTTTATGAGCTGTGTCATGTAGCAGATTGTCTAATACATTATGTCGCTGAAATATGCCATAAACCACATTTAAATGAAAGCAGTGTGAAGATGTCTGTCTCCAGAACATTCACTCATTATTGGTCTTGCTACAATTGTTTTCTATAAAAAGTTTGTATTGTTGTGATATTATCTGTGAATTAGTATGGTATGACTGTCTCATTCTTATATAATGTACCATTTACTAAACCCTCTCACTGCCAGACCGCTGTGCTGGGTCCAGTGTATTGAGAATGAGGGTCTGTTCCCATGTGGCAGGTTGGGTGCAGAAAGTTGTGTGACTGAAAAATCAACTCCAGACATCCAAATGTTTTTGTTTTTTTTGTCATGCAGCATGTTCATGGATATCGCATGGGGGAATTCCAATGAAAAGGGCAGTCTCGAGAATTTCTGCAACACATCGGACTGTGCGAGCCACTGTGGCCATATACAGCACAAACAGTAGTAGAATCCAATTTGCAACAAAGGGGGATGATCGTGGCACAAAAAACCCCCCATAAACCTGCAGTATGAATTTTTCAACAGGATTGGCATACAGTTACATACATCTAGTACATATGCTTGGCAGCACACTTTGTTTATGTTTGTTTATGTAACTTGGTTGACCCGATGTTCACTACACAAACATAAAAAGTTTAGGAAAACAGTTGTTGTGAAGCTTCCTGTCACCCACTCCCTCTCCATGCCGTTCTCTCTCTCCATGCTGCTTCTCTCTCTCTCCCCCTCCCTCTATGCCGCTTCTATCTCCCTCTCTATCCATGATACTTCTCTTTCCTTCTCACATTCTCTCTCCATGCTGCTTCTCTCCCCCTTCCATGCTGCTTCTCTCTCTCTCCATGCTGCTTCTCTCTCTCTCCATGTTGGTTCTCCCCCCCCCCTCTGTGCCGCTTCTCTCCCCCTCTCTCCATGCTGTTACTCTCCCTCTGCAGTCTGTGTGTCTGTGTGTCTCTCTGTATGTGTGCCTCTGTGTATCTGTGTGTGTTTGTTTCTCTCTCCGGTGCTTCTCTCTGTCTTTCCGGTGCTTCAGTCAGCAGGGATGTTCATAGTCTCGCGACGGTGAGGAAGAGTAATGTCGCGAGACTATGAACGTCACTTAGCAATGTTTGAATCTCCATAACGGCGCTCGCCGCTATGTGTAAGATGGAAAACTGTGACATGGCCAAACGGGTCACTAAATGTACCCACCTCAAATTTGGGAATCTTACGGCGGTGGTGAGGATCTAAGGAATCGAATGACACCAAAATCATCCTCCTAAGGCCTCCTGCAGACAGGCGGAAATTCCACGGTGGGATTTCCCGCAGAATTTCCGCCACATTACATAATGCAATCCTATACACACAGCCGCGATTTGTCAGCATGAAAATATGCCGAATATGTTGGTCATATATAAATAAAGATTATTATCTTTACAGAAAAGTTGATTCAGCTATGAAAATTAATACCCTAACTAAAGTGTTCTTTTAGCTATCTGTGAGTTGAATTAGATTTTCACTACTGGTCTATTACTGCTCTAGAACTTCTTTCTAGTTATCTTTGCCTTAAAACCTGAAAAAACTTATACCTAGAATTTTCCAATAATCCTATTATAGAGGTAGCCCCTTTTCATATAAAGCCAGCCGGTAAAAAAGGCCTGTGTCAATGAGCTGGAGAGCATGTAATACATGGTTGTGTTCTAAATGTTAATTTGCAATAAGAATTTATTAAAGAGTAAAAGAGCATGTATACAAGAAATGTGAAGGGAGGCTCTAGTACTCTGTTGTACAATCTCTAGCTTGGATACAAGATGGGATGCAGGTGGGCATGGAGGCTCTAGTACCCTGTTGTACCGTCTCTAGCTTGGATGCAAGATGTGATAAGGGTGGGCAAGGAGGCCTACAGGTTATGTATGGTATCCTGCGCCATATTGGTCCACATTTGCTGTAACTGAGCCTCTAGATCGTAAAAAGTTGTTGGCTGTCGAAGTTGGCTTCCAAGATGGTCCCATACATGTTCTATTGGCGATAGATCTGACAAACAGGCCACGGATGGTAATGATGTGGAGACATTCATGTGACACATTTGCTGTGTGCAGCCAAACATTATACTGCTGGAAAATACCTCTAGGTAGCCCTGTCATGAGAGACAACATGTGGCTGCAGGATGTTCTCAACATATTGCTGAGCTGTCATTGTCCCTCGTATCACCACTAGGGGTGACCAACTGTTGTATGCGATGGCCCCCCCAGAGTGCTGCCTCACAGTAAAGCTGCTCATTCCTAGGTCTCCAGACACGAACATGGTTGTTGTAGTACCCAAACTAAACCTGGATTTGTCCCTGAAGACAACCCAGTTTCACTCCATAGCAGTCCAGTTTCGTCATTCATGATACCTTGCAAACGGAGGTGACAGTTGGTGTCAGAGGCAGTACATGTAATGGGCACCGTGCGACCAAATGTCCTTCAGCCAAGCCCTTGGAATGGTTCTGACAGACACAATGGCCTTTAACAATAGTGCCACCTGTCTCTGGATGGCAGACAATTAAACAGTTTAAGCTGCTCGTGCTTGGCGGGCATTCAGACGATCCTCTCTACTGGTGGTCTATTAAAGGTGTCCTGAGCCCAAACATCTTGTGTGCATGCCCTCATCCACTGGTCCCAACACCTAAGAATCTGGTCAGAATGGCTCATCTGAGGGGCAGTTTGTCGAAAGGACCATCCAGCTTATCGCATTCTAATAATGCCTCCTCTCCCAAACTTTGTTAACTTGACAAAATTACTTTGATTGCATTTGTAGAGGCATCTACTGGTCCAGAAGCTCTACACAAGCCGAAAAAGAGGTCTACTCATTTACATATCTGCCTGAAATGTAACCGGATGCCGAGTGTTGCAACAAACAACAGCTCCTTCTAGGTGCTTAATATTTTTTTTTAGAAAGAATGTATATTCCTATTATTTCATAAGTACCCATATGTCTCCATATTTATTTATAATTACTATTTATTCATAATTACCCAAATATCTCCATATTTATTCATAGCTGCCCAAATAACTGTATTTATTCAAAATCACCAATATAGCTCCATATTTAATCAGTTATCCAGAAATTTCCATAATTATTCATAATCACTAAACATAGCAGAAATGTGCTAGCCAAAAAAGCTTTGTGGATGGCATAAGATAAGTAACAGAGAAAAATACAGAAAAAGGAAAAAAAAACTAAGTTCAGCTTACCACCCTGCTGCCAATTAGACAGACAAGGAATCCTTCACTTGCTTGAAAAAGTAAGATATATATAGAATAACGCTGGGCTGGATCTCAGGGGCAATCCACAGGAAAAGCGTGTATGGGAAATCCAGCACTGTAAAAAAGGTGGAAAACTTTATTATAGATCCATAAAACAGGTGGTGAGCCGCAGAATTTTGTTTCCACTTGTAAGATGGACTTGTATCAAACCTTAACTTCCAAGGACATGGCCTATTTTGCGCTTAAGATTTTGACCATTTTTGGGGGATTTTCAGGTCCACTTTTCAGAACCCAGAGCTTTTTTAGTTTTTGGGTACATGTAATGTATTATAGAACTTTATTACATTTTTTTGGAGGGGAGGGAGAAACCCCCCCCCATCAATTCTGTCATTGTTTTCTGTGTGTTTTTTACAGCCATAATCGTGCACTATAAATGATCAATTTTTTTCTGCGTGTTGGTATGATAACGATAATACCAAAATTAAATATTTTTTTAAACGTTTTCCACTTTTGCACAATTGGCGTCCCATAACTTTTTAATTTTTCTATCAACATTGGCTTGTTTTTTTGATCACTTTTATTGCATATTTTTTTATAAGGCAAAATGGTTTTTGCTGTGTAGGATAAATAGTGTGTTCCATTTATTGTACAAGTTGTCACAAATGCGGCAGTCCCAAAAGTGCATTTTTTTTTTCATTTTAATGTGAAAGGTGAATGTGGGCAAAAACATTTTTCGATTTCTATTTGAGACTTTTTCTTTCACGGTTTTCATTTTTTTAAAATTTCTCTGTAGGAGACTTGAGCCAACGATTGTATGTTCGCTGTGGTAATACATTGCATTAGGTCTATACTGCATTATATTATCACTATTGCTAGCTACTAGAGATGAGCGAGCATACTCGCTAAGGGCAATTACTCGAGCGAGCATTGCCCTTAGCGAGTAGCTGCCCGCTCGGAAGAAAAGATTCGGCTGCCAATGCAGGGGAGCGGTGAGTTGCGGGAGTGAGCAGGAGGGAGCGGGAGGGGAAAGAGATCTCCCCTCCGTTCCTCCCCGCTCTCCCCCCGCCCCCGATGGCACCCAAATCTTTTCTTCTGAGCGGGCAGGTACTCGCTAAGGGCAATGCTCCCTTGAGTAATTGCCCGTAGCGAGTATGCTCGCTCATCTCTACTAGCAATCTTATGCCATGGCAGACTTGGATACCAGACAATGGTGCCTGGTCGCCATGGCAATCCAACGTTCCTCTGCGATGACATTGCGGTAAGCCAATTACGTTACAAAGGGAGCTCGCTCCCTCTGTGAATCCTTTACATGCCGCAATCAACATTGATCTCGGCATGTACGAGGTTAATAGCTGGGATCAGTGTTTTCAACGATCCCCCTTGTGCAGCCGGAGGCGGGCTGTCACTTACATCCAGCTCCCTTTGCAGATGGTGCGTGCTCAGCTTCTGAGCCTATGCCATGCACAGGATGTACATTTACATCCTGCTGCCTTAAGTAGCAGGCAGCCAGGACAAAAGTTTACGTCATATAGCATTAAATTGTTAAAGGACATTAATGTATCCATTTGTTAAACATTTTTTGAATACAGGTTTTGAGATGAACAGGCTTTTGTATTCCGCACCCTAATAATCAAGTTCTTGATTTTGTGGGTCAGAGCCAAGTATCTTTGAACATGGCTTTCAGAGATAAACTTGCTACATTCTTATGAATCTCCATAGAGAGTCCTTATCAGACTTTGAATCTATACTTAATACTACTGATACAGATAAAAGTCCAAGCCCTGAATTTTATCCCCTACAATCAAGGGTTCCTGCTGTGCATCAGTTCCAAGTTCAAGTAGAAAAAGAACTTGCGTTACTAGATTCCCAGCAATGCCAATTCAAGCTTACCATTACAGAAAGGCAAGCATGAACTCGAACTGAACTGTCGACTAATCTCACATAACTACTGTATTTGACCAGCTGATAAAAGGGGCAGGATTGTAGTCCTGGATAAATTGCTTTATGAGCACAAGATCAATTTTATGTTATTTGAAACAGATACTTATCATCGATTTTTAAAAACCCTTGCATCAATTACTCTAAAAAGAGTTTACACTGTCTGACGTCTTCGGACATTCTAATTGAAGGCTGTACAGCTCCGATGTCAGAAGATGTCCGGCAGGGTATTCTTACTGTATATTGCTGGCCGCTCTGTTGTCGGGGGCCTCTCCAGCATGTCCCATACCGCAGTACTGGCTTTAGCAGGCAGATGGCGCTATTGTATAATGGCAGAAAGAGAACCCCCCCTAGGAAACCCTTATTCCAAAATTGGATTGCAAAGGGTTAAAACAATTTTCAGTAGATTCTCTGATTTGCCCTATTTTTCATGGGCTACCTGAAACACATAAGAATTCACTTCCACCCCTTTCCGACCCATCATTGCCAACAACGGCTCATTGAATGAAAAGCTATGCATGTGGCTTGACAGACTACTCCAACCATCGGTTACTGAAATGCCTGGCGTATTAAAGGCACCAAATCGTTGATAGAAACTATGGATAAACTACCATGGCAAGAACATTTTTCTTTGTTCACAATTGACATGATGTGATAAAAAGGAAGAAATAGCGACACAATATAGAAGGAGCGCACAGCCAAAATATCTCTGGTCAAGCTTTATATGGTTTGGTCGGAGGACCGTTATCGTAGACCGGTTTTAGGAGCTCGTGCTTGAATAAAGTAGTAGGAGCCAAGTCCTGATAAATGTGAATATTTGCCCCTTCCCACTGGAGCAGACCCCGTTCTCGTGCTTTTGTCAGCAACAATGCAGTGTCTGTGTAGCGCACGAGGCCACAAATCACCTCTCCTGGAGGGTGAGATGGGGCTGGTAGTGGTCTCAGAGCTCTGTGAGCCCTTTCCATATGGATCTCCTTTGCACGCTGTTGGCCCACTAGATCTGCAAAAATGGCTCCCACATTCGTGAGCAGGGCAGAATGATCACCCCCCTCAGGTAGGCCTCTGATTCTTACATTACTCCTTCTGCTCCGATTCTTCTGATCCTCCAGGAGTAGGAATGATTGATTTATTTGAGAGCGTTGCAGCATGACGTGGACCTTTAGCACGCCACAGAATTGGGCTAGTGATTGTTGGGATTACTCCACCCTTCCCCCAATCTGGCGTACATCCGCTTTAATGTCTGCTTAATTATTAACAATAGGGACTAAGGCAGAAGACAGAGTCTTTTAAAGAAATTCACGATATGGTATGAGAAACTGTACCTTTTGCTCCTTCTGTTGCAGTGTCCTCCTCAGAGTCTTCAGAAGTGTAGTTGGTCAGTTCCTCTGCCGGCGCCATCTTGGGACCACGAGGTGCAGCTGTTTCTCTCGGCTTTTTAAAGAATTTATCCATCTCTGGATGCTGTTTTGATGGTGGTGGGAGCTGGGATTGTCTTTAGATTGTGCTTCCTCATCTTATGTTGCTCAAGTAATAGCTAGGCAAGTTCAATGCCAGGAGCTCAGAGCTCACACGTCTTGCATCTACCCGGTCAGGCTCGGTGCCCCCGGAGGACTATTATCTATATACCTCCCATAACCCTTACCTTTCCTGTATTGTGTCGTAGGGGAAGGATACAGATGACTTTCTCCTCATCTGGCAGGTGGCTCTCACCAAACCTTCTGATTTTACTTCTTAACTCAACAACAATGGGGCCAATTTGGTATTTAATTTGGAACATCAGAATTTGTCCACTCCTTTTTTGGATGTGTGCCTTATCGGAGATCAAGATTTTCGCAAAGTTTTTACTAGGATATACTGAAAATTTACTGTAGGAAATACACATTTTCATAGCACTAGTTTTCGTCCTCCACACACTATTAGGCTGCATTCCCACGAACATATATCGGCTCGGTTTTCACACCCAGCCGATATACGTCGTCCTCCTCTGCAGAGGGGGGGGGGGGGGGAGGATGGCAGAGCCAGGAGCAGGAACTGAGCTCCGCCCCCTCTCTGCTTCCTCTCCGCCCCTCTGCACTATTAGCAATGGGGAGAGGCGGGACGGGGCGGGGCTAATTCTCAGAGCTTAGCCCCGTCCCCATCCCACCTCCTTTCATTGCAAATAGTGCAGAGGGGCGGAGAGGAGGCAGAGAGGGGGCAGGAGCTCAGTTCCTGCTCCTGGCTCTTCTATCCTCCCCCCCCCCCCTGCACATGAAGACAACGTATATCAGCTCGGCATGAAAACCGAGCCGATATACGTTCGTGGGAATGCAGCCTTAGGCCACCTGCACACAGGCGGATTTACATTGCTGAATTCGGGGCGGGCGTCCGCCTCCGGGTTCCACAGCACATACCACTTATAGCATGCTATGGAAAAGTGATTTTTCATGTAGACAGGTGGAAACCAATTGCAGTTTACACTCGCAGAGGAAAAATCACAGTATGCTCCATTTTTATGCAGATTCCGCGTGGACGGCTTCCATTGAAGTCAAAATAGGAGTTAAAAAAAAAAATCTGTACTGCGCATGTCTGATGGCGAGCCGCGCGGATCATCCACAGTACAGTTCGAAAGCAGGTACGCGCAGATGCCGCTGCTGCCAGAGCCAGATTCTGCTGCAGAATTCAGCATGCCGAATCCAACCCTCCCATGTGCATGCAGCCTTAAAAATCTTCCGATCCGTTAGTTCGTTATGGCCAAGCATGCGTGTTCCCTTATTTCACATTACAGTCATGAATCCCAAATTATATCTCACTTAACCAACAAGTTAAACCATAGATCCTAAAAATCTTATTGATTCTAAGTTGAGACACATTATTTGTCTGATTCTAATAGACAAATTAGTAATGTGGAATCGGTTTTCATTAGAGTTGAGTGAACATACTCTGTCGAACTTGATGCTCGTTCGAGTATTAGCATACTCGATGGTGCTCATTACTCGGACGAGCATCAAGCCGTGTTCGACCCCGTCCCAGTTTTTGGCTCCTCCCCACTGTGACGTGCCTGTTTTGGCCCCTCCCCGCCGCGACGCAGTGCGTGTCAATGGCAATGACCCGAGCAATTGGGTGCTCGCTCATCTCTATTTTTCACCTTTTCCATTTTAATGATGATGTTTGCATTATTTGTAAAAATATTCCTTTATTACAACAAGATGATCCCCTTCCCTAAATACTTATTCAAGTGTGAGATTTGTTAGGAAAAAGTACTAAGCTAACTTCTAGAAGAATCTTTTCCTTTATTTATACATTCGTTAGAACATCATGATAAAAAGTATCCGCACATATTTTCCTGTGAGATTTGCTACAAGAAGATATCGTACAACTGGCGATATTATAGTCTCTAGTTTCTATTCCCGCAGTATAACTCCTCCAGGTAATTCGCTTAGTATAAAAGGTTTTTACTCTGTGTACTCGCATTATCCAAACCAAAACATTTCATTCCCATGTTACCAATAACATCTTTAATAGAGATGAGCGAACGTACTCGTAATGAGTACTTACGCACCCGAGTACCGCCATTTTCGAGTACTTCAGTACTCGCGCGTAAAGATTCGGGGGGCGCCGGGGGGGCGGGGAGAGGCGTGGCGGTGCGGGGGGGTAGCAGCGGGGAACCGGGGGGAGCCCTCTCTCTCTCCCTCTCCCCCCCACTCCCCGCTGCAACCCCCCGCGCCGCCACGGCGCCCCCCGAATTTTTTCGCCCGAGTACGGAAGTACTCGAAAATCGCGGTATTCGGGCGAAAAAGGGGCGGGGCCGAGCACGTTCGCTCATCTCTAATCTTTAACATACATTTCTTAATTGTAATACTAATTATTCAGTGTTTCTAATAGTTCGTCCTGTTGTCTGCAATACATAGGATGTACTTCCCGCTAACTTAAAATATGTGTAAAAGAATATATATCAGCCGCTATGTACTCTAGTGATATTTCAAATAAATGCATCTTATCTGGTGCATTGTGTCACTTCCTTAACGCTCATCAGGGTGATTTATTTTCTTTTAGGGAATTCTCACTTGAACGTATTTTAATTGCAGAATTACTGATCGCTGTCCGCAAGGAGGATCCGCGGTAAAAGGCGGGCATTGAAAGGCATGTAGTTTTTAATTTTCTTTTTAATTAAACACATCAAAAAGTCCATCGTCTACAGCCAGGCCATCACATACAACCAGATCTGCTCCAACCCAACAGACAGAGAGGAACACTTATACCACCTTAAAAGGACATTTTTGTCCCTTTCCAATCCACTGTCTGACGTCTAAAGACATTCTGTTTGAAGGCTGTACAGCTCCGGTGTCGGAAGACGTCTGGCAGGGTATTCTTACTGTAGATTACTGGTCGCTCTGTTGTCGGGGGCCTCTCCAGCATGTCACATACCGCAGTACTGGCTCTAGCCAGCAGATGGCGCCATTGCATAACAACAGAATAGGAAGCCCCCTAGGAAACCCTGAATCCAAAATTGGATTGCAAAGGGTTAAACCAGGGCTACCATCCCACCTCAATTGATGACCAAATAACCAGGATACCCAGAAATCAACTACTCCAATACACAGAGAAGGAAGAAAAAGGCTATGTACCTATAGTAGTGACCTATAATTCCCAACTAGAGGTCCTAAGGAAAACCACAAACAAACTCCACCATACCCTACACAAGGATGACCGTCTGAGAATCATATTCTCGGACTCTCCGCTTCTGTGTTACAAGCAACCTCCAAATTTGAGAAACTTTCTAATCAAGAATGTATTGCCCTCTGACACACAAAAAGGAACTTATCCCTGCAATGTAAGCAGCTGTAAGACCTGCTCACATATACTGACTGCAGACAGGATACAAATCTCCAACACACAGCAGGACTATAAGATCCCGGGGACATTCACATGTTCCACGTCCAATGTTGTGTACCTGATCATGTAAATGTCCTGTTGGGGGTCTTTATGTCAGAGAAACAGGGCAAAAACTGAAAGCCAGCATGAGGTCTCATCGCCACACAATTAAAGAAAGAAAGACAGAATTACCTGTGGTGGAGCACTTTTCTAGTCACAGACACAACATAGAACAGATGGAAGTTATTATACTTAAAAGCAATTTTAAGTCCCAACAACACAGAAGAATTTGGGAATATAAGTTTATAACCATCTTTGGTACTATCAGAAACGGTATGAATCTCGGTGGGGGTGGGGGTGGGGGGTGGGAAGGGGTTAAATCAGTGCAGATTATGAGATATGAGAAACCCGGAGCAGAGGTAACACGTTGGCCTCGTGGTGACTCCCTAACATCAATTTAGAGTCCATAAGACTTTCACATTCCTTGTCACTGGACTAATTATTTACTGTTATGCTCATCCCTCTTTGGTATTTATCAACATGCTATTAAACGCATCATGTCTGTACCCTCTTATCCTGTTTTAAAATTCGCTTCAAGCGCAAATTAATCAGAGCATGCTTTTGCCCTTTTATGTGATCATGTGTATATGTTTTTATAAAACTATGTCTTTAGATCTGTTCCATTATGCCTAAGGAAGAACCCGCTGTAGGTCTGAAAGCTCGTTATAACATCATGCATTTTTGTTAGCCATTAAAAAGTATCATATCTACAAGTTTGCTTGGCTTCTCTTACTGAGAACAATCACATTTTAATTTTCCTTCACACTTGTGGGTATGAATTGCGTATTCCGCAAGCAGAAGAAAAATTGCAGCATGCTCTATTTTAGTGTATATTCTGTATGGTCCGCCTCATTGGATGTCTATAGATATGAGCGATTCGCAGCCCATATGCAATTAACATTGCGCAAATGCTTGCTGGAGGGGTGAGAGAGATCTGTTTTCCATGCGGACAATACCCTGTGCATACACATACATCTGCGTGGAAAATCGCACGTATCCCCGGTCTTCCATGATCATTCGCAATTACTTTCCACGAAGGATCGGAGGTCTTCCGCTGCGAAAATCTGCTTGCGGAATCTGACCTATTTGTGTGAGCCTGGCCTTAAAGCTATAGGTTTCAGAAAAAGTCATCTGTTCCCCAAGAGGTGGAGACGGGTTCCATAAGCTTCTCTCAAGAGAGGCTTGTTGGGTCTTGAAACTTCATACTAGATATCCTGCAGGTCTAAATGATCGCATTGACCCCATGTATATTTTATCCCCCCTCACCCTCTTTTTTCCCCTTTTTTATTTATTTAATATTTGCAACTAACCATATCAGTGATTGCATCTAACAGTCATGCTGTTTCTCTCTATCTTCTGATTATTTTCCTTCTGGCGTCAGGGTTCTACTGCTGCGCTGCATTGACACCTATTGAATCCATATTTCGGGATGTTTCCATGGCTATGCTTGCTGTGATTGCTTGTGATACTATTGTTAGTATTTATTTTCAAGTGCCCCTAATTCCAGGGTGCTGTACAAAATGGAGTTTAACTTTATTACAGTACCTATATAAGCACATTACATATATAAAACGATGACAATGGTACACATCCACTAAAGGAGTAACAAACTGATAGAGGAGAGGGAACCCTGCTGCGAGGGCTTATAGTCTACAGGGGAAGGACACAGTAGGTGGGGGTAGAAGACGCTCCTGGTGTGGTGGCAGCAGGGTTACTGTAGGTTGTAGGCTTGTCGGAAGAGATGGGTTTTCAGGTGGTTGAACGTCTGATACGTTCAGATAGCAAGTTCCAAAGTATGGCTGGGCTCACACGGCTGTAAGCATAAAGCGCTGCGGGGCTCCCGCAGCATTTTACAGCTGTGAACCCGGCTGTGACCCTGCGTACGGCAGAAAAATTGTACTGCAAGCGGTCATGCCCAGTACTCCTGTTTTTTGGGGGTTTATATGTCTTGCGCCATCGCGTAGCATTACACATATACCCCAATGTAATGGCGTATGGGCTGCGGGCATATACACGACAATAGAAAACAATGGACTCTATTTCACATATATAAACAGCAAAATAGAACATGCTGCGTTCTATTTTGCGCTAGCGGATTATGCAATTCTGACATGCTAATGTGAGCGGAACTCCGTAAGGCAGCGTTATTGATTGCCTGCGAGCTACAGCGTATCACACGGGCGTACAGAGCACGCGTAATACGCAACTCCTATATAGTCGTGTGAGCCCGGTCTAAAGGTGATGCACATGAGTAGTATGTTTCTGGTGACGATGTTCTGCTGCTACAGATGTTCAATTCGTAAAATTCATTCTTCATGATAGTTATGTTACTGATTTAATAGGTATTGAGATATTGTTTGCAAGTTATTCTAATTCTCTTAATACATGCTGGTACTGGTATATCTTGACGCCACCGGAAGCTAGGGGTGTGACAGCTGTCACCAGCTGTCACCAGGAGTGAACACCCCTGTCACGCCCCTAGCTTTGCATTGGCTCACAAGATACAGTAGTACCTTGTGAGCAGCAGGGCTGCAGGGAGGAAGGCAGTAGCGCAGAAGGGAGGCCGGGGCCTCCACTCTCCGTCCCCTGCTGTTAATCTCACCTAAATGTCCGCTCTTTGGCCGATGCAGTGGAATCTCCCCTGCGGGTTCGCCGCTCTCCGTCCCCCGCTGTCAATCAGCCCTGCCACTATGCAAACGGCCAATGTGGAAGTGGGAGCGTCACCTGGCTGTCAAGCAGCCTAACCCTGGTGTACATCCACCATTTCGGTGGCGTCAAGGTGCACCAGTACCATACATGCCTTTATGCTATTCTGCAGAACATTGCTCCCTAGTGATTGGCAGATAACTATGTTGGTTCTTTCCCTTGTCTTTGGTGTCAGGGTGCTGCTGTTGAATATTGCTCACCTGCTGAATTTATACTTCAGAATGTTTCTGTTAACCGTCATTGTTTATGGTGATTTTTTTTCTTGTCTTTTGTATATATCTGCTGGCATTATACTACAGTATTTCATCTCATATTGCTCATGATCACTTTGTTCTAAGTCCATTGACTTGGAAATACTCTATATTGTTTACACACAGTTAATATCATATCTTGATATTAACTATGCTAAGATTAACCCTTTTCAATCCACTGTCTGACGTCTTCCTACATTCTGATTGAAGCTTGTGCAGTTCCAATGTCAGAAGACATTCGACAGGGTATTCTTACCGTCTATTGCCAGCCACTCCGCTGTCTGAGCCTCTGTGGCGCACACACACTGGTTTTAGCCAGCAGATGGCACTGTTGTATAACAGCAAAAAGAGAAAGCCTTTTCGGAAACCCTGAATCCCAAATTGGATTGGAAAGGGTTAAGGGTCTGTTCACACAGAAAGGAATATTCTGCAACAGTGTTGGCAAACACGTCCTCCTGCGGAATATTCATCCACAAAATCGGTACTGCCAGTGTGCAGATTTTAGTGTACAACTGAAAATAAGTAGAATCCTGACAGTGAATCCGCATAAAAATCCATAGTTAGCAGTTTGTAGGCCACCTGCACACAGCAGGGCCGGATTCCACATGCAAAATCTGGCCGTGGGAGCAGCAGCGTGCGCGCGTACCTTTATTTTCAGTTTTCAATCTGTACTGCGGATGATCTGCACGGTGAGCCGTTGGACCTGCGCAATACAGATTTTTTTTTTAACTTCTGCATTTTTGCGTCATTGACCGAATGATGACGCAGAATCCGCAACCTTTCCACAATATGATTGCGGAAGGGCTGCAAATCAGACGCCTTCCATTGAGTTCAATAGAAGCCATCGGTGCGGAATCCCCACAAAAATGGAGCATGGTGCGATTTTTCCTCCATCTGCGGTAACCGCAATTGGTTTCCACTAGTGTGCAGGAAGAATCGATTTCCCATGGCATGCTTTGGGTGCTATTTGCTGCGGATTTGCTTTGCGGACTCCTGCCACGGATTCCGCTGTAAATATCTGTCCGGGGGCAGGAGCCCTAAATGTGGTTCAACTGTTCCTTTTTCTCTTTAATGGATTTATCATAAAGTTTTCAACATTTTATGGTGCTGGAGTTCTCATACACTTTTTGCTTTAACCTTCGAGTGGTTTAAAGTGCAGGACTTGAATGAAGAAGGCTGGGGTCAAACAGACCCCCTGGTACCACATGAGGGTTGAAAAATCTACAGCAGAGAATTGAAAATGAATGGAAATGTCATTTTTCTTAGTACAAAGTAAAGCAAACTAAATAAAAAAAGAGATACAAATGCAAAACAGGCAGACAACCCACACACAGAGTAACAAAGATGTAACCATTGTAAGAGAGCCTGCGAAAATGACAGTGCGGAGAATAGAAAGAAAGTTACAATACCAGACAAACCTCAAACTGCAGTATCCATGAGACCCAAAGTAATAAATCTACTTGCAAGTGATTGCGGGTATACAGGGTGGGAATCCTACCGCACCCGACGTGTTTCGCCACCCACTTTATATGAGGTGGTTGACAAAAACGATGCAGACCTATTATAGCATGTGAATATAATTGTCAGGGCTTATTCAGATGAGTGTATTTATCGTTAGTATTTTGGGAGCCAAAACCAGAAGTGGGTCCAAAATACGGAAGAAAGGCAAATCTTTCCATTATACTTTCTCTGCACTCCTGGTTTTAGCTCCCAAAATACTGATGTAAAATACGCTTGTCTGAATAAGCCCTCAGTAAGGGCTCATTCACACAGGCGTATTGTCACCGCATATTACGCACGTGTATTTCCTGTGCGTAACACACGCTGAATGGAGGCAATGAAAGTCTATGGACATTCATTCTTCCATTCACACCTGCGTTTGAACTGCGAGTGGACACTGCGTATGATATGCAGGAGAAATAAATTGCAGCATGCTCTATTCCTCCGCGTATCATACCACACAACCACGGGTCCTAGCCATTGAAACATCCAATTAGTGTAAGTAGTTCCATATGTGCTATTTCCCTGAGCAGGAATATGGAACATGTTTCTTACTTTTTCTGCACAACCAAACATAAAAAGCATTCATGTGAACAGACCCATTGAAATCAATGAGTTTCATTTTCTGCGTAATGCGCGAGCAAATACGCTCGTATGAATCTGCCCTAAAGTATAGTACACACCCACATTTACCCATTGAAGAACAGTGCAGAGTAATCACAGCCAAAAAAAGCATGTGACTAATTGCAAGTAGGACGCCATATGCAAACACATTATAATAACAGAAACGTATTTGCCTCTGATGCACAGCAACTCGAGTGTCCTAAAAGTCACATGACCAACGCGTCTAATGAGATGCCAACGCAAGTGCACAGTCATAAACCATGGCATGGGACATAGACCGGCTCATGCATGCGCGAAAAAAGAAATTCACAGATCAACATACTCCGATTTCGCTTGCACCACGCACTAGGAGGTCAGTGAGGCAGAGTTTGTAAAAATAAAAGACGACCATGTTGGAAACAGAGAGATATAAAATAATAGACGGTTAAAGAGGGTGCAAAAGGTTGATCACAAAATAAGTAAAGCAGGCGAGAGAATGTAGATGTAACACATTAATTCATAATTACCCAAATATCCCCATATTTATTCATCGTTACCCAAATATCTGCATTTCTTCAAAATCACCAATATACTGGAGCTCCGTGTTTATTCAGTCCGACGAAAATCTACATAATTATTCCTAGTCACCCAAAACGATCCATATTTATACATTGTCATACAAGCTTTGTCATATACTGGTTAAACCCACTGATCAGTTAGGGCTCAAACACACTGCCAGGGGCGCAACTACACTCGATAGTACGAACTGTAGCTGCGCCTGAACGAGGGAGATTTCTTTGAAAGAAGAAGCTGCAAGATAGCGGCTGCCTGATCTTCCCCGCGCCATGTGTTCACTACGTGCGGGGAAATTAGCAATGTTTTCCCGCATAGCACCGCGATGCTAAATGGGAAACAAATCGCTGCATGTTCTATCTTGCTGAGAGATCCCGCATCGCAGCCCCATTGTTCTCAACGGGGCTGGCGACACCAGCACCAGCTCCGTAGAAAGCAATGAGAAACTCCGCCATCCTCTGCCGCAGCTGACTACCGCACTGAAGGATCCTCAAAGTGATATGAGGCTGTTTTCCCGTGAAAACACCTTGCATCTCTGGGGATTTCACATGAATGGTGGGTGTCATATGGGGGCAAGATTCACAGCCCCATATTGCGCTCACCCATGTGAAGTTAGCTTTATCAAACTACTAACAACCACTTGTCAGTTAGTATGGGAGTACTTCTGATGCTCAGCCCCCTGGTGATGTCATTACATCATATATAAAACACAGAGCCTGACCAACAGAAGAAGAACACAATTAAGGCTCTTGAAAAGGGGAGGACAAAAATAACAAAATGAGAATACAACAAAGCCGTTATTATCTCAGCGGTCCTGACAGAAGACACCGACCTACTGCCACCACAGAGATCCGGTGGGCTGAAGGACCTGTAGTGACATCACTGCTGTGGGAGCAGACATTGTGCAGTCTGGTAGAAAGCACTGTATACTAGATAAACTGACAGCAGGACCTGTGATGACGTCATTAGGTGACCAGCAGGGTTGTTGATTCGGGTCTTGGGAGTCAGGTAGGAACTCAAACGTTGATCAGGGAATTATTCTGACTGCTCTTATGGAGTTGGGAAGGAACTTCTTTCTTCAAATGAGCTAAATTGGAATCTGTCTTGTTGTTTTTTTTTTGCCTTCCTCTGAATCAACAAGGGGGAGGGGGAACAGGCTGAACTAGATGGACATTGTCTTCATTCAGCCCAACATACTATGTGACATTTTGTGCAACACTCACATAGAAGTGCCTTTCTATGGGGCATAATTATTCTACGATTGCTTTCGTTCAGAAAAGTTTGTATTTTTTTGTAAAAATGTGCTACCTCTGCTCCGTCTGTTATAGCCGCGCCATAATACCACCCATCTGCTACAGTTACACAGATGGATTGTATGTGGAAAACTCCATAGCAGAAACTGTAGTGTAAACATGCCCTTAGGCTGCCTTCACACGGGCATCAAAATCACGTGAGATTTGTGCATTGCGAGACTCACAAATCTTACACAAATATGAACCCCATTCGTTTAAATTGGGTCATACACATTAGTGATGCTTTACTGCATGGCACGGCTATGCGGGAAATAAATCGCAGCATGTTCTATCTTCCTGCATGCTCTCGCATTGCACTGCCCATTGAAAGCAATGGGAGAAACCCCGCGACCCTTCTTCCCAGAAGTGATGCAAGGCTATTTTGACATGAAAACGGCTCGCATCCTTGGGAAGTCACATGTTGGGACACACAATATGGTGGCAGGATTCATGGCCTCATATTGCACTTGCCCTTGTGAAGTTAGCCTTAGGGCTTCTGCACACTGGCAAGAGCGATATCGGGATATGATTGACACCCCAATATCGCTCTCGCTATCCTTCTGAAGCCCTGGATGCTAGGCATTTTCGCATGGAAACAGCCTCCCATCCCAGCAGGGCTGAAGGAATCTCCTACTCTAGCTGTCACAGCCACGGCAGTAGATAGTGATCTTCTCCCATTGATTTCAATGGGGCCAGCGGCAGCAGCGCCGTTCCTATTGAAATCAATGGAACACAATCGCTGCAGGAATTCTGATGTTCTCCCAGCAGCAGCGCTAGCCCCATTGAAATCTATGGGAGATGATCTTGATCCTCTGCCACTGCTGTGACAACTGCAGCAGGGAAGTCCTTCAGCGCTGTGACCAATCAGAGGCTGCCTATCATAGCTGTGGCAGAAGTCCGCGATATACTTCCTATGTTTTCAATGGGGCTAGCGCTGCTGCCGCTAGCCCCATTGAAAACACTGAGCGATATCGCAGATTTCTTCTCTGCGATGCAAAGCTCTACTGAAAACTCAGAAATGAGTACGAAACCATTGAAAATCATTGTTTTCATAATCATCGCTGTTGCATCGCAGGAAAAAAATCGCTAGGGTGCCTACCCACTAGCGATATTTTTTTCAGCGCTGGGCCCATTGAAAACATAGGGAATACATTGCAGAATTCTGCCAGGGATGAAGAAATCCTCTGCCACAGCTGTGGCAGAAGTCTATGATGCTATCCCATTGCTTTTAATGAGGTCGGAGCTGCTGCAGCCTCATTGAAAGCAGTGGGTTGCAGGCAACACCCGCAGCAGTGATTTATGTGAATTCATGAATGGCTGAGCGCTGTGACCAATCACAGGCAGCGCTCAGCTCTCATTCAATGGCTGAGCGCTGACTGTGATTGGCTGAGTGCTCAGCCAATGACAACAGCGCTTTCTGGGGGTGGGGATTTTTCGATCCCCAGCCTCCAGAACACAGAAGAAGGCTGCCGTGCCGGAGAGAAGAGGCGGACGGCTCTTCTAGGTGAATATATATATATTTTTTTTTACAGCTATGGCTGATTTTCAGGGAAGGGCTTATATTTCAAGCCCTTCCCCGAAAACCATCGCTGCGGGGGTTGCCTGCAATCATCTGCTTTCAATGGGGCTACAGCAGTGCCGACTCCATTGAAAGCAATAAGATAGCATCGCGTACCTCTGCCACAGCGGTGACAGCTGTGGCAGAGGATTCTTTCATCCCTGCATGAATGAAGGAATTCTCTGCCATAGCTGTCACCACTGTGGCAGAAGTCTGCAAAGTATTCCCTGTGTTTTCAATGGGGCTGGCGCTGCTGCCGTTGATGTGCGATATCGCAGAGTTTTCTCTGCTCTGCGAGGTACTTGTTCTTGCAGCGCAATAAAAAATATTGCTAGCAGGTAGGCACCCTTAGGCCTCATGCCCACGGCCGTGTCATGCTCCGCCAGCGGAATATGCAGCGGAGTCAGACACGACGCCCCCCAAAGACTCCATACTCGCCTCTCCTGCTCCGCCGCACGAGTCCCGTCTGACGCACATGCACAATACAGCGTATGACGCACTGTTAATGGGCGATGACGCGGTGGGCGGTGAAGCGTAATCACGAGATACCTCCACTGTGCTCACAGCAGACGTATCGCGCGACAGACGGCTTCCATTGACTACAATGGAAGCCGGACACACGTTTTTTCTGTGGCAATTAGAACCTAATAGCTGCGGGATAATGCCGTGGATTTCTGCCGTGTAAAACAGCCCTTAGCGGAAAAATCTGCACCAAATGTGTCACTTTCTGCATCAAAATCTGTACCACTGGTGTGGGTTTTGATGTGGATCCGCAGCAGAATCCGCATTTTTGGGGGTTAAAGAGATGGAACATGATTTTGTCAGGTTCTGTAGATGTGAAAATCACGCCCGAAAAATGTGCCCTTTCTATGTAAAAAAAAAAAAAAGAATTTTAACTTGTCCATGCGCAAGTACGCTCTGTTTAAACCCTTAATTGAAGGGATAACGTCTGTAGTTAGAGATGAGCGAGTATACTCGCTAAAGGCAAGACGGGAGAATCGCCGCGGTTTAAGCCGCGGCGGCTTTGAAGCGGTCCGGCCGCATGCTTTTCTCTTGCGGACGGCTCTCCCATAGAGGAGAGCGCGGCCGTAACATAAATAAACAAAAAACCGACTGTAAACAGACATGCTCAATCTTGTGAAACCGCGGCTGCGGCGGCCGCAGCCGCGCTTTCAACCGGATTTACCGCAGCGGATTAGCCGTCCCGTGTGGACGAGGTTTCTGAGAAACCTCGTCCACATGGATGGCTAATCCTGAGATTAGCGGCCGCAGGTGGTTTGGCCGTGGGCAGATCTGCTGCGGCAGAACCGCGGCAAATCCGCCCTGTGTGAATGCAGCCTTAAATTTAGACATTCCTTAAAATGAAAAGATGAAGCCTGATGTGGATTCGTACAAAATCCGTAGCATTTGGATGCAGATTTGGGTGTGGATTTCCTGCTGTGGTGAATGCACACCACCTCTGCTATGTGTGACCTATATCATTATGTAATGTACTATGGCAGTCTGATCATAGAGGCTGGGACACTACGAAATACGAACATTAAAGCTACCTACACACAGCCGAGCGCGATATCAGGCAACGAAACTTGGCCCAATATATACGCAGCATTGGAAATTTGGGCAAAAATACAGAATAGGAAGACTGCGCATGACAGCGTGCATGAGATACGTGTACAGAGGTTGGGGAGGAGTGAAGAGCAATGTTCTCAGCTGATGCAGGTCCTCCTACTTCCAGGAGATTTATGAGCCACTGTGGGGGTCACCACTACAACTACTGGTGCCACTATTACTACTGAGGCCACTGTGGGGATCACTACGACTACTGGGGCCACTATTTCTAATAAGGCCACTGTGGGGGCCACTATGACTACTGGGGCCACTATTAGTACTGAGGCTACTATGGGGGCCACTATGACTACTGGGGCAACTATTTCTAATGAGGCCACTGTGGGGATCACTACGACTACTGGGGCCACTATTTCTAATGAGACCACTGTGGGGGCCACTATGACTACTGGGGCCACTATTAGTACTGAGGCTACTGTGGGGGCCACTATTGCTACTAAGGCCACTGTGGGGATCACTATGACCACTATTTCTAATGAGACCACTGTGGAGGCCACTATTACTACTGGAGCGACTATAACTACTGGGGTCACTATGACTACTGCTGCCACTATGAGAAACAACTGGGGGTATTATGACTATTGGGACCACTGTGGGGTTCACTATGCCTACTGGGGCACTATGGAGGACACTATTACTACTGGGACCACTGTGAGAGTCGCTATTACTAATGGGGCAACTAGCTGGGGCACTGTTACTACTGGAGCAACTAATGGGGGCTCTATTACTACTGGGGCTACTAGTGGGGCCACTATAACTATTGGGGATACTTAGGGCGGGGGGACTTACTATTGGGCCACTGTTATTTTTGGGGCTCTAAGGCAGGATCTTACTATTGGATATACTTATTTTGTGGAGTACTGTTACTACTGGGGCCACTGTGGTGGTCACTATGACTGCTGGTGCAACTATGGAGGACACTATTACTACTAGGGCCATTATCGGGGTCACTATGACTATTGGGGCTACTGTGGCATCACTATGAATAATAGGGCCACTGTGGGCGTCACTATGACTACTGGGGCCACTGTGAGGGTAACTATTATTGCTGGGGCAACTAATGGTGTCACTATGACTACTGGGGCCACTATGGGGGTCACTATTACTATTGGGGCCACTGATATTTTTGGGGCCACTAAGGAGAGATCTTACTACTGTGGCCAGTAAGAGAGAGACTCTGTTACTTCTGCAGTTACTAACGGGGTCACTATTACTACTAGGACCACTAAGGGAAGATCTTACTACTGGGGCCAGTAAGGGAGAGACACTGTTACTACTGCGGTCACTAACAGGGTCACTTACTACTGGGACCACTAAGGGAGGCACTTACTATTGTGGACACTATTTGGGACAAATACTTTTGGGGCCAGTAAGGGGGGCAATGTTACTACTAGAACCATTGTGGGGGTCACTATTAGTGCTGGGGCCACTATGTCTACTGGGGCCACTGGGGTCCCTATTACTATTGGGGCCACTAAGGGTGGAACTAACTATTGGGGCCACTGTTATTTTTAGGGCCACTAAAGGGAGATCTTTTGTATTGGGGATAATTATTTTTGGGGCCACTAAGGGAAGGCATCGTTACTGCTGTGGTCACTATTTGGGACAGTTACTTTTGGGCTCTTTAAGAGGGGCACTGTTACTACTGGACCACTTGGGGTCACTATTAGTGCTAGGGCCACTGGATTTGACCACATGGCTAGTGATAAGCTTTGTTAACCCTGTGTGCGCCGAGGGGCAGGCTTGTGATGCTGGCACAGGGTGGCAGCCCCCGGGCTCCTACCAGCGCTCCCTCCTCCCCTGTGCCCCTCATCAAATGATTCACTGCAACGTGGTGGAAAACCCTTCCGGGTTCCCGCCGCCTTGTTTCCTGCAGTGAGGAGCGCGGCGACACAAGATGCGAGCCGTCCTGCTGCTGCTGTGTGCCGCCCTGGGCAGCTCCATGCACCGGCGGGAGCAGGAGGACCCCCTCTCCCCGCTGGCCGCCAATGCCACCCTGCCGCCACCGCAGCGCAACGACACTGGCAGGGCGACCCTAAACAACATCGGCCAGTACATGCCCACCGTCAAGAGCGTCTTCATCTTCGTCTTCGGCTTCAGCACCTTCCTCATCGCCTGCCTCATCGTCAAGATCTTCAGGTAGGTCGCCTGCTGTCAGGGGGTGCAAACTTCTGCCCCAGGTGTTGGGGAGCCCTCTGGATCCAGCAGCAGCATGCCCTATCTTATGGCACCTGGTATGTTATGCCACACGGTGCCACCTGCATGCCAAGCTGGGAGCTCAGGGGCCACTTGCTAATGTGCTACATGCCAGGCAGTACGGAGGTGCTCAGAAGTCTGCCAACTCCTCTGTTCCTGTGGTCTAATCACCAAGGGGGCCCATAGCCTAACATGGCAGGGGTCTCAGGAGTGCCAGCTTGGGCAAAGGGGGCTCAGCATATGAGTCCTTTGGTCTCTCCTGCCTTTCGCTGGTCCTGCAGATCCTGGTGAGCTAAGACAGACTCCCATAGCAGCTGTTCTACCTGCTGTCAGTGGACTCTATTATTTTTTGGCGTTTTATTCCCCGCTGCTCACTGTACGATACAAATAACGCATTATGCTTATTCTACGGGTTGATACAAATAAGTTGATGCCAAATAAGTATCGTTTTCTTTAGGTTTTGATACTTTTGTGCAATAAAAACTTGTTTTAGAGAAAAAGTTATTTCTGTGAACTCCACATTCCGAGACTCAGAATAGTTCTTATTTTCTCGCTGCCACACGGGGGCTGTTCTTCTTTTTTTTTTTTTTTTTTTTGTTTTGCGGGACGAATCGCAGCTTTCACGATTCCCATTTTCAAGTGCACATAGTTATATATAATTATTATTTTTTTCCTTGCAGACGGATGGTCTGTATTATTGATAGGTTGTCAATATCACGTTGACTATTAGAAGGCTCTAGAGTTTAACTCTTCAGCTTCTTCCCCTTGTCTAACACACTGAACGTTGCAGCCACATATTCACACAGGCGTTTGCAGCCCCGCTCCTTACAAACCGGTCCAATTCTGCTTGTGATTTTTGTGACTTCTGAATATTTTTTTGTCTTTCTTTGTGGTGTTTTTTTATGGCCATCATGCCAAACGTGAGTTTAAAATGGATTGCTGTCGCATCATACAAGGGTAGCCATAAACCTAAATGGGTTTATATTCGTACAAAAAAATTGTACCAAAACAGAACAGGCTGCGATTTTATTTATTTTTACTTTTTTATTTATTTTTTTTTTACTTGAATTGTTTGAGTTAGAAAAAGAAAAACAAACGTGATTATAGCCATTTATTTCCATGCAATTTCGGACTGACTTTTGTTGGTACAGTATTCACATGGAACAATCCCCTGTGTGAATAGGTGTTAAACAACCAGGGTGAGTGGTTACTCTGATCTCGGCCATTACAGTGGGAGCGCAGTTAGCAATCATCACCAAGCTGCTGTGGTGATTGCATAGGTCCAGCACATGAACCGAAGAGAACAGTGTGACATGTCTACAGGTCACTTCCCAGCACTCTGCTTTAGGTGCCCATGGTAGGTCCCTTCTTTTGCATGTCTACAGGTCACTTCCCAGCACTCTGCTTTAGGTGCTCATGGCAGGTCCCTTCTTTTGCATGTCTACAGGTCACTTCCCGGCACTTTGCTTTAGGTGCTCATGGTAGGTCCCTTCTTTTGCATATCTATGTCACTTCCCAGCACTTTGCTTTAGGTGTCCATGGTAGGTCCCCTCTTTTGCATGTCTACATGTCAGTTCCCAGCACTCTGCTTTAGGTGCCCATGGTAGGTCCCTTGTTTTGCATGTCTACATGTCACTTCCCAGCACTCTGCTTTAGGTGCCCACGGTAGGTCCCTTCTTTTGCATGTCTACATGTCACTTCCTAGCACTCTGCTTTAGGTGCCCATGGTAGGTCCCCTCTTTTGCATGTCTACATGTCAGTTCCCAGCACTCTGCTTTAGGTGCCCATGGTAGGTCCCCTCTTTTGCATGTCTACATGTCAGTTCCCAGCACTCTGCTTTAGGTGCCCATGGTAGGTCCCCTCTTTTACATATCTACATGTCACTTCCCAGCACTCTGCTTTAGGTGCTCATGGTAGGTCCCCTCTTTTGCGTATCTATTTCATGCAGCCTATGTGTAAAGCAATCCATGACAAAGTTACTTCATGATACTTTGAGGGTTTAAACATTAATTTCCAGTTTATAGATATAATCTACATAAAAAGTTGAGCAACATTGTAAAAACATTCCATTATAGCCAGTCCTATACTCCAGAGCTGCTTTCACCATTCTGCTGGTTGGTATTGTAAACAGGCAACAAGTTTGTAGACAGTCATATTTCAGCTAATTCCACAATTCTAGCTGTACTCCAGTAGGATGAAAATTCCTTGCAGCCACCGAGCCAACAGGGACTGCTGCAAGAGTTTGCAGAATTGTGAATACTGCTCTGGAGTATAATGGAACTCAGGATCAATGCCGGATAAGTAATAGAATGTATTTTTAACCTTTCTCTCAACCTTCTACTTCTGCAGTCACTGATGTTGGATTTTTTGCGAATGTTCCCAATAATACAGGAATAATTGAATTTTAATGTACTTGTCCCACGATGGTCATATGAAAGTCACATGTACCTGCAACTGACAGGAGAATCCATGAATTCCTATGAAGTGCAGTCACAGATCTGACATTGATTTGCAAGAATGCTGCCTTCCAATAGGTGGCACTGCAGAAGTATTGTTCCATTGTTTCATTTGCATATTCTTAAAACTGACCCTCTGATTTCCGGACAAAATTCTTGTCTTGGGACTGGAAGGTGAGTGGCGGTATACTAGTTGCAGCTATTTTTTCTGCTGCCCCTCTGATCGGTTTTGGGGGGAGGGGTCCTATTTTCGGCTGTCCAAAGGTTCTGCAGCAATTTTCTATCTACCTAATGCACACTATGCATTGCTCTCTGATTGGCCAGTGTTGCTCACAAAAGCAGCTGTGGCCAATCGGTGAGCAGGTATAGTGTATTCGTAGTCTAAGGCTGCCTGCACACGAACGGGTCGGATTGCGTGAGCGGAAGCCCGCAGAGGAATGTAGCCATGTGCCCAGCCGGTGACTGCGTGTACCTGTCTTTTTCTTCTTTTCTCTGTACTGCGGGTGGCTGTGGCGAGCTGCCATCAGACATGCGCAGTAAAAATTTTTGAAAAAAATTGTTTATCTTTCCCGCGCCATCACTAGGCAATGACGCAGAATCCACCGCCTGTCCGCAATGTCAATTGTGGATGGGCCGTGGGACGGACGTCTTCCATTGACTTCAATAGAAGACGTCCGTGTGGACACTGTGGAGGACATCCGTGGACACAAGCAATTGGTTTCTCCAAGTGTGCAGGAAGAATCGATTTCCCATAGCATGCCATGCTATGAATTACATTTGCTGCGGATCCGCTGTGTAGACGCCGACCGTGGATTCCGCAATGCAGATCCGTTTGTGTGCAGGCGGCCTAACGTTACCAATACTCTTTGGGGATTAGGTAGTCTGAAGATTTCATCGGACATCTTGGATGGCCTAAAATAGGACTGAAATCCAAGTATCAGAGGAACAGAAGAGAGTAACTGCAGGTAAGATCTTCCCCCCTCCCTCTCTGATCTTGGAACCAAATTTTTTCCTAAAACTGGAGAGTCACTTTAAGGCAGTGTTCCCCAACTCCAGTCCTCAGGGACCGCCAACAGGTCATGTTTTCACTATTTCCTCAGTGTTGCACAGGTGATGTAATTATTGTCAGTGCCTCAGACATTGCCACAGGTGTTCTTACCATAGGAGATCCTGAAAACATGACCTGTTGGTGGTCCCTGAGGACTGGAGTTGGGGACCCCTGCTTTAAGGCATCCGGCACACTAGCGTATTTAGGTCCATGGGCTGTCCATGTTAACTCACGGACAGCACATAGACCCATTATAGCCTATGGGACTAGGCACACTAATGGTTTTCCATGCGGACCAAAGGTCCATCGCAATGTCCTTTTCTTGTTTGTACACACGGATGGGAATTAAGATAGGCCGTACAGCGACATATCTGTATTTTGGGCAGCACACACACAGGTGTCCAGTGCGAGTTGTGTCCAAGGCTCTCGGGTCCAGCTTAGACACATGACTAGTTTGACAGTAGCCTAATGGGGTATTCTGGGACTTAACTACTGATTAAATATCCTTGGGATAGGTCATCAGTAGTTGATCATAGGTCTCCTGCCGGTCGAGATCCTCATCGGACAGCTGATCGTTTGGCTTCCTGTCTGTGCAGTAGGGCCCAATGGCATCGGAAGCATAATAGCCAGCTTCACTCCCCCTGAAATGAATGGGAGAGCGGTCTCCGATTACACTTCTGGCTCCTCTTTATGGTCAGGGTTGGACGTCCTGTCCTGACTCCAACGAGGAGGCGGAAGTGTAAAAGGAGCCAGCACTCCCATTGGATTTCAGGGGGAGTGAAGTTGGCTATTACACAAACTAACGTTTGAGTTCTGTCCAATTTGCTATATGGACAAAACGCGCCCGGGAAAATAACCCATTGATTTTAGCAGGTCAAATTAAATAAGTGACTTTTCACTTGCACAATGGGAGCACAAAAATATTTCATCGCACTCGCTTGTAAATGTGATTTTTCACGCAAGTGCAATGTGATTTTTATATGTATAATTTTTTCTACATTATTCCTATTGATACATGTTATTTTTTATGGACGTGAAAATCTTGCAAACCACAATGCGTTCTTCTCACAAAACAAATCGCGCTTGCTTAGAAAATTGCTGCTTTGCAAGTGCGATTATCATTTCGAAATCACCTTCGCCCATGAAAATGCACACTGTCGACAACCGGGCCGCTGCACTGACAGCGGGCCGAGCAATCAGTTGATCGGCGGTGATCCCAAGCAGCGGAACTTTGTCGATCACTATTGATGACCCATCCTGAGGAAGTCCCAGAATACCCCTTCAATAGGACGTGTTCTGTGAAGATATTCTGCTTGCAAAGCAATAGAAAGCTAGCTATTGATTCTAGGAGTTCTTTAGTTTCCCTGCGGTGTTGCAGGAGGCAATACAATCCTATGACATCTGATAGCTGTGCCCCCTACCAGTGAGACCCCTTCCATTGTCACTGTGTTTCAATAAGATTTTTCTTCTGAAATGGGATCCTCCAAACCGGACAACCCTGTTCAGTTTGGAACCGTAGGGTTAACAGCTTTCTATAGATAGCCCCCATTCTACCCGCCTGGCTAGGTGATACAATGTATTTCCGGAGTGCTATTATGTTACTTGTCTCCACTTAAAGCTGAATGCGTTCCGATTGCCTCCATTCACCGCACAGAAGTCTTGTGATTTAGGGCTGTGCCGAGTCGAAACATCTGTTGGGTAAAGTTCCTCTAGTAACAGTGTGATCGTATCTTGTGCGCTCTGACTGATGCTTTTATTTGCCCATTGTCATGAGACGCACGCTGAATACTGTGACTTTCCTGCTATAATGTAGTGTATTCATGATCTGCCCTCGTTGACTTTCTCAGGTTATTCCCGAAGCCTTTTATGTAGCAGTGCACATGTAGAAAAGCGTTGCTGGTGCCAACTGTAGCTCATGGGCTGGCGTTATACAATGCGGCTAACATACTATTGTGTGTTTTGTGTCTTGACCAACTAGGGAGTGTGATGGGCATAGCAAGGATGCCACACCTTATTAATGGGATGGGAATATGTCTGTGCCAGTGCAGAACAGGCCGGAACAATGTGCACCCTAGCCTTACTTATACCCTTAAGAGGGCTGAAATACAAGTACCCGTATTCACTGCTTGACAAAGTCAGACTGTGATGTAATAATATACTGTTGTAAAATGTCAATGCTGATACTGTAATGTCTGAAGCTGTAATCTTTGTGCCAGCTGTATCTCCAGCACCCCTTGGTACATAGAGTTGGGGTTGGCATACACTTGTTTGAGTGGCATTGCCGTTCCTGTGTTAGTTGATGCCAATAGGAATGATGTGCCCTGTGTTTGATTTGATGGTGGATGTTGCAATACTTAGGTGCTGTGCCACAGCATGTGTAGGTGAGGTTTGTGGCGCGTCCACATAACTGTGTGTTTGGTGCTTTACGCCTGGGTGTAGCGAGTGCATAGAAGGCAGTGAGACCTGCTGTAAGGTTGGGCAGAAGTCTGGGTCTAGGCAGCCACCGAGGAACATACTTATGGACCATGGAAGACAGGGAGGCCGAGAAGTGATTGGAAAATGATGTCCATCTATTCTATGCAGGCATAACGTTATTTGCCATTCGTTTCGGGTAAAAGGCGATCGTGTATTTGTTCGCAGACCATCCCAGGGATTTCCAGACTTTCCTGCCAGACCAACAAGGGACGGAATGAGCCATGACGAAAAAATGTAAACTATTATTTACGTGGACGTTGTTTGACAGCAAATAATTTGGTCGTCATTTGCTCGTCGGCTCGTTTCAACGATTAATTGCTCCTTGGGAGAGAGATGAGTCTCGGTGAAAGAGACCCTCGGAGACGTCACTCGGCAATAGATAAACAGCAGCAGATGCTGGTGAGAGAACTACTGTAAGGGCGCAGGGGGCTGCTTATGGTGAGGAGCATCATAAGCGTCAACAAGTTTTAGTACGGTCTCGTTAAAGGTCATTGGAGATGAAGACTGGGAGAGAGTATGCGGTGACTGAAGGAGGAAAGGGTAGTGTCAGCAGGTGCGACAGGGGAGGATTAGCATCTGTATGATTTCTCCTCCTTCGGGTAAGGGTGAATGCACACGGGCAGATCTGAATTACGGAGTCCGAAGCGGGCGACCGCCTCCAGATACCGCAGCAAATACCGCCCATAGCATGCAATGCGAAAGTGATTCTTCATGGACATGAGCGGAAACCAATTGTGGATGAAAAAACGCAGCATGCTCTATTCTCCCACGGATTGCTTCCATTGAAGTAATTGGATGCCATCTGAGCTGCGCCCCGTCCGCAATTGACATTGCAGATGAGCCGTGGATTCCGCAGGAAAAGCAACAGTTTAAAAAAATCGGCACTGCGTGTGTCTAACGCCGAGCCGTGCAGACCATCCGCAGTACAGAAAGAAGAAAAAGTAAGCAAGTACACATAGACGCCACTGCTGCCAGGGCTGGCTTCCTCTGCAGGATTCCGCATGCAGAATCCGACCTGCCCGTGTGCATGCGGCCTAAGCAGTTGTGCAAGTGGCATCAGAGATAAAAAGTATAAATGCAAGGAGCTAACAAGTTGTGCTATTAAAGGGGTTGTGCAACATGTTTTTCTGCAGGAAGCAGACAGCTCCATACATTGCACTGTGGCCTGAGTTGGTACTGCAGCATGATTCAGCCTGCAGTTTCAACCTGGGCTACTGCGCAATGTACGGAGCTGTCTGCTGCCTGCAGCTGAACAGCTGGAAGCAGGACAGGAACTTTAAAGTGGAATTCTAAAAGATGCCGCATCTCAACTTGATGTTGTGGTTTTGAACTGACCAGTCTCTATTCACCTGCAATTGCATTTGGCATGCATGCTATAGGCACGCACTGGACACCCCTGGAGGCACATGGGCATAGTTATACAAGAGGCTGGTGCAACCCTGCAAACGGTGTCTAGATGGGCCATGCTGTAGTAGGGGGTAGCCTCCCTTGGACCCACAGTGGCACAGAAGGTTCAGACAAAAGCTGTCAGCTATCTTAAGGTGCAAGTTTATTTAAGCCCCTCGAGACTGTTGTTACCATTTAATAGACGGTGCCCACCAATTATGATAGAACTACTAAATTTTGTACCTCTTCTTGGGACTGTAACCATTATGCTTACTATCCACTTGAGGTGATAGTAACTGCTAAGAGCGTTGAGTCTCTGTGTGAAAATATAAGTTGTTCCTGTTTGCACCAGAAAGTGTTGGTAACATTCCACTGGGTACAGCATCCCCGTCCACAATTCAACCTTCTGTGTTACTTTAGTCACACTTGTAGTTTACTTGGAAAAGGAGGCAGTCAGTGGAGTGTGTGAAAATAGTGGAGTGGATGATTGGCTTACTGATGCCAAAGCACTGGTCATAGATGCCAGATTAATCCTTTCCAATCCACTGTCTGACGTCTGAAGAGATTATGATTTAGGGCTGTACAGCTGCAATGTTGGAAGACGTCCGTCGGAGTTCTCTTACTGTATATTGCCAGCCCCTCTGCTGTTGGAGCCTATCCAACATGTCACCTCATGCAGTACTGGCTTTAGCCAGCAGATAGCGCCGTTGTATAACCGCAGAAAAAGAGTAAGCCCCCCTAGGAAAACCAGGATACAATTTGGATTGGAAAGGGTTAAAGTAGCTCAGCATGCAGTGCTATTTGTCCTATAAAATCATGGACACCATGATGGAAATCCAACAGACCCCGCTGACTGTTGGTGTCCATCGTGTGACGGATCCTCTGCTGCCATCATATTAGTTTTTGTTTTCCTATGAGAAATGTGAACATAAATGGAAGCTCGGCCAAATTACACAAGTGTGAAGAAGCTGCCATGACATCCTCCGTAACGATTGTGCATGATAATGGCGTCATCGTTAACCATTTGCATTATTAGCTATCGTGTATATATACATATACATGCTGACCCTTGTTTTCATGTATGGTATATTGTAAGGGTAAAATTACAATTTGGCATTAATTTTGGCTTCATTTCCTGGAATTCTTCTGTTTCTTGTACCCAATCTCATGGTTTATATGTGCAGATTCCTATCCTCTGTGTATGGCTCCTAGGCGGCAGATAAAGGCAGGGTCCTGTGTGGGGTACATGGTCATACCCCCTACTTCACATACACGAGTGAAGACTGAGATGCCATGTGGGCAACACATTGGGAGAGGATAGTGTAACCTCTTCTTTAAAGACGTCAGTGTGCGTACATATGTTGTACCGCAGTCGGCTGCAGGAGGTCACAAAGTTTGGAGACTCTATTACTATTTTATTGAATTGTTATATTCGCAGCTTTAAACCGAGCTTTGGGGCAGTCTTGTCCTGATAATTGCCGGGCTGCGGATGTGTAGCCCAGCAATTAGTGCTATTACACATTAGTAGTACTAATTGCCTGCAGTTAGCACCTGCCAGCTAAGTTACTGACACTTTTCATTAACATTCCGGTTGATGGTAAGGTTACTGATGGTTGTCGGGAACGTTACAAGTGTCAGTGATGTCGCGGATAACTGTATTGTTCCTGACAATGCACAACTGTCAGTAACGTCACTTTACAGACACGCTCTGTACGAGGAGCAGAATAACAGCAGCCCCTGGCAGGGCGGATCTTATGATGGAACTAAACGGACCCCACTGATTATATAATGGGGTTTGTTGGGTTTCCAGCAGGCCATCCAGGATAAAATCGTGCTGCGCTATTTTGCCCTGTGTTTTTATTATATATCGGTGATGGATATACCGATGCTGATGTAAACGAGCCCTTACTTCATGATGCGGGGCCCACGTATAGCGCCACATCTGAAGATAAATGACTGCTGTGGATGATGTTGGAGAATGTAAATGTATTAAACTTTGACTATACGTTCTACACACGGCGCAGGGTGGATTCTTATGGTGATAAGGGGGGACTACTATCATCAGAAGGATCACTCGAATGAGAAAATGCAAATGACAGTCATTCCACGGCCACCAACAGAGTGATGAGAGATTTGCTAACTACCGTAATTGTTGGTCGTCTCTTTTCACCTCAACGAAAAAAATAGTCACCAGTTGATCAAAAGTCATCTGTGTAAAGTCAGTCGTCATTATTTGAACAACTGCACAAAAGAATTTGCCTGGAGATCCCCTCCGGGAGCGATGTTTCTGAGAACAACTCTCATTCATACGCTTCAGCGGCTTTTCTGAGCAACTGCTTGAATGCTAGCTCCTTGGGGTAAAGGTATGCAAAAAAAAAAAAAAAAATTTTTTTTTCACTTCAGTGGGCTCATTAGGCATGTTTTGGCTATGTGTGTGGTTTTTTCTTTTTTCTTTCCCTTTTTTAACTCTGAAAACCCCTTTAATTGAATCTTCGACCCCTTAGTGGCATAACTAATTTTAGCCCCAAGAGCCAGTAAATAATTTCCCTTTTTGTGTTTCAGTGGACATAACTTTATTTTTTTTCATCACTGTAGCTGTACGACACCGTTTATTTTGTGGGATGAGCTCTAGTTTTAATAGGAACCAATTTGATAATTGTAATGTTTTATAGGATGTGTTGCTATGGATATAGCGGTACCAATTATGGCTAGGGTTTTTTGTTCTTTTTGTTTTTTTTCAATATTTAAAGCCTTGTGTAAGGAAAAAAAAGTTTGTTTTTTTTGGCTTTTTTTTTTTGTAAAAATCTTAACACAGTATAGAGGAGGGATTTAGATGAGAAAGTTCTCGTCATTTCACTCCTTTTCTGGGAAAAACCCCATATATGACAATCTGAGGGCAAATATGCTCTCTTATTGATGATGGGGTGATGACATGAAGAAAAATTCATGTCATTCCTCCCCTGGGACAGGGAGACATACAGAAGAGTGACAGATTTTGCATGCAACCAACTCCTGTTCATAGGCTATATTTGGGCGTATGGATGTCAGAGGGAAATCCCTCGCCAGGATCCCCACTTTGTGCCAGGTTGGAGGGCAGTAACTTTAGTGGACTAGGCTTGTGTCCAACTGGCCAGGGACTAACCCAACTGTTTCCCAGGAGTCTTGGACTGATCCCACATTTAAAGGGACATTTCCAACTCGGCATTTCATGGCCGAGATGAAAACCCCACAGCTATTTCCTTACAACTTTGCCAGGTGTTACAGAAGCAGCCTTACGTTGCAGCCTTATGTTGCTTCTGTAACTCCCATTGAAGTGAATGGGAGTTATGGAAGCTGTGTAGTGTGCTGTGATACCCAGTTTCCTTAACTCTTGTGCTGTGCTACGCTGTTTCTGTAACTCTCTTTCACTTAAACGGGCGTTACAGAAATGGCGTAAGACTGCCGCTTTGGCTGTTTTTGTAACACGGGAACTCTGAAATGGGATAATCCATTTAAAGGGCAGCAACAGTATTGATAGATCTGCCGCTTTATGTGACTAAAACTAGAAAATGTGGCTTACATATGTGATACCATCATCCATTTGTCTGCCGTTAGATCTGCGAGGGGCGATTTATATTTGCAATGAATTCCCCTTTAAATCGATGCAGGTGCCTCAACTAACTGCATCTGATGAAGAACGCACTTTAAACTTTTTTTATGGGTCTAGAAGAGAAATTTCCAACCCCCAAAATGCTAGACAATGCCCTTCTATTAGTAAACATGTACAAGTTGGGGCTTCACATTCTCCGGCTCTTGTCTGATGATCCCGGAGGAGGGAGTATTTTATTTGTGTAGAACTCATTTGTAGGACAACAAAGCATGAAATTGCTCTTTGCTTTTGGCCACGGACCTCACCGGTTGGTGATTAGGAGTTGTTGCTTCCGCGGTTTGCAGCTGTTATATTTCACATTGTAAATGTTTCATTGTCCTAAAAACAAACAATTCTTATCTTCACGGGAAAAGTGTTTCTTCTACATCACTAGTTACAAAAGTTCCAGTTCACCTGTATTTACATTTGGGGGCAGTATGGAGTAGCAGCTCTATGTGCCACTTATGTGGCCGTCTGGTAATGCGCTACGTAAAAATGGCAGTGTTTTACTGGCATAGGAAGCTGCATATCTGTGCGTATTGCGCTTTTTTTTTCTTGTGCAGGCCTGCGCACGAACAGTGTATTTTATGCACGCAATTCTGCATCGGCTTTCTGTTTTTTTTCTTCTTTTTTTTTCTTATTTTATCAATTTCCTTCTCATGTCTCCTAGCAACTTGCATGAAAAAAAATGCCACACACGCAATGTAATTGCTCATGCACTGCATTTTGAACGTACCCATAGAAGACAATAGGGCTCTTATGTGTGGTAAAAGAGAAAATGCGGCGTTCTTTTTTTTTCTTTTTTTTTTTTTTTTTTTACGCGTGTAACATACGCAATAAATACACGCAAGTGTGAGTGGAACAATGAAAATCAACGTATCTGCATTGACTCCAAGGGAATCAAAAGTACTAATTAAGCTACACAGCCTTTTAAATCACATCGCCGGTGTGTCCTGCACCAATATGAACAGTCCTCAGCAGCACAGAAATCGGGGTAAAATGTGTAGACTTTTGGTGCAGTGACGTTTGCGCTATCACGTGCATTTTTTGAACTTGCGTTCGTCTGAAGCCGGCCTTAGCTTCCCTCTATACGCAACAATATGATCCCAATAACAAGTGCTGATCAATGAGATCAGCGTTCGTTTAACTGGCCTCACACAGGCCACGATCAGAATGATTGGGTGACGAATGATCATACATACAGTTGTTGATCCGCCCATACAGTTTCATCATGGTCGTCGGCAAATTCTCTGTTTATACAGGAAGGTGTGCTGCCAATAACAATGATTTTTGCAATTGCACAAAAGGTACGATCAACCGAGGAGCGAGCAGGTGCCGCTTCATGATCGGGTCATCCTAGCATTTGTGCCCATTCATTTGCCCTATGAAAAAGGGCTTTTAGCCAAAAACTTTATCAGTATCATGAAAGTCAGTTTATTCTGCAGCCCCCCGAGAGTAGCTGCCATTGTAACGTAAGCAAGTCTCCCCATATTATCCAGAGGATATGCCTACTACAGGATACATATGTAGTAAATGAAAGTACCACCTCTGGGACCACTACCTAGAATAGAGCAGCAGAATAAAATTAGAATACCAATCGAATTCAACAGAATCAGGAGGATGGCATAAAAATCCAACTGATGACAAAGGGGACCTCCGCTACAACGTTTGTCTATATTTTTCTGTTAACATACTGGAGGGACAAAACATAAAAAAAAGGCAACGTAAGCAAAATCTTAAATGGCTCCAAATTTCCTGTTTCTTTATCCATAGTCCTATAGTTAGACCGAACGCACACGACCGGGTCAGATCCCGCAGCAGAATCTGATCCTGTGCCTGGCCAGGGACCCCAGATTACCTGTCTGAATGCTTTTTCTTCTGTACTGCAGATTTCCAGGCCAGCGCGCCGGGGAACATGTGCAGTACAGATGTGACCACGTTGTCACTCGGTGATGGCGCGGCCTTTGTGGAAGGGCCCTGGGACGGAAGGCTTTGCATATGATTTCTGCTCGTGGGCCTGGAAACCCACTTTTACATTGCATGCTATGGTAGGCATTTGCTGTGGAATCCAGAGGCGGACGCCCTATCCGAATCTTGCAACTCAAATCCGGCTGTGTGCAAGTGGCCTAAGGGTAAGTATTCACCGGATGGATATGCTGTGGAAAAGCACCAAATCCAGACCAAATAATGTGGATTTTTTTTGCAGATTTTTCAGTGGCTCCTAAAAATAAGAGAAGTCAATGAGTTAGAAATCCTCAGATCATGGATTTTATGGCAAAAATCTGCAACAGTCCATTTCATTGCAGATTTTGACTTCACCAATGAAGTCAATGGGGAAAATCAATATCAAATTTGCAACATAAATTAATGTGTGCCACAGGCCAATGGAAGGTAGTATGTTTGTTACTAGACTTCATTAATGTATTGGAATAAGAATTATAAGAGAGAGAAAAATGTGGTACTGATTGTAGATTGACAGAGATCAGCGCCTATTCTCTGCCCCTCTATGTAATACATTCCAGGCCGCTGGAACTGCATGGTGCTGGTGCAGAGGTTGATGGAAGCCAGGATAGAGATAAAGTGGCAGATTCTCAGTGCAGAGACCCTCCTAACACTCCCTCCTCGGCCATCAAAGTGACAGCGCAACACATCAAAACTCTCTCTGAAGACTCTAATTAATCAGAGCACATAGGGATCTGACCCGTATATGTTAAATCCCCATAGGTTATATTGGTGCATGTAAAAAAAAAAAGTGAATATTTCCACGACCGTGCAAATTATAGTTTCGGAACCCTGTTTGTCAAAAGACCCTACTGTAGAAATGTCCATGGTTACTTCTTGATAGAAGCTCTAGTCCAATTTTCAGAGTATCAGTCTATGAATTGTTTGATCTTCCCTGATGAAGAAGATACATTGTAGCTATAAAGTTGCAGGTTGTGTAATCATTATTTTCCCATAGCATGGACTTTGATATAAGGTACAGACGTCTTTACTTGTAAACAGATGTGATGCTTTCTGTGCTACTGTGTAGACCCGCCATCTGTAAGACCGAAGAGGGTTAAAGCTGTGCTGTTTCATCCTGTGTTGTTGTAAACAGTAATTGCGGAGACGTCACCGGACATGAGGCCTCTCTTCTTGTCGGAGACCTCCTCTGTAACAGCAACATCATGGATTACTTAAACCAAGAATAACAACTGTGCCTCAGGAACAAACTTCTCCGCATTGTGGTTTGCAATTGGAATGAAAGCTGAAAGGGGGGAAAACACGAACACCTTATCTAAACTCCAGCCGAATTAATACAGAAATCATCAATCGGATGTAGCAGATGGGACTGTGACAACAGAATGTAATTTACTGTCGCTGTCTCTGCCGACTTTAATCATTGTACTGCTTGCATAAGGATTCCCAAGCTCCCAGTGTCAGCGTTAATTAAATTATAAGCCTTTCAAATAGTAAGGATTTGGCATTTGTTTTATTTTTATTTTGCACTATAAGAAGTGAGAGCAAAGTGAGGCTGGAGCCTAAGGAGTTATTGCGCTCTGTTGCCTTACCTTAATTGTTACTTTTGCCATAAATGTAACTGATCTAAATTCTTCAATACTTGTGAAGTATGTTTAAATAGTCACTGCACTTTGAGAGAACTTGTGCTAAAATGATAAGCAATTTGATGATTAGCAAAAGTGCATCTCATGTTATTTGCTGTGGCATGGTAGTACACAGAATAGCCTGCAGGGGTCTGTAAACAGGCCTTCTGTGTGCTAAAAATGAAAGAACACCTGTGGGTGTGGCAGGAATAAAGATAAAAGCATCATTTCCTGCCATACTCAGCGGGAAGAGGCTACTGAGGCAGCTACAGGAGCTGCAAGCCTGAGTTCAGGTGCGGACTAGACTGTGTCTGTCACGAGTCTGACAGGGAAGGACGCCCCCTAGATTTACTGGTTGTGTATAGCAACAAAGACACTAGGGATTGTCAACTTAGAAGTTATGTTGTGCTTTGGTGTATATGTAGTTTGTTGAGGTTGTAAACCCTTGCTGTGTGCAACAAAGCTGGCAGATGCCAGAGATTTAAAGAAATCCAGTTGTCCAGAGTCTCCGTGAGTGGTGCAGTTTATCTTGGGTGGAGAAGATGGCAATCCTATTTGGTGACTAATCCTCATGTTGTCACATTACCTAAAACTAAGTTTTTGTGCTGAAAAACGCTTTTTAAGCGCTGGCCATCAGGCATCTCTCTTTGTTGTAAGAGTACTTCAACAGGGGCCGATTTGCCCATGTGATTGCCCAAAAAAGCAATTACGGGGGACTGTCATCCAGTGTAAACATGAAACCCAACAGTTCCCATGTTCCCTCCATTATAGGCCTTGCCATGTGCCTTGCAAGTAGATTAAGGCCATAATGCATATGTTTCTGAACACAGGACAAACAGGGGGATCCATTGTGGGGTGCAAGTCTTCATTCATATGTGTGCTTTACAAAAAAAAAAAAACGTTTTTAAAATGACACAATTGCCAAAAAAGAGAAAATCGTAATTTTGCTACCTTACATGCTACCTTACATAGGCCCCCTGTCCACGACCGAGGCGGAATATCGCTAGCGATATTCCACTGCGGGGGGGGGGGGGGGCGGCACTGAGAGGTCTCTGAGGACCGTGGAGAATCGCGGCCATCGGAGCATTTATATCCTACAGAGAATCGCTATGATTCTCCGCTCGTAGACGCCAGCGCTGCGCTTTCCATAGCAACCCTATGGAAAGCTTCAGAGCGTGATGCGCAGGCGATTTATCGCCTGTGGATCATCGCCTGTGGACAGGCAGCCTTAGATTCATTCAAAAACTGTGGGGCCAAAATACGCAGTACACCCCTAGATGAATTTGTTCAGTTTTCAAAATGGGGTCCTTTGTGGTGGTTCTCCATCGTTTTGGACGCTCAAGGGCTCTACAAGTGTTCTGTGGGGCCTAAAACACCTTCAAGCAAAAATGTCTGTTCTGAAAGCCACCGGCTGCTCCTTTTCGTTTTGGGCCCCATTGTGTATACGGACATAAGACTAGGGCCACAATGTGTATGTTTCTGAACACAGGACAAACAGGGGTATCCATTTTGGGGTGAAATGTAAATCCTCATTTTCATGTGCACTATAGAAAAAAAATGCCTTTAAAATTACATATTTGCAAAAATATGAAATTTTATTTTTTTTCTCTTCTAAATTGCATTAACTCCTGGAAAAAACTGTGCGGTCAAAATACTTTTGACCCCCCCCCAGTGAATACATTAAGGGGTGTAGTTTTTAAAAAAGGGGTCATTTGTGGGGGTAGCTATCATTCTGACACCTATGAGCCTTTGCAGTCTTGGCTTGGTGCAGGAAAACAAAGTGTTCTTCAAAATGTTGATAATGTTAAATTTGTACGTCTCCTAAATGGTTAAAAAAACTAAAGTTTTTCAAATGTGCATCCAGAAAAAAATAAACAGATGGAAATATATATCTTGTCAAAAATTTGTACAGCATGTTTGCACATATTTGAGATTATGCAGTTGAAATTGTGAAAAAAATGACAATTTCTTTTTCAAAATGTTCCCAATTTTGGTGTTTTTAATAAATATATATCTTCTATTGGTCTATTTTCACCAGCTAAATGAAGTACAATATGTGGTGAAAAAAAAATGTAAGAATCACTTGGATATGCAAAGCCTTTATGGAGTTATTTTATGTTAAAGTGACACATGTCAGATTTCCAAAATTTGGCTTGGTCATTAAGGCGCAAACAGGCCTCGTCATTAAGGGGTTAAACCGGCAGTCTTTCATCTTTGAAAAATTGCCTGTTTATTCAGAATGCAAGCAGACAACCAGGATAAATCTCCGGCGCACTACACCTCCATTCAGAGTTCTTGTGTTAGGAGTGTAAAAGTATCCTAATTTGCCAGCAATAGTACCTTTACATGGGCTGATGGTTACCTGAATAATTGCTCAAGTTACACAGCAGCAAGTATCTTTGGCATCGCTCATAGCACTGTCAGAATGGAGGCGGATTGTCCGGAAAGTGTTCTCCCCCTCCCACCCGCCTCTATTCACAGTAAGCAATTCTCGTTCAGTCGCTGCGTGGATTTACACAGGATAATTACCATTCGAATTCTTATGGGAGCTTGAACGATTCTGATCAATGATGGTCTCATATAAAAAGGCCATTACCATATCAAAGTAATTTACCAGACATAACTGAGTAGAACACAAGACTTAGGTGTGGGTGTTATCTCATGCTGCCCATAGGAGTCTGCAGAGGGGGAAAGATGTACATGCTGCAGTGTGAGAAACTCATGCAATGTTGCTTCTTGAGCTAATAGTAGGCAATTTATTGTCTTACAACTACTGAAATCATTTCTACACTGCTCTGTACTGCTTTTTACACTGTCGTCTATGATGCTGTTATGCCTCTGTTTGCTGCATACAGTTAGGGATCAGAATCTGCAGTTTTTTTCTACATGCAGTATATAGAAAACAACGTAACGACTAGTCTATAGCCACCACCTTAGAGAAAATTGAAAATTAGGTATGCCGTCTGTAGAGAGGAAATCTGGTCACAAATGCAGGATACAGGTAATATAATGGCAGGAAATAGCGTTATTCTTCATGTGCACACATGGCAGCTTATTCTGAATATACAGGCATGCTTTTAAGTATTTTTATTTACATCTGGTAAAAAGGCTATCACTTTACTTGTATGGAATATCTAGCAAACAGTCTGAAATGCATGAAGAGAACTCACTCGGGCATTTATGGTAGACGTGGAAGGTACTGATTAAGGTAGTAAATTAGCTTTGTCTCCAGTGCTGATCACAATGGTGCAACACAATGTGATCACAAGGACAATCACACCAGTAATCTGTGTGACTGCTAGATGGTACATCATGTTGAGCGGTGGGTCACCCACTCTTTCCATGGAACTACATATGGTTGAAACTGTTGCTGTTGGCACTCCCCAGGAATTGTAGGACAGGGCTTATGCATGCAAAAAATGTCACAGGATTTCCTTTTCCTAACACCCTTTCTTTAAAAGTAAGCAAGTATCAGAAAATTTGGGCAAGTATGAGCTATACCAGAACACACTTTTTTTCTCTCTTTTTAAAGAAGTAGACCATTCTTAATGGATTATATTGCTGACATACCAATGAAGTTTGTGCATTCATGGTGTACACTCACTTTACTATGGCATTGGGGTGTCTGGACCTGCCTGGCATATGCTGGGCATCAGCAATAGTTAATGGGGTTGTCTAAGATAATTATATAGCTTTGGACCCCCTTGTGCCCTGAACTATGTGAACGCAATTTATTTACTGTGGTGCCGGAGTGCTGTTTTGACGACACAACATCTCACAGGTGACATCACTGAGCCAGAAAACCCAATGAGATCCCAAAAACCTAACGTAGAAACCCCTGACCGCTTTACAGGGCCTCCTATTGGCTGCAGTAGCCACATGGGTCCACCACCAACTGACCACTGCAGCCCGATGCAGATAGAAGACCGGAGCACCCAGCAGCAACGGAGAGGCAAATGGCATGTCTTTTACTACACATTTCAGCCCTCCACTGCCACTGATTGCCATCTTGGAAACCCTCTTTAAAGGAGTTTTCTGTTGCAAAATACTCATAATGGGTCATCGGTAGTTAATTGCTGTTCACCCACCACACTCGATTCCCAGTGATCGCTTCATCGCCGGCTGTCAGTGCAGCGTGGCGGATGTGCATCATAGGAGATGGGACCTGAAGTTACCTAGCTGGCTTCACCCTCATTGAAATCAGCAGGAGCTGGAGCAGCTATGTCACTTGCGCCTCTGGCACTGGAAATGGGTGCGGAAGTGTCATAGCTGCTCCAGCTCCTGCTGATTTCAATGGGAGTGAAACCAGCTAGGACACTTCAGGTTAGGATAGGTCATTGATATTTGTTTTGCCCGGAAAACCCCTTTAATGTTCCACATTGATGAGGAAAAATGAGAATTAAAGGGGTTGTCCCGCGCCGAAACGTTTTTTTTAATTTTTTTAACCCCCCCCCTTGTTCGGCGCGAGACAACCCCGATGCAGGGGTTAAAAAAACAAACCGCTCAGCGCTTACCTGAATCCCGGCGGTCCGGCGTCTTCATACTTACCTGCTGAAGATGGCCGCCGGGGTCTGCTCCCTCCGTGGACCGCAGCTCTTCTGTGCGGTCCATTGCCGATTCCAGCCTCCTGATTGGCTGGAATCGGCACGTGATGGGGCGGAGCTACACGGAGCCGGCATTCTGCACGAGCGGCTCCATTGAAGAGAGCAGAAGACCCGGACTGCGCAAGCGCGGCTAATTTGGCCATCGGAGGGCGAAAATTAGTCGGCTCCATGGGAACGAGGACGCTAGCAACGGAGCAGGTAAGTAAAAAACTTTTTATAACTTCTGTATGGCTCATAATTAATGCACAATGTACATTACAAAGTGCATTAATATGGCCATACAGAAGTGTATAGACCCACTTGCTGCCGCGGGACAACCCCTTTAACCATTTCTGCCAACTTGCTGGGACAGTCGTCTTGTAGCAGCGAAGCTGTTAACTTTTGGACTGCGTTCAGATCAAGTCTTGTGATGTCTAGTTAGCACGTACTTTGGCATACATGCAAAGCTGATCCCTAGTCTTCCATCAGCCTGACGTAGGCCTAAAGGTGGCCTTTTGACTTTTGCCTGGCCCATGTACGTCAGTAAACTGCAAAAATAGTGTGGAATTATGGAATAGCACTGTAAACTATGCTGTTCCATATAACTGTACTGCTATACTTTGTTTTCCTTTTTTTTTTTTTTTTTAATGATGGGAGCCTATGGGTAGCAGATGCCACTGTATTGCATCTGTCACCGGCCTCCATTTACATCTGTCAAAGAGAGGCTAAAAATGTGATGTGAACAGAAGCTTGTAAGTATGCCAGACATAAAGTATATAAGAAAGCCTCCTAGCATAAATAAAACTGAGAGGTTCCCCGTGGGACCTAAACTGCTCACTTATACTTTAACTGGGCAGCTCCTCTGGAGAGCAAGACAACTGACAGATTGTTACTTTGGCTATACTTTCACAGAAAGAGCAAAAATGCAACGTACATACAGTCAGAGAATAACCTTTCGCATTGCAACTTAAAGGAAGAGCAGATGATGTCTACCAGAGGAATAGCCACAGGGCTGCAGAGGTTGTATCTGGGCTTGGAGCTTGAAGGAGCCCAGAGAGAACATCAGTATTATAAATGCTAGGTAAGATAACCTGTTACAGATCTTACATTACAGCCCAAATGCTTTAAACTAAACTATACAACCTTTTCACAATGATAAATATGCAATAGCTGGGGGTGGGGCTCCCTTCTACATAGTTTCTTGGATTAAAAATAAAAATCTCCATAGGGCTCTATTCACACCGGCAGCATGGCTTCAATTCAAAATGAATGTGATAGCACTGTTCCAGCTGTCTGTTTATGGATTCTGGCTTGGCTTTCAGTTCCCAGTCATTGTTCCAAGGCTTGTATAAAGAGTCTAACATTGACTTGCAGGAATGCTGCCTTCAAATAGGTGGTGCTGAGCTATCATACGTCACAACCAGATAATACCCAACAGGACAAATGGCTTGTAACAGGGTGTATGAAAAAAGTTTTGGTATATGTTATATACACACTTTTTTTTTCCTTAGGTTTTAACGTGATAGTTTAACCCCTTGGTGACATCTGTGCATGTACGGAGGATGTGCGTGGGGATTGTATGTAGTGGGCTCGTGAGGCAAGCCCGTTCTATACATGGTGGGTTTAAACTGTCTTTGACACCTTACATCTGACCGCACAGCCACTATCAGACAACTCGGATCGCAGCTGTTAATAATTTAGATGCTACTGACAATTCTGACAGCAGTATTTAAATGTCCCAAAAGACTTCCCTGCATTAACATTGCGGGGGACCTTTCGAGAGTCACAGCAGTGTCTGACCGCTGTCTAGTATACTGTAGCATCCGTATACAGAACAGCTTCCGTCCTGCGTACTGTTAGAAACCTGTCGGCCCTTGTCCGACATCGGAGCTATGCAGGGAAATCTTAATGTTGGACGAGGGTCGACACAGGATTGGAAAGGGTTAATTAGTACATGAGTTTTCAACAAGTTTTTAAAATTACACCAGGTTCTTCTTGCCCACTCATTTGCTGCTGCTTGCACACTGTTTCATGCCTAAGTTCAGATTTTTTTTTTTTTGGTGGTCTTCCCCATTTTCTGCTGTTTGCAATCCACTTTCAAGGAGGCGGTGTGTAGCAAGCCTAGCATTGTGCCAGTAGTTCACTGTCCTGACTTCCCATGCTTTTTCTGGCAACGAAAAGTGAATCTTTTACATTTGGCAATGGACATGGGTTTTCAGTAGTTATTGCTCTCCTAGTGGGATTGCAGCAAAGGCTGCATGTAAAAATGTCTTTTTTTTTTTTTTGTGGTTGGATTGATTTTAGTTATAGTGCTGTTAGGAGATGTGACAGGGCGCTGCGTGATGCATTTTATATACTTGTCCGCGATCCAGCACTGTCTCCCTCTGGAGATTGTGCAGCGCTGGAAAATCTGATTTTTTTCAGAGTCCTGTGTGAGCGCATTTCTCCCATAGACTAGTATAGGATGGCCTGTACTATTAGAGATGCGGAACTCCATTCACAAAACTTTTAGATTTTTGTTTTAGCTTGAATTGTATGCATATTTATCAATATTATGTTTGTGATATTTATTTAAATGTTTTAGGATTTATGTTTTTATTTTAATTGGCTGCATGAGCAAACCTTGCACATTAAGGCCTCATGCCCGCGGCCGTGTTAGACTCCGCCAGTGGAATATCTCAGCGGAGTCTGACACGGTGCCCCACAAAGACCCCATACTCACCTCTCCGGATCCGCCGCGAGAGTCCCATCCGGTGTGCATGCGTAGTGCAGCGCTTGGCGCATATTCTCGTGATACTTCCGCTGTGCTCACATCGGAAGTATCGCGGGACGGCCGGCTTCCATTGACCACAATGGAAGCCGGCCGCTTGGTTTTCAGTGGCAAATAGAACATGCCGCGATTTCTTTCACGCTTTGGAAATCCATGGTAGAATTCTGCAGCGTGAACATTGAAAGGCAGAAAGCTATTAGGTTCAAGTGAACCTAATGGCTGCGGAATAACGCCGCAGATTTCTGCCGTGTGTCACACCGCAGAAATCCGTCCGTGGGCATTAGCCTAAAAACCCACTGGTGGCGTCTGTGTGCCATGCCCCAGATGAAGCTAACAGGCTAAACTCGAGTTGGATGGTCATTCGAACATTGCCTGTCACGTGGAACGGCAGCAGTTTTTACTTTACATGCCTGTTTTGCTATTTTGCTGCATATTTTGGACAGTCTGCGGCATTCTTTTTCTGCCCAAAAGACGGAAACCGGACAAAACCAGAAGCCTGTCCGTTTGCTTTTCATTTTTTTTGTAACCCCATAGAAATCAATGGGGAAAAAATTGATGCGTTTTTTCCGTTTTATTCAAGTTTCTCTCCTTCCAAAACGGAGCAGAGACAGAAGCCCTGAACTGAGCGCAGGTGTGAACGCAGCCTTCATCTTCCTTACATTGTTTCCTTCCAAGCTTATAATGAATAATACATGTTACATAACTTGTTACATTGCAGGATCGTAGATACAGATGTGTGGAACATTTCAGGTGTAGCAGAGTCGTATAGGTTTTACCACCATCTGGAGGGCTTGCTAAATTCTCCATAGTGTTTACAGCAGAGCCTATGGCAAGGTTGCACAACATGCTGCCTGGTCAGCACATGTAGCTATGTAATCCCGTGCGGCCCCCATGTGCTTGTTGTGTGCGGTCGCATACTTGTAGTTACCATGTCAGAACGAAAAGAAGCAGCGCACGATCAGGAGCAGGGATAGGCAAGTACTAATGGTGCACAACCCATTGTAGATTCTGGTATTTGTGTACCGCTGGGCTGTTACTGCAACACCCAGAATCTACAATGGAGGGAGCCGTAGTCATGTGTGGCTGTCTCTCTGCAGTACTAATTGGTGTGAAAGGGACTCCGTTCTCCTGATAGGTTCTACTTCCACCTAAGGGACAATTATATATTCACTCACTGCAGCAGTAGATCTGTGTTGGTCTCTCTCACTCAGCCCCTCCTTTCTCTATAGACTTCTATGGGGAGCATCTCTGTGTACATCTCTCTGTACCTCCTCCTCTTCCCCCTCAACTCTCCATAGATTTCTATGGGCAGCATGTAATTTCATCTTTCAGTGAGCTGACAGTCCTTTTGGGAAACGACGATGAGTTTTTAAAAAGATTTTCAGAGGAGGAAAGAATCCTAATTAGTGAAGAAAGAAGCATTTTTCTCTAATGGGATATTTTACAGAGGTTTTTTATTTTTTTAATATTTTCTTGAATTTCTGATTTGCACAGTGTTTTTTTTTTTTTTTTTCCCTTTTTTTAAAAAATGGTGACCATTCAATGCAAATATGCAACAAAATGTCATTTTAAGGGTGGCTTCACACAAACGTGTGCATACGCGTGTACAAAAGCACGCGTCTACGATAACCAATGCATTCCCTATGGTGTGTTCACATGTCCATGTTTTACAGGCGTGCGCCTGTAAAGATCGGACATGCGGGCACCATAGGGAATGCACGCATTGCCTTCAATGGAGCTGTGGCTGCTGCTGGCAACTCCATTGAAGGCAATGGTCTGTCAGCACCCCTTAATAGTTTTTCAGGGAAGAGCTTTAAATATAAGCTCACCCCTGAAAAACTACCATTTTAGTGTAAAATAAATATTTACCTGTCTGCCACTGCCGTGTCGCCCGCAGAATTCCCTACTGCAGCTGTAGACGGCTGCGGTAGAGGATCCAGCTGCCGGCAACCTGTAATTGTTTTTTAGGGAAGGGCTTTAAATATAAGCCCTTCCCTGAAAAACAAGGCAAACTAGTGTTAAAAAAACCCCCAAAAACACATACTCCCCTTTCTTCAGCTGCTGGGGCTGCAATTCAGTTCTTTGAGCAGCAGGGAATTAAAATCCCCGCTTGCTGAAAGAGCTGCTTCTGATTGGCTGAGGCGCTTAGCCGATCATAGGCAGCTCTCACCTATCATTCATTCAGTGAGAGCTGCCTGTGATTGGCTGAGCGCCTCAGCCAATGCGAAGCAGCTCTTTCAGCAGGCGGGGATTTTAATTCCCTGGCTGCTCAAAGAACTGCATTGCAGATCTAGTTTGCCTTGTTTTTCAGGGAAGGGGTTATATTTAAAACCCTTCCCTGAAAAACAATTACGGGGTGCCGGCAGACGATTGCCTTCAATGGAGCTGCCGGCGGCAGCTGCGGCTCCATTAAAGGAAACGCGCACCTGCATACACACGTATTTTTAGCGCGTACAAGGGTGCGCACTTATGTACGCTGAAACACACGCTCGTGTGAAGCCACCCTAAGTACTTAATCAAGTACTTAAAATGACGTCTTGCACATTTGCATTAAATAAAACTTCAGACACAAGCATTTGAGTGCAAATCTGAATTCTAGGAACACATGCTATATAAGCTGCACATTTCTGTAGTTTTATTGGTTTAAGCACCAGATTCTTTAGCTGTTTTATGCCTCTGGCACACTAGCGTATTTAGGTCTGTGTGCTGCTTGTTCTAATTCATTTGCAGCACACAGACCCATTATAGCCCATGGGGCTATGATCAGTCTGTTTTTTTTTTCACACGGACCCATTAAAAAACTCATCACATGTTCTATGCGTGTTCGTATTGTGGACGAGAATTAGGACATGCAAATGCATACAAATATGTGATCACTTCTGGTATTGGATGAGCGAGCATACTCGGTAAGGCGATTTACTCGAGAGAGCATTGCCTTCTTCGAGTAACTGCTGGCTCATCCATGAAGATACGGGGGGGGGGGGCGCGGGGGTAATTGCAGAGTTGCGGAGGGGATCAGGAGGGAGAGAGATCACTCCCCCGCGCCGCCCCCCGCCGCCCTTCCCCCTGAGTCTTCAGGGACGAGCCAGCAGTTACTCGAAAAAGTCGAGTAACTAGGTGAATCTTGTGCAATAGCTCAGGAGGGTTTAGATTACTTATAATAAACCTTTAAAATAGGCAGATGACAGGGAGTCTCATTGCTGTGACTACCAGCGATCAGCTGTGTGTAATCTATGGTTGAACTGTGCAGTAAGTGTTAAATTCCCCTGCAGTGCCATCACTGGGCAAATGAAGTATTACACGTTGCCAATTGAAACCAATAGGCTTTCCATCTAATGCATGGGTGCGCCACAATGGGAGACTCTTTTCTTAACTACTCTCAACTCCCGCTAACGGATAGATTTTTTAAAATCCATGTAACCAGTTAGCCGTCCTGATCAACACCAGTAGGCAAGTCAAACACACTGGAGATGCAGAACCGGTTGACTAGAGGTGAGTATACCAATAAGAGCACATGCTTAGTGTTATGGCCGCTGGTATAGGGGGGCACTTTGCAGGAGTCAATTATATGGACCTGCTACGAATCAATTGAATTTTAACTGCGGAAGGAAATCTCCGGCCCTGTCTAGGTTGGGGAAACGAGTGAGTGATGTTTAACTCTCGCGTACACCCTGTTCAGGATGTGCTGCCCATATTAATGAGAGAATTTGCACTATTTTCCATTGTACTGAAATATTTTGTTTTTCAATTCTCTTGCTCCTTTTTTTTTCTCCCGGATGTATTAAAGTAGTTTATTGATCTGTTCACAATTCTTTCTTATTGTTTATCCATATAACTTGTACATTAGCAGAAGCAAAAAAAAAGATAAAGTTCTCAATTTTCTTTTCTGGACACGGAACAAAGTACTCAATGCACAGCAATTTTCTGTAATTTATGTTTCTTGCTTCTGAAATGCATTGTGTTTTGGAATTTCCAGGCTGCGCAGCATTGGCAGTAATCAATGACTGCAGCTATAGAGTGATTTATATACATGCGAAGGAAGATCACTTGTCTAATTCTCTTTATGCTATTGGCTTTGAAGGTGTAAGCCACTTGAAGCCCTTTGTTGTTTTCTCCTCATTTCAGCTCTCCATAACCATAAGTGGAAGAAAGCTAATGGCATTAACACAGGTTATGTAATGTCTATGAATGTAGAATTCCGTTTAGTTTTTTTTCCTCAAACCCGATCATGCAGTAAGTTTTAGGCTTTGTTCACATTGCATTAAACTATCTCTCCCGAGGTTGTATCGGAATCCCGAAGGTGGGATATAGATGTAACCTAGGATGGCACCAAAGGCTTTCATGTTCAAACCAAAACTAATAAAGTCTATGTTTCAGCAGGTTTCTGTTCCTCCTGGCATTCATGTTGGACAGAATAATGCAGTTAACTATGCTATTCTGTCTTGCACAAATGCCGGAGAGCAACGGAAAAGCTGCCTAAATGGAGGCCTTATTGGTCCACGTTTGAGCAATGGTTCCTTTCCAATGATTCAGACAGAACCTAGAGGTTTTGCAATAAGTGGCCATTCTAAAGGAATTGGCGCAAAAATAACATTCATCCATAGTACAGAGAAAGCCAAAGGGCTCTTCTACAAATAGAAGAGCTAGGTGGTGAAAAATGCACCTGGAGTAACAAGTCCAAGGGCAAACAGGATTTTGTTTGTACATTTTCAGAAGAAGCTGGCCCATAGAACAGGTTTCACACCGGGGAAGCTGTTTCTGACCATACGGTACATTCAGGCCATACAACTGCTCCAGGGGTAATGTAGAATAACAAAAAATGTGGGAATCAGAGTAGCGCTCCTACAGACATAAGATGGGATAACAATAAAAGATACAATTGTATTGGATGGACTTACCCTGGTACTCAGTGAGGCCACTGGGGTGCCCCACCGGTACCTCCAAATCCAGAAAAGCCTATAAGAGTGGCGGTCCTCGGTCCCAATCCTAGATGGAGAGCAGCTCAGGTCTTTGTGTGCCCCTGGTGTAGGGGACCCAATGATGTGTAATCCAAGGATGAGAAAAAATGATCCAAGCGCTTCCCGGGAGAGAGGCAGGTCCACTCAAAAGTTATTTTGTCCTTTAAAGTTTTATTTGCAACGCGTTTCAGCCCTTAATGTGGGCCTTTTTCAAGCATGGATGCCTCTCTCCCGGGAAGCGCTTGAATCATTTTTTCTCATCCTTGGATTCCAGGGGAAATGTAGCATCACATGCCAGCCATTCCAGTGAATATCCAGTTATGTTGATGGGCCGTGTCTGCCAGCGGCTGAGTTGTCCTTTCTATAGTGACCATACGCCTCATGAAAAGGATTATCATTGTGAAAGAACCCCTTTGTTAGAACTGGAGATTGCAGACCTTCATCTATGTAGTAGCATAGTGGAGGTTGCACCAAGGTTCGAGCTACATTCGTGCAAATGGAGATGGGGATTTAATTAGAAATCATGGAATCCTTTGTACAGAGAAGGTAAAGGTTTCTTCTTCATCATGTATTACCATAAGGGAGGCTTGATCAATTCCATCTTCATTCTGACACTGGAGAGTAACCTATAACTAGTCAAACAGTAACCAGCAACTAAAGAAAGAGCAAGAGGTTATATAACTCATGTCAAGCCTGATGTTCACCTCCACGTGGCTTTGTATTGCGTTAGAAGATACCTGCTAAAAGCTGCAAAATTGTGATCTGTGGCTTAACCCTTAAAGGGCTTACCTATGTAATGGGTGCCAGCTTGCGGGGAGGGGGTCTCTATTGTTACTGGGGCCGCTGTGGGGGGGTCACTATTGTTACTGGGGTCGCTGTGGGGGGGTCACTATTTTTACTAGAGGCCGCTGTAGGGGAGGGGGGGTCACTATTGTTACTAGGGGCTGCTGTGGTGGGGGCACTATTGTTACTAGGGGCCGCAGTGGGGGATCACTATTGTTGCTAGGGGCTTCTGTAGGGATCACGATTACTACTGGGGCCGCTATTACTACTGAGGCCACTGGGGGGGGGGGGTTGCCATTTCTACTAATTGGATGGACATATGTATTTTTTCAGCCTAACATACTACGTTACTATGTTATCGAAAGGATCACACTCCCATTGTGCGGCCGTGGTTAGGTGAAATCGCAGCCGTTGCATGGGAACATGCCCTTATGGTATATTTGAGATTTATATATGTTTAATAATTTAATGTAGCGCACAAGGCATCATGAACTTTTTATGTGTCTCATTTATTTTCACTGATACTATATTTTTCTCCTCTTTACCCTTTAATCTGGATCTAAAAATGAGTTCAAGACAAATATGGCACAATCAGACCAGTCATTAATGTATTTATTTATTTATTTTCCTTTGTTGCCTATGTTTATTTGACCGCATGATGCTTTACAGATTACCCTGAAATGCTACATATGACTCTGAATTCATCAAAACACCCTCAGGTTAAAATTACACACTGCGGCTGGTAGTCTTGATGGCAGACTAGGCTTCATGTAAGAGAAGGAAGAGTTACATTAAAGCTGGAATTACACATAAAATGCGGCGTTTTCTAGAAGTAAAAACAAACTATGACTGACCTCTTTTATGTTGTGTTGCTTACGGCTACAGGCGTTGGTTACAGTAACTCCGCACAAAATACGCACCAACAGTTTAGTTTGTTTTTTAGTGAAAACTTTGGCATAGTTTCCTATTTTAGGCCATGTTGCCAATTTGATGTGACATGTTTGCACAAAAAATCTGCAGCATTTACAGTAGCATTTACAAAATCTCATTCTCAAGCTGCATAATGCAAAGGGTGATATCTATGGTAAAACCGCAGCATTCCTGCCCCATAAATTGCTGCGGACCTGCCGCTGAGAAAATCCGCAGCGGATCCATACATAATACCCTTTAAACCAGGGGTGTCAAACTCCTTTTTACCAAGGGCCGCATCCGCATTCTGGTTGACATCATAGGGCTGTTGGTAATTGTAAGACTGTATTTTAAAGCATATATTTAAAGAGTGGAGAACAGATGGACTAGAACAAGGTTCTAGTCCAGAAAAATTGTGGCACAAGTCCCCCAACACAGACACTTGATTTTAAACTGCCAGGTAATAAAAGAAAAGGACAAATTTGTGAAGCTAGCAGAATCTGGTGAAAGGTTCCCAAAAATGCCTTAGGGCAGAGCCTTAACCCTTTCCAATCCACTGTCTGACGTCTGAAGACATTATGATTTAAGGCTGCACAGCTGCGAAGTTGGAAGACGTCCGTTGGGGTTCTCTTACTGTATATTGCCAGCCTCCCTGCTGTCGGAGGCTATCCAACGTGTCACCTTATGCAGTACTGGCTTTAGCCAGCAGATAGCGCCATTATATTAAGGCAGGAAAAGAGTAAGCCCCCTAGGAAAACCAGGTTACAAATTGGATTCGAAAGGGTTAAATCACTGGGTTAAGCAGCAGTATAAGGCCAGGCTCACACGAACAAGTTAAACTTCACATGCGAGAGGCCTGGAGGTGTACGTGATTTGCAGGTGGTCATGCACAGTACATTTTTTTTTTCTTTTTCTTTATATTTCCCGCACTGTCACTTAGCAATGACATGGGTTGCCACTGCCCATACGCAGGGTTGCGAATGGGCTGCGGGCCAGACGCCCCCATTGACTTCAATGCTGGCCAACCCATACGGAGTCTGTGGCAAAAAAGAGCACGCTGCGATTTTTCTTCCTCTCGGAATATGCAATTGGTACCCATGAGTGTAAAGGAAAAATCAAAACTACATGCCTTTCAATTCCTGCGTTTTGCCGTAGAAAGTTCGCGTGGACAGCGATCGCGGATTCAGCAGTTAGAATGCATCTGTGTGACACCCCCCTAACAGAGCGTCCTCCCTGATCCGTGTAGCAGACTCACAGTATATGGACTGGCAGGCTGGAACAGACTGTCCTCTGCGGGATGGTAGTAAGTACAAGCCGCCTCAAGGTCCGAGCCCCGGCAAGCTGTGCTGTACTGCATGATGGGCTCAGAGGGAGAAGCAGACAAGCAAGTGCACACCAAAGGCTCCAAGGTCTGCCCTAAGGTCTTTAGTGTGACTCACGTGCCTTAAAATGTTCATTTTGCTTTGTAAAGTCCATTCTGGGTTAAATCCACGTTAGTCTTAGAAAATGCTGATTACAGCTGCAGCGCTAAACGTAGGGCTCTCTGGGCTATAGAAACACATTAAGAAGAACTACAGTTTAATGGCGCTTTCACAGACCGTTCTTTTTTTTTAAAATTAACATCGCCTTTTATAGACAAAGCCAGGAGTGCTCCAGAAAGGAGATCTATAGGTTGGTGCTTTTAGATTTCCCATTCCTTTGGAATCCACTTCTGGCTTTGGCTGTAAAAGCTGCACGAAAAAACTGTTGTGGCGGTTTTCCAAAAACCAATGTGTTTGTAAAACTAGACCTATAGTTCTATTCATATGTGTCAGGATGCCAATGAAGGGTTAAACTGGTGATTGCTAAGCGCTCCCAACATGCAGGAACCAGACTATACATGTCTGGGTGATGTATATGGGAGATCTTGCCATCTGTGGGTACAGTACAACCCTATATGGGCATTAATCTGGAGCTCTTAGAAGGGGTATTACCATTTCAGGAAGAAGTAGCAAAGCGCGGCGCTAGCTGGTGGGTGGGCCAAAAACTAGAGCACATGCACCCCTGGCCAGCAAATTTAGATGAAAGGAGTGCGCTGGTCTGCGCATCTATTTTTTTCCATAGAAAAGGCGGTTTGTTTCCCCTGCAACAAGTAGTAAACAACCAGATGGCAGAGGAATCAATATCTGTAATATCTGGAGAATGGAGCATTTTGGAAATAATGGGTGAGTGCGTTATTTTGCGCTATTGAACAAATTCCTGAAATGGAAATACCCCTTTAAGTTGGCTCTTCAGCTGTGTCAAGTCCCCTCTGATGTAGTAAAAAAAGCAATTTTTTTTGTTGTTGTATAATTTTAGAATTTCTTATGTAGCTATTCATGTTACAGAAAAATGATCCTTTTGAACATTTGTAAAGCCATAATACGGTATTACATCTATTACACTTCACTGGGATGTCTAGGGCCACCCAGTAAAATGTAATTCTGGCCTTTGCATGCTAAATATTATAGTGCAGCTCTGTCTCTACTGAAGTATATGGAAAATGCGATGGGTGGGAATTGGTGGCCCATTCACCCAATAGGCTTGGATCCCAAAGTTGGCATTTATAGCCTATTCAGTGTAGGGTGAGATCACACATAGATAAATTGTAGTATGGAACAATGCTTCTAGGGGCAAAAACACAGTGCATGGAGGACCATAATACCAGACCAGGGTATTATTGTATCTTGACGCCACCGGAAGTAGTGGTAGAGCAAAAATACAGGGAGTTTGACAGGGGGTTGCTGCCCCCTGCTCCTGATTGGCTGTCCGGCTGTCTCCCCGCCCTCCCTCTCACAGGTCCTGTAGGCACTGACGGCGGCCATGGAGGAAGGTGAGAGGCAGCGGTCGAGACTTAGGAGCATTGCTGGGCACGGGGCGACACCGTGGAGGAAGGTCATAGCGGCCGCTAGGGAGTGCAGAGTGCTGCTGTGGCGTAGAGCGCTGAGCGCCGGCTGTCGGGACTTTACATCGCTGCAGTGTGACGGATTGCTTTGCACTGCAGAGCGTTTGCAGTGGCTGTGGGGGGGGGGGGGGGTGTTCCTTAATGTCAGCGCTGGGTGTGCAGGAGCGGTGAGCGGCAGAGGAGCCCAGTTTCATTCGCGGAGCATTTTGCCGGAAAGAGAGGGGCATGACTGTATGGGCAGGAGACTTGAATGGTGCAGAGTCCCGGGGGGGTGGGGGGGGGGGGCGCGGTTTTCAATGAGCAGAGCACTTTAGCGGCAGCAGCGGCTTTGGGGTAGATGTGCAGCTGCGGTGAGCGGCTCTTATCGGCAGTGGGGCAATGCGAGGAAGGTGAGCGCCGGCGGTGGCCGTGGACCTAGGTGATTGCTGCCACTTGGCACATGTCAGCGCTGCAGTGGCACATGTGAGCAGTGCTGAGTGGCGGTGGGGCGCAGTGTGAAGAGCGGAGTAGTTTTCCAGCAGTGGCGCCCAGGTCTATGTTCCCCGACAAAAACTGTGGATAGCTTTTTGCTTTCCCTGAAGGGTTAGGTAGGGTTAGGGATTGGTGTTCGGTGAGGCTTACTTTAAAAGCTGTACCTTGTAACATGGAACCATTGACAGCTAATAAAGTAAGCCTCACCAGAACACCAATCCCTAACCCTCCAGGGAAAGCAAAATGCTATCCACACGCTGCTGCTAGGACCTTCTTATATGGGCGTTCCCACGTCAAACCCCTAGCTTCCGGTGGCATTAAGATACTATAATACCCCAGACCAGTGCAAACCGCATTGCCATGTGCATAAGCTCTGATAACGCATACATTTGTACATAGTTTACATAGATTGATCTATCAAATACAGTTGTTTGAGTAGTCTTTTTTTTGTTTTGTTTTTTCCTTTTATCCACTTTTTTTGTCAAGTAGGCAAAAAATGTCTGAATGTACCGCAACGCTCTGCATCCATATAAATGAAAGGCGGGTGGTTGTCTTTTCTCACCAGTACTGGTATTTGCCTATTTATGTGCAATTACTCCTGAACAAAATAATGCACACAGTGGAAGGTGACGGACATCTAAGTTAGATGCCATATAAGGTCTACAGCATTCCAGTAAGGTTGTAATCACACGGGCGAGTTTCATGCACGTGTTACGTCCGATAGCGATATAGACAGGACACATTGATACACATAAGTGATTTTTGTCTTGCTGCAAGTTTGAAAAATCACTGCATGTCCTATTTTTAAGGGAGTCCTCAAGAAATCGACCATTATTTCCTATCGGGTCTCTATTATCATTATTAAAATTAATCTTTATTAATCTAGTGCCAACAAAACAGGGGAGGACAGATATAAAAACCACTGTTACATGAAGTAATCAATTGATGGAAACAGTAGGGGTGAGGGTCCTGCTCCAACGGGCTTACATACTACAGATAATGGAGTGATACAGAAGGTAAAGGGTCTGGAGATGTGCATGGAGATATGCACAGTATGGCGAGCTGGAGAGTGTGGGATGCTATACACACAGACAATGGTCAGACTGTTTAGTGGCTGAATCGGTATGACTGTAGGAGGTGCAGTCACTAGGACAGGGAACATGTTATCAGGTGGAGTACATGAATGGATTCATGAATGGGTGAGTGCTGCCTCTGATTGGCTCAGCGCAGGGACCAATCAGGGGCAGCTCTCAGCTGTCATTCAGCTGAGAGCTGCCCCTAATTGGTCCCTGCGCTGAGTCAATCAGAGGCAGCACTCACTCACCCATTCATGAATTCATGAATGGGTGTGAGTGAGAGCTGCCTCTGGTGAGGGCTGTGACCAATCAGAGGCAGCTCATTCAGCAGGCGGGGATTTTAAAGCCCCGGCTGCTGAATACTACTCAGACCAGTTCAGGAGAACTGCCGGCCTGACGCGGCTGAACTCCGGCTGCAGCGAAAAGGTGAGTATACTTTTTTTTTTTTTTTTTACACATTTTAGGATGATTTTCAGGTAAGGGCTTATATTTTTAAGCCCTTCCCGAAAATTCATCCCGCGCTCGCCGGCAGCCCATTGCTTTCAATGGAGCCGGCTGTATTGCCGGCTCCATTGAATTCAATGGGCTAACATCGTTCTTCCCTGCCACAGCTGTTACAGCTGTGGCAGAGGAGAACGATCGTTATGCTGACAGTGCGGGGGGGGGGGGGGGTGTCTCACTCTTGCCACTATTGTGGCTTAATAGTGAGACCTCGGAGCCCGAAATGCAGCCCTGCATGTTGCTCCTCGCCTGCCCTATCCATTTCTGTGTTTTTTACATGACTGGTGATTTGCTAATATTTTCACAAATGAAAACCTTAGCGGAGCACCAGTCATATACAAAAATGCTCGAGTCGCCCATTGACTTCAATGGGGTTCGTTACTCGAAACGAACTCTCGAGCATCACTGAAAGTTCGACTCGAGTAACGAGCACTCGAGCATTTTGGTGCTCGCTCAGCTCTACTTCTGATATTTTTTTTCAACCACGTGAAAATTGCAAGTGCATGGATGTGATGCATTTCTTTTTGTTTGTTTTCTTTAAGCAAAAATGCATCTTGCTGGCATCCAGACTTGCCATTTTACAAGCGTGACATTCGTGTGAATGCACCCTTAATGTTCGACCTCTAGCAGGGTTATTTTATGCCTACTTTTTTTTTTCTACTTTCCCCCACAATAGAGAACTTTTACCATAAATATGTCTGTTAACTTTGTAAAAGTGGTTTCAAACGGCGTATTGCGTCCGCAAAATCTGTACGCGCAATGTGCAGAGAATAGAACCCGTTGTTTTGAATGAGTTCATTCACATTTTTGCTTCTGCGTGCACATTTTGTACACAGAAGACCACGCAGCATGCTCTGTTTTAGTGCATTTTTGCTCACCAAAGGCCCCATAGGAGACCCACGCGATTGCGCAATATGCTCCAGGGACTAATTATGTTAAATAGCCTTTTAACTCGTGTGTTCCGTAAAAAGTATAGTAAAATGCAAACGATGTTGCAATGTTCACAGCGCAAAAACGTCACGCTGTTGCATGCGTTTTCCATATACGCTCATGGGAAGCTGCCCTTAGTATGAAATTTCCTATTAAATAGGAAAAAAGGTTTTTGCCTTCTTGAGCTTTTAGCTGTACTTGGATTTCTGTTGCTCGTGACATCTTTGGGAGTTTTACATCTTCTGTAATCGTCCCAGTGACGAGATGGACGAGCTAATGAACAGATTGTCACGAACGGGACAATATTTAATCCATTTGCCCAAGGGAACATTTTTATATGCTTGATTTACACACGCTGTGTGACTACTTAACACTGGTTTTAAGAGCATTTGATTTTGCTTAAATGGCCTGGCATTTTTATGACCTAATTTAGAGAAGACGGAGATACAGAGCCTGTTGTGCAAGTGTGTTAACTATTCCGGCCCTAACTCTCTTCTCAAATCCTACCTTCAGTAATAATACATTATTTGTCTCGGGATCTAACATTGGTTTTGCATTCCTCATGAGTATATTACTATATACTGTACATTATATACTGTACAACCAATACTGAGTCCTTCTACCATGGAGGCTTGGGTAGAAAAATGGCAGAAGAAGTTCAATATTGATAAATGTAAGGTTATGCACATGGGTAGGAGAAACGGATGTCACAAATACACACTAAATGGGGTACTGCTAGGGAAAAGTGATATGGAAAAGGACCTGGGCGTACTAGTGGACTGTAGACTTAATTGCAGCAATCAATGCCAGACAGCTGCTGAAAAGGAAATAAAGTCTTGAGGTGCATTAAAAGAGATATAGGGACGAGAACATTATTCTCCCACTATATAAGGCCCTTGTCAGGCCTCACATGGAATACTGTGTACAGTTCTGGTCAGCGGTGCTCAAGAAGGATGTTGCAGTGCTTGAGGGGGTTCAAAGATGGGCAACTAAATTAATAAACTACAATACCCAGAGAGGCTATCAAAATTTGGATTATTTACTCTGGAAAAAAGACGGTTATGGGGCGACCAAATAACTATGTATAAATACATGAGGGAATGATACAAGGATCTCTCCCATGATCTGTTTATACCCAGGACTACGACGGTAACAAGAGGGCAGCCTCTATACGACGAGAGGAAAGCAGGTTTCATCACCAACAAAGAAGGGGATTCTTTACTGTAAGAGCAGTGAGACTATGGAACTCTCTGCCTGAGGACGTGGTGATGGCAAAATCCATAGAGGAGCTTAAGAGGGGACTCTTAAGTTGGAAACAGGCTGAACTAGATAGACAATGTCTCCCTTCAGCCTAGCATACTATGTTACTATGAGCATTGACTATCATTGTTGGGTTGCTATTACATGAGCTCTAGCAGCTGCCACTAATACTTGAGATTGGATATGAACTGCCAGGGAGTCCTATTGTCCTCACTGCGAGCTTGCACCTACCCCACAGTGAGGAGGAGACTGAATGAAGCGCTGGTCGAGTAAGAACGCCGACACTCCATATGCTTTCAATGGGACTGCACAGATAGCCCAGCGGCACTCAGGTATTCCCATCTGTCCATTGAAATGAATGGAGCGCTGACCATACATTATTGGCCAGTTCTCCATTTTTTTCTGATGTCACTGCGGGAAGAGAAGTAACATTCCCCCCAGCCCAGTCAGTAACAGGCAGAAGTAGACACTTGACCCAGATTCTCAAGATCAGTGATGGTCACATCAGTGAGACATCTACTGATCAGCGAGTTATGCCCTATCCTGTGGGTGCGAGATAACTTGTGATCTTGGTACAACTCCTTTTACCAAATTGGTCATAGATTTCGGTAGACAATCAAGTATGAAGATGTTGACATAAGTTGGGTTCCCTTATGGCACACTCGGCTATTCTAAAAGATCAAGAACATTATGTATGTGATTAGTTTGCAAATGCTGTATCCTTTTAAAGACAAAATGGCAACACTTGCAATAATTTCTCTTTTGCCAAAGCAAAATCATCTTTGCACTGAATTTTTGTTTTATTCTTTTAAGTTACATACATATGGGTGATTTAAAAGTTGGGCCCAACATTTTTTTTTAACTTCGACTAGCGATGTAAGTTAAATTTTGGCATGAAAAAAAAATCATGTTAAAGGTTTCCAATAGCTGTTGGTTCTCTTGAGTTGAAGCTCCCAATCCAAATAATAGAAACGTATAGGAAGAGCCCTCCATATGTGTAACAAGAGGCACGGACTATGCTCTCTCTCCACTGTTATAAATGAGGAGGCTTATGGATGGCGTTTACAGTTTTCCTGAAGCCTCCAACATTTCCACATTTTCTTCTAGAACACCAATTATAGACAAGCCCTCCTATTTTGGGTTCTAATTTGTTGGCTCGCAGCATACACTGGTACTATAAAGCTAGGCATCAACATTCCATCGATGAGGGTCCATTTGCTGTGACCCCACAAATTGTTAGAACGAGCAGTTTACCACCAATGTCTGCGGAAAGCCGATTCCTGTAGCAGTAGATTGGATTTATTGTTGTGTTTTATCAATTTACTAGTAATTACTATCCTGCATTGTGTTTGAGGTGTTTGTTGTGTAATTGTATGTTATTCATTACGAACTCCAATGTTTAGAGCTAATTATGGGCTTATTTCGTTTCACATCTAAAATTTAGTTGTTTATTCCTAGGTCTGGGAAGAGAATACGGAAAACTCGTAAATATGACATCATTACAACGCCAGCTGAGCGAGTAGAAATGGCTCCTCTCAATGAGGACAATTTTGAAGATGAAGACTCAACAGTGTTTGATGTGAAATATCGATATAGGTAAAAGACCTCATGACATTCTGATGCATTGCTACCTGCTGTAATTATTTTGGTTGGTGGAATCTTTGTGCTTCATTGTCTTTATAATGTCTCCTGTTTCTTAGCGCTTTTTCATGTAAAAGGCTTATCAACCCCTACCAGTCACATTAATATTGGAAAAACCCTCTTGAAAATGTTTTATTAAAGATTTCTAATTTTAAGTTTCAAGTAAATATAGTTGGCGCATAACTCTGTTACTCTAAATAGAGATGAGCAAGCATACTCGCTAAGGCAAACTACTCGAGCGAGTAGTGCCTTATTCGAGTACCTGTCCGCTCATCTCTAAAGATTCGGCAGCCGGTAGGGGGCGGGAAGCAGCGGGGTAGAGCGGGGAGGAACGGAGGGGAAATCTCTCACTTTCTTCCCCCCGCTCCTCCCTGCTCACTCCAGCAACTCACCTGTCACCCGCGCCGGCAGCCGAATCTTTAGAGACGATCGGGCAGCTACTCGCATAAGGCACTACTCGCTCTAGTAGTTTGCCTTAGCGAGTATGCTCGCTCATCTCTAACTCTAAATGCATTTTAACCTCCACTCTCCCCGTGTGTGTTTCAGCGGTCATAATTTATTTTTTTAATCTTTAATTCAATCTAGCAGTATGAGGCTTTATATTTTGCTGGATGAGTCGTAGTTTTTATAGGAGCATTTTGGGGTATGTATCATGTGCGTAAGTTGTATATTTCTGAATGAAATGCAAAAAAAAAAAACATTTTATCATTGCTTTTGAGATTTATTTTTTAAAAACCAGTGGAATAAAGTTATGACTATATCAAATTTATATAGTTCTTGTTATGTTTTACTACCATGATTTCCAAAAAATAAGACCCTGTCTTATAATAATTTTTGCCCCAACAGAGGCACAAGGTCTTATTTTCGGGGAAAGTTTTTAAATCCCCACCTCCAGCAAGCGATTACTCTGATTGGCTGAGCCGCGGCACTCGAGAACCAATCAGAGCCATGAATAGCTGTGATTGGTTCATCGTGCGCCACAGTGATTGGCTGAGCCGTGGCGCTCGAGAACCAGTCAAAGCAATCATTTGCTGGGGGTGGGGTTTACAAACCCCGTTACCAGCAAGCGATGTTCTGTTAGCGCTGAGAACTGCAAGCAAGCCTGCCCGGAACTGTGAAGACCAGCAGGAAGGACCTGGATGGCGCTTGCTAGGTAAGTATTGCTTTTTTTTCACATAGTGTAGCTAGGGATTATTATCAGGGTAGGGCTTATAATTCAAGACACCCACACCCCGAGAAAATCGGTGTAGGGCTTATATTAAGGGTAGGTCTTACTTTTGGGGAAACAGTACTTTTCTTTCTCTGTTCCCGTATTCCAAGGCCCACAATTTTTACTTTTTCACTTACATTGCTGTGTAAGGGTGTGATTTTTGCAGTTTTTATTGGTACCATTTTGGGGTACATATGATTCTTTTATTACTTTTTGATCCTGTTTTTGGGATGCAAAATGAACAGGTAATTGCTATTCTGGCAATTTTTTTATTCTATTTTCATTTTTTTCTTACAGTGTACTGTTAAATTTATAGTGCAGGTTGTTACAGATGCAGAGATAAGAAGGGCTTGTTCACATCTGAGTTAGGGTTCCATTAGAGCTTTCCTTCTGTCTGTTCTGGTTTTGAAATAAACATTTTTCTTTTTTCCCGATTGATATCAATAGAGCATAGAATCAAACAAAGTTTTAAAAAACACGCCAATGTTTACATTTTTTAACGGAACAAATAGGCACAGCCTGCAGCGCAATTTGTTCCATTAGAAAAATGGGATCCTAATGGGACAGAAGCAAACTGAAAGATTTCATTTTTTTTAAACCTGTTAAACAATAGGATAAAAAAAAACTAATTTTTATTTCCATTTTAATTCCATTTCTCTGCTCCAAAATCGGAGCAGAGGCAAAAAGCCTTAACAGATCTCTAAGGCCGGCTGCACACGGCTGTGACGGGCTCCACCGCGTGAATTCCGCGGCGGAGCCCGTCACGGCGCCCCCCAGACACCCCAAAGTGACCTGCGGATCCGGCGTCCTCGCTCCCGCATGACGCTTCGGCGTGACACGCCGCAGCGTCATGTGACAAGCCGGGCCACGTCACATGACACGCCCACCGCGTCACATTAAGCGGCCGGCCGCGTCATATGACGTGGCGGCGGTAGGCGATTTCACGCTATCTTCCGCTGTGCTACAGCGGAAGATAGCGTGAACGGACGGCTTCCATTGACTACAATGGAAGCCGTCCGCGCGTACACCCGCGGCAAATAGAGCATGCTGCGGGTGAGGAAGGGTGATTTCACGGTGCGGAAATCCGCTGCGGAATTACGCACCGTGAAATCTCCCGTCCTCACCCACGGCATGCTCTATTTGTCGTGGGTGTACGCGCGGACGGCTTCCATTGTAGTCAATGGAAGCCGTCCGTTCATGCTATCTTCCGCTGTAGCACAGCGGAAGATAGCGTGAAATCGCCTACCGCTGCCGCGGTGGGCGTGTTATGTGACGTGGCCGGCGTGTCACATGTCGCTGCGGCGCGTCATGCGGGAGCGAGGACGCCGGATCCGCAGGTAAGTTTGGGGTCTCTGGGGGTGCCGTGACAGGCTCCGCCGCAGAATTCACGCGGCGGAGCCCGTCACGGCTGTGTGCAGCCGGCCTTATGTGTAGTCTTTTATTTATTTATTTAATAAAACATTATGTGACAGAATAAATTACATTTTTTTCCCTGTAAAACCACTTTGGTGCCGCGTCAATAAAAAATGCGACTGAAAAACCACTGAGACACATAAACCAATGGCCACAAATCTTCCTAACCTTGACTCTTGGCTTTTAAATAAGACCTAAACCATGGCTGTAGTCCCCTTCTAGGCAGAGAGAGCCGTTAGAGTAGTGGCACCTTCCCGGACTAAACTGCAGGTACCTTTTTCTTCTAGTTCAAAACCGATGGTTGTTACTTTTTTATTATTGATCAGTTATGACTGATAATACACTGAGAAGGAATGGTTTAGCAGAATTCACTGGGGCAGAGGGAACTCAATTATCTATATAAAGCCCATTCCCGGATGAGTATCTTAAAACTTAACCTTTATTAAGAGTTTGAAATGTAAAAACTAAGGACTACAGACTAACAGAAAAACAGACAAAACAACATACCGGTATATGTTGACCAGGATAGGGACGAATATTGACTGTTATCCTTCCAAGATCATCAAGTTCACACAAAAGGAGTAGGGATCATAAAGCTCCAGATGTGTGAGGGCTCTGGTTAATAGCCAATATATAAAGCCAAGCATAGGGAACAAAGTACCAAAGGTCAGAATCCCTGGCTAGACTACCTCTATCTGATGCTATCATTCCCTGTTTACTGGATTGACCCAGTTTAGATGATATGTCCCTCCACTTTGAAGCAGTCGTAATTAATATAGACAGGACTCTCCAAAGGAGTCAGAATATGAAATAAAATCTGAGGAGGGTCAAAGAGGTTCGACGCGTTTCAGTTGGACCTCACAACTCATCAGGAACCAAAAGATCTTTGTAAATTACTATGCTCAGAGATTGCGGCACTCCTAATTGACTGCCCCCCCCCCCCCCGACTAGGGAAACTACTCTTAGGATTCTCCTAATCGACTGCCTCCCCAATAATGGAACGTAATCCTAGAGAGTAGAATCGTCCCTGCAATGTAGTCTCATCTAGCCTAAGGATGAAGCTGGTATAAATATACTAGATGCTCAAGATATGGTAGAAGCTACTACTAGATCCCTGAAACTATCTAAAAGGATCACCGAGGACCCAAGAGTCCCTGGATTCTATTCTAATCTCGATTTAGAGAGCAATCCCCTACTAACCAAAGCAGGCAAAATAAAAAAGTAAGGAGATAGAATAGAGAAGGAGTGGTTTAGAAGGGAGCCCTGTCATTATTACAGTTGGAGAACATGTCACAATGTTGGAGCACGCTTGTGGAGCACTGTCTGGACCTATGGGACCTGGTGATCATGTGACAGATCTCCTGATCATCCGGTGCTCTTCTCATGGCAGAAGAGCCATGCTTGTGGTTTCTGTCCTAGTGGAGCCTACATGCTCTGATTGGCTGTTTAGTAGCGCCTGTCTACATTACTGTGTAGTACTGCATGTTCTGTGCTGATCTTTATCTGTATCTGGATGAGCTGCTCCTTTTGTAGACCATGTGTATTGGTACAGGACCCTGAAGAAGCTCCTATCCTCAAATACAAAGCAATTTTCATTTTCTAACCACTATTTCTGGCTTCGATATATAAGTATTTGCTTTATTTGTGTTATTTACTCATCTGCTTCATCTCCATAATTTCTTCATTTCTCTCAAAACCAATAACCAGTTTTCCATAGTTATGGTCTCAAGTTTTCGACTTACAATGTTCATCCATGAACCACTAATCATTGTGACTTCAGGAATAAGTGTACGAAGCATTGAATGTTAATGGTTCCCCCATCCTGAACAGGAAACAGCTGATGGTTGAGAACAGAACATTATGTGATTTGTGGTTTCCCCTTTGACCCTCCCTTTGCACCTGATAATGTTGATATTGTTCCAGTTTTGTTTCACCCTCTCCAGTCGAAAACCGTTGATGTTTCCCTTTTTAAATCCAGCTATGTTATGTTATCAATGTGAGAATTTCTCTACAGCGCAAAGTGCAGAGGTACAAAACTAAAATATATATCCGCAGAGGTAATGTGTATTATGTCAATGGGGAAACTGCAAACCAAGAAGCATCAGAATATGCCAATGGAATAATTGTGTGTTGGTTAGGTTAAAAGTGGTGATTTCTATGGGTGCTGTATTAGGGATCCACTCAGCGGGAGGCCTAATTGGCTTTACAATGAATGGAGTACAGGTGCTGAGTCCATAAATCTCTCTGCAGTCTACATTTATGTACTGTGTACAGTATGGACTGTGGGAGGAAATCTGTTAGTTCACCCATATTATGCTTGTGTGAAAACCAGGGCCGTAGAGTCGGAGTCAGTAGAAATATAGGACATTTGGAAGTTTTGAAATGTCCTATTCATCAAAGCCCCTATTTATCAAAAACCATTGCCAAACCATAAGAAAAAAAACCATATATGAAAAAATCTTTGCGCTCATAAGAGGATTAAGGAATTGTTCATAAAATTCAATATTGCCATAATACGGCTGAAATGGCAATCCAATGTTACTTACTTAAAAGGATCAGCACTAATGAGGGTATTTTATTTAATTTCCTATATATACATCCATATGGTTCTATGAGATTTAGGGCTTATTTCCACGAGCATATATTGGCCAGTGTTTTCACGGCCCGTCGATAAACGCTTCCATCTGAGCAGTCCCCTCCCTTCCCTCCCCCTCACCAGCTCTCTGACTCCCTTCTCCAGTCCGACGTTTGCAATGGGAGGGGGCAGGACGGGGGCAGAGCTAAGCTCCGCTCTGTCACGCACACTCCCATTGCTGGCTACAGGGAAGGGGGCAGGAGCTTAGCTCCGCCCCGTTCCACCTACTCCTATTGCAAAGAGAAGCAAAGAGCCAGTGAGGGGGGACTGCTTAGATGAAAGTGTATATCGTCTGGCCATAAAAACACCGGCCGATAGACGCTCCTGTAAATAAGCCCTTAGGCTTGAGAAAGATGCAATTGGCAGCACCAAAACGCATTGCATGTATTTTTCAAAGTTTGTGTTTGTCTGTATAATTGTATCTGCCTGCATGTATCATTAAAAGGACCCTTCACAGACTGACTAAGATTATAACTTTTATTGATTTCTAATAAGAAAACACATATAGGGTACCCGAGACAAACACCAAAACCTTGATATCGCCATCTCACATAAATCTTGAGATAATAAAGAGATAACCACTATTAAATATTAGTGGGATAAGTATATCTAAGTATTCCCCAAAGGATATACCGAGGATACTTCTGATATACTTCAAAATTAGAGCAGTCCCTGGATGACAAAATAACTTCCTATTCCTGAGAGCGCTCTAGATTTAATGGGAATAGGATGGTAAATGACCATAATTGGATGTGGTCTTTAAGCCCAATAAGGACGATGTATCTATAGCAGTGGACCAACGTGTTTCTCCAGAGGCCACAGATAATCAGGGACCCAGATATCCATTTCACATGGAGTATTGTAGATCAGTACCATATCTTGATATCAGCCAGATCTGACCAACCCACAAACTTTTTCAGAAATATACTGTAAATATCCCACTATTGCTAATAGCTACTGTATCTTCTATCTAATATTTATTAGCTTTGGTCTAAATGAGATATCCTGCTGAAAGATACAGTCATTTGACCCAGACAAAATGAACACTGATCAGCCAGCAAGCCCAATTAAAAGAAAATCGTATAAACTTCAAAATGGTACCAATAAAAACTACAAGTCGCCCCACAAAAAACAGACCTGATACAGCTCTGTTGACTGAACAATAAACATACTCTGGTCCTAGAATATGGCACCACACAAATTTTTATTTTTATTTAAAAAAAAACTTAAGTGTTTATATTGCACAAAAGTGTTAGAACATGAAAGGTCTATAAACTTGGTGTAACAATAGATGAATGTGGCGGCATCAATGGGTGTGAAAAGTTTAGAAGTACTTTTATTCTCCCATAACACCAGAAAATACAGGCGACGTTTCGGTCCCCAATTGGGCCTTTGTCAAGCTCATCGCAGTGTATGCAATCACAGTTTAAATAGTGCAGGTTACATAGAAGAAACGCCCACCAATTTCCGGTCACTCCCGCAGAGTAAATGCCAAGGAAATGCATACCCAGAAATACGTATATCTATTTACAATATATAGACTTGCAGTGTCCATACATGGCCACTCCAAACATGGAATGATGTACAGGCATCTCAGTAGGGTGCAGCACCCACGCCCCAATCCGTATAGCGCGTATGCGCGGGATAACCTTGTTCTCGCGAGGAGACGCAATAGAGATGATACTGTGCCTGTGTAAAGTAAGGAGCCTCGCGTAACCATAGAGGTAGTAAACTTTATGGTAGTATAGACCAGACAGAAAGAGTCGGTAGCTTGGATCGGACACGGAGGTGGCGCATGTGCAGTGCATATATATTGCATGGAGCTGGCACAAGATTGCCAGTAGTTAAACTTAGCCTAAAGTGCAGATAGTAATGTTGTTTGGACAATATAGTACACAGAAAGAGCCAATAAGGTAATAATAGGTCATTATAAAGAATAATGGCCACAGCATTAAGAATGAATAATCAAAGTCTAAGGCTGTAAATCTAAAATATCTATTTAAAAATGTGTGTGTGTGTGTGTGTGTGTGTGTGTATATATATATATATATATATATATATATATATATATATATATATATATATATATTACACATACAAACAACATTTAGTATATAGAAAGAAATACCAGAATTTCACATAAAATGCATATCAAATATGGAAAGTGACCACAATCACCATTTATACACAGGACATAGTGAAAAATATAGTCAAGATGTTGGGGCGGCCAGATCGGTCAAACTGCATCTCACAACCTAAAAAATACACACGTAATTTAGTGGAAATACACAAAGTGCACTAAAAAATTACAAATTCTTATTCTATCCAATAAATTCAATGAATATGTCAATGTCAAGCCTAAATATGGGGCATAAATTAATATTCTAAGTTTAGTCCCCCAGGGGTCATGGTATCTAAATAATAGATCCAATAGAGCTCTCTTTTCTTCAGTTGTAACACTCTATCCCCACCCCTAGGGGACGCCAGAACATGATCTATTATCCAAAATTTCAATTGGCACACATCATGGTTCTTTTCATGGAAATGTTTAGACAAGGGTAATTCTTTGTTTTTAGTGTGAATCGTGCTCTTGTGTTTAACTATGCGGGAGCAGACCTAGATGGTGGTCTTGTCCACATAGGCAAGACCACAGGGGCAGGTAATTAAATATATCACATAGCATATCACATCTTGTATCCAAGCTAGAGGCGGTACAACAGGGCACTAGAGCCTCCATGCCCGCCTGTATCACATTTTGTATCCAAGCTAGAGGTGGTACAGCAGTGTACTAGAGCCTCCATGCTCGCCCAGATCACATCTTGTATCCAAGCTAGAGGTGGTACAGCAGTGTACTAGAGCCTCCATGCTCGCCCAGATCACATCTTGCATCCAAGCTAGAGGTGGTACAACAGGGTACTAGAGTAGAGCCTCTATGCCTGTCCGTATCGCATCTTGTATCCAAGCTAGAGGTGGTGCAACAGGGTACTGGAACCTCCATGCCCGCCCATATCACATCTTGTATCCAAGCTAGAGGTGGTGCAACAGGGTACTAGAGCCTCCATGCCCACCCGTATCACATCTTGTATCCAAGCTAGAGGCAGTACAACCAGGTACTACAGCCTCCATGCCCACCCGTATCACATCTTGTATCCAAGCTAGAGGCGGTACAACCGGGTACTACAGCCTCCATGCCCACCTGTATCACATATCGCATCCAAGCTAGAGGTGGTACAACAGGGTACTAGAGCCTCCATGCCCACCTGTATCACATCTTGTATCCAAGCTAGAGGCGGTACAACAGGGTACTAGAGCCTCCATGCTCGCCCATATCACATCTTGCATCCAAGCTAGAGGCGGTACAACAGGGTATTAGAGCCTCTATGCCCGCCTGTATCACATCTTGTATCCAAGCTAGAGGCAGTACAACAGAGTACTAGAGCCTCCATGCCTGCTCGTATCACATCTTGTATCCAAGCTAGAAGCGGTCCAATAGGGTACTAGAACGGTACTCTGAAATAACACTTGGCATACATATGTATACAGCTGTGTATATAGTTATATCAATCCCAAGAAGATAGTCTCAATACACGGATAAGAAATATATTTAAAAAATCTTTTTACCAATCGTATTTAAAATATTTTTATTTAAAATTTACAAGTTTCACAAGAGAGTGCAGCCCTCACACAAAGCCAGTACATCATCAGTCAGATATGCATTAGTGTAACGGTTGATGTCCCATATGCGTGTTACAATGTATAACCAGCATCATATCGAACTACATTAATAGTAGTCACATGTTACCACGCAAAGTAAATGAACCTACTTATACCATATAAAGCACCGACCTACATGCACACCCCGACAGTGTCTCACCCAAAAGAGGTCTTCTTTTTTTTGTATATTCCTAATCTGTGTATTGAGATCTTTTGGGGTTAACAGAATACTAGAGCCTCGATTCAAGTGTGGAGTTTTCTGCAATACGTTCTCCTTCTGCTCTGATATTGTAATCACTTATATCAACATTACAATCACACAAAGTTTTATTTGAGTCTGACAACTACTAGGTGCTTGACTTCCTTTGACAATGAGTGTATTATGCTCCTGGTTGTTATCTGTATCTAATTCCTATGCACGTTGCAAGGTGCTTATTGTGTTCTTTCTTAAGATTTTCCATTCTTCTATACAGCTTTACTACCGTCTATTCCTTAATATGGCTAGAAGTATTAAACACTTCCTTAAAGGCTAACACTGCAGGACTTTTGTCCTAAGAGATCCGCAACCTTGGGAGATTTATGAAGAGTATTCATTCGTTGCATTGAGCAGTTTTGTAAACGGCTGAGAAGCATGTTCTCCAGGAGAATGACCTGTCCTTCAGATATGACGAGGCTTTTGTTTGACCACAGGAAAAGCTTGTAGAAGTAGAAAGTGCTGCCTTTTTATTTAATGTGGAAGAAAAGAGAGAACGTTCTATTGATCTTTCTGAAGCGTTGGCTGGGCTATGTAAGTGTCTGAGCCTCTCAATCTCCCTCTGTGCTTCTGGCAGGCAGTTTGAAGTCAGAATTTGTACGACTTAAGGCATTCAGATGAGTTAGACAATGAAGCTTAAAACGCGTCGGTGCCTTTGCATTTAATGGATATATAAAATAGAATAATCTTCCAGGACAATGCTAGCTTTGCAAAAAATCCAGTTATGCAAAGGCTCATTAGCCCCATGTGCTATTTGACTCGCACTTTTAACTAGTTCAAGATCCGTCCATTTTCCCGTTTTTAATGACCACAATTTGTTTTCATTTTTTTTTTTTACGTACATGCAGGTTCGAAAGCTATGCAGGTTTTTTTTTCTTGTTCATTTATTCAAATGCAGCATTTGTTTCTGCAATTTATAGAAGGATTTCTTTTTAGGCATTTTTTTATATCTGTATTAATTTTTTTTTATGATATTGGGAAAATGTAAAAAAGAAAAAAATAAGTTCATTTTTCACATTTTTTTTTAAATAGCATAAAGTGTTGTTGAAAAACTTTTCTAAACTGTTGGCTTTCAATTACCATTCTTTAATTTTTAGAAAAGGTATAGCTTTGGGTCCTTGGGGGTGGGACAGAAGGCTGTCGTTTGGGTTCGATTGCATTCTTTGTTTTTGTTTTTATTTATTTCACACATTGTAGCTCCATAAGTTTTTTTTTTTTTAATAAAAGACAGCATTATAACTTTTTTTAAGTTCTTGTTATTGCTGACTGCTATCCACAGTTACAGGGTAAATGAAGCCTCCTGAAATGTACTTCCAAGCTGATCGGGGTCTGCTAAGCCCCAGTAGCAGCTACTTTACCAGCATCTGGCAGGAAGCGTCCTGGCTGCTTACTAAACTGCGTACAGAGACGGTCATCTCTATGGAGGGTCCTCCCCTGCTATTGCAAAAGCCGCAGACTTTACAAAAGCATTCAGTCTCTGCAGCCCTATGCAGACCGCTGCAGTGTTTAAAATATGTGTTTAAAGGCAAGTAGCATTCTTTATTTTAATGGGATTGTCTAGCATCAGGTGGTTGAGGCAGCACTGCAATAACAGACACAGCCGATGGGCAAACATATTGCTGTTTATGAAGTAAGAGCAGACCCTTTTTTTCTACTCCTGTATGAACAGGTGTAATCTTCACCCTCTTGTGCAAAGGATGATCATGTGTGTAGAGCCTCGAGTCCCTGCGGATTCATAGGCTGGTGATTCCACCTCTTAGTAGCAAGTGTGGGATACATGCATTAGAACCCTTTTAAATGGTAAATCTGCAAATCAAAGCATGTTAGAAGAGTGTGAGATATATATATATATATATATATATATATATATATATATAAGCGTTTAGAATGGTATATGCATGTATCGTTTCTTGGAATGCTTAGAATGGTGATTTTATAGCTTTTAAAACTATATATTTCCTTGTGATGTTGGGCACAAAAGATAAACTAGAACGACGCATCTATAAGAAGTTCCCATTTTAAGTGTTGTTACCCTCTATTAAGATACTGGAGTGTTTTGAGACACTTGGGATGCAGACTGTTGGGACGTCAAACAAAAGTTACTTGTTTGCGTAAGCATCGGTAATCCTCCTAATTTTTCAATTATTGTTTCAAGATGGCCTCAACTGGAGATTGAAATGTTGAGCATCTTGCCAAATGAAAATAACTTGTTTGTTTGGGTGGGAAACGAGTTTGATGTGTTGTGTAATATCGAAGAATATCTGAATATGGGCCAGACTTTTGGTTGAAGAGAATCCCACAATTGTCTGTAATAGAAAGAAATAGAAAGAAATGTAAAGCGGAATGTGAGCTCATAAAATCTTGTTTGGTTTTTTTCTTGCTATATTCCAACATATGTTTCCTATTATAGATGTACATTTTTTATTGGACCACACAGGTCAAGCACTTGGCTACATAAATGTGTTTTTGGTTGACCACTAGACTGTCCTCAGTAATGGGTATGTAGTACAGTTGGATTACTATAATCTATACTAGCTATTTCTGTTGACCTCCTTAAGATTTATGGAGCTTTGAAGTACTGATGAAGTATTCTTTTGTCTGTACTTAAAGGGGTTAAACAGGGTTTGAAAAGCATGGCTGCTTTCTTCCAAAAATGATGCACCTCTGTCCATAGTTTGTGTCTGCTATTGCTGCTCAGCCTCAGTGTCCCCCGGCGATGTGTCCTTCCTGTTGCCGACCGCGATGTCAAACACACATGGGGGGTGGGGGCCGCCGGCAAAGCCGCTTCATGGCAGTGGGGCCTTCATGATGCTGACTCCACTCAGCACTTCAACACACAGGGGGGTGCCGCATTCAGGACCGCCGGTGGGGAAGGGGCTTTTAGCTGGGGCGATGCAGGGGGGAAGGAGCGGCCAGCATGGATGGAAAATACTGCAGCAGCAGGATTACCTAAGTGGCCTCCCAGGAACTACAGCCCATCAAGCTGTCCAGCTAATCAGGTACAGGGGGCATCACTCCCCCGTCAACCTTGTCTCCACCAGTGTTTCCTGGTGACGTCAAGATACAAGCATACCGAGGTGAGCTGCAATGTCGTACGCAACCAGCGAACAGATGTGGCACTGTTCTTTGAAGAATGCAGTCTTGTTTTTTTTCCAATCATGTACAATCCCTTTAACCATATACTATTTACTACAGAATATTTCTGAAAATTTTTGCAGTGTGGCAGGGCGCATTAAAAATGGCCCTAGTTAAATAGTTAAATACTGCTGCCATGAAGATGTCTATTTGGTTTGCAAGATTGTCCTTCCCTGGACCTCTTGGTAGGTACTAACCATGGCATATTAGGAACACCTCACAAGACCTGCTATATTGGAGATGCTCTGACATAGTCCTCTAGCCATCACAATTTGATCCTTATCAAAGCCGCTCTGATACTTTTTGCTTGTTCTTTATTGTTTTCTTGCTTCCAGCACGTCAACTTCAAGAACTGACCACTTAAAGCTGAATATTTCTCATCCCTTAACAGGTGCCATCGTGATCTATGTAATTTACTTTACCTCTTCGTGGCTTAATATTGGTGATCAGGTGTATTTGAAATGATGGTCATTGTGGTTTAATCATAATGGAATGTATGTGGTTGATCACAGGGCCCGCGATATTGAGAACCCGCTTCCATGTAGGTTTTTCTTGTACATTAACACTGGTAAAACAGGCAGTATCTCATCAAAATGTCCATTTGGCCATTCAATTTCAGAAAAATAGAGTGGCAGCAAAAAAAACCTTGTGACTTTATCACTAGCTTTCCCTAATTGTATCCCATAGCTGCCATATGTTTAAGCCAAATGTTTTACACGGCGGTGCGGTTTATAACTCTTCTACATCTGCTGCATTTTTCTCCTAAGCATTTCTTACTGCTTTTTCCTCCTGAGCTAATTCCAATCGAAGGTTTTTGGACATATTAGAAGTGTGTACTTCCCTTACTGATATGTGCTTTGTTTCTTCTTCGCATACATCTAGTGTTGGCCAAGTCACTTGCACCTTTCAAGCATTGAATTGGAAACATTGTTTCAAACTTCCAACTATTTTCTATTCTCCTTAGTTATGTTTATGTGGATCCCCATAGGTCATTCTCCTAGTAAACATGAGCGTTATAGCTAACGTCTAATGGAGCCAACATGTATTGTAATAGAACACACATCTTGTGCAACAGTATCTGTATCCCTCATGCCTTGCTTCGTGTTTGGAACCTCCGCCTTTTCTATTTTCATGCCTGATGTTTTATTGGGTTGATTTGTTGCTGTGTTGCATGCTTGTCTTCCTCGTAAAAGAATCCACATGATGCTCAAATGTTGGCTCTCCCCAGTAGTAAACCATTCCGTGTTGTGTACAGGAGTTGGTTAAATCCTGCTCCATTATGCTAGAATGTTAAATGGATTTGTCAATGAATTTCACATTTTAAAAATGTCATAATGGAACGAAAATAGTTTTGTGTGTGTTTTTGGTATTTGGTTTTGTTTTTTTTTTGTCTTTATATTTTTTTGATTTTGTTTATTATTTGATGCTTTTGTCCCAAAACCGAGAGCTGTATTGTTTGTATATAAGATTGCTGTGGAAACCGCAGAAACTTCTGCCAAACCTAATGTTTATGTTGAATAATATTGTATTGCCACAAGCCGCATTAGTGTTTGTAAACTGATGACGACAGCGGTCCAGAGCCACATGACTGTGACCAAACAACCAACAGATCTTTTCAACACGGACAAGTCATCATAAGGCCACGCTTAGATGGAGGAAAACTTTTCTTTGCCAATATTTGCATGTATAACAGAAATAGGAATTTTTGGGATAATGTTTGCTGTAATTTTATATTCAACCATTTAATGGTTATAAGGGAACTTCACTGATAACCCGTCCTTTGGTCTAGTTTTCTCGCTTCTCTTATTCTGCATCTATTCATGAATGGCACTTGGATAACCAACCTCCATCCTGGTGTGTTATTCATGAACTAGTCTACCATCTACTATTTACCTTGGATTTTGTTAAAATTCTATACTTATTGTCAGATGTTCTTGTTTATTTTCATAAGATCTCAATGAGGCTGCCCTGCTGGATTTGACTTGTATTTAAAGGGGTATGTTGGGACTTATTTCATTTTTTTTTTCTGTTGATGATCAACAGGGACCCACAGCTTGGATCCCGACAATTAGCTGATCCCGGTGCCACTGTCACTGCAGTCAGGGTAGGAACCAGAATGCACTGACAATCGCACAGCAGACTGGGTTGTTTATTGCAGGTGCAGCTCCCATTGAATTCAATGGCAGCTGTGCTGCACTACCAACCTGTTCCAACCCACTATGGTCCGCACTTTCTGCTTCCTGCATTGACTGCTATGACTAGGGCCCCGGAAATCAGCTGATCGTCTGGATGCGAATGGTGGGTCCCCGTCTGTCTTCAATACAAAAAATAGAAATCCTGGAGTACCCTTTTATCCAAAACTTAAGTTATATATATTACTCTGTGTCCCAAAGCCATTGCAAGCTTTCAAATGATTGTTTTTGGAAGCAAACAAGACAGGCGCATGAAATGAATGTGAAATGAAAGACAAAGTTTCCAAGTGTTTGTTCCCAAAGTCATGAGGGTTCAAGAGATTGCTTTTTATGCAGAACCTGCTAGATATCATTCAACATGAATGATAGAATAACTTGATTTTTTTCCCCCCTGATTTTTTTTCAAAGTTCTATGTGGGCTCCATTATTGGCTCCGCAAACATCTAAGTAGTGTTCCACTTCTTGCCATCCTTGAATAAGAATATTAGGAGTAATAGCTTCCCTGATTCGCTATTAAGTGTTGAATGTTTTGATTTATGAACACTGTATACCATTTCCTTCGCATACCCCCAGGAAAAAAAATTCAGATGGGAATCGTGGGGGCTATTGCTTCCCATCTACCCCATACTAATCCAACGCCATGGAACTATCTCATTAAGTAATTCTGTAACAATCCTGGCCCTGTGTCAAACACATTTATGAACTGATTTCTTTGGACAGTGTATGTAATGTCTTCAAATGCCTTCCAACCAACTCATCACTAATGGATGGCCTTTTTCTAAGAATTTGCTAAAATTTCAGTCCTCCAGTCTGTATTGCCTTGAAAGACAATGCAAGCATAGAAATCAAACCTTCAGAAATGTTTAATAAAATGAAAATTGTAAAAAGTCTTCATTTCCAAAAACACATTGGTTAAAAAAAAAAGTGCGGAGGTGAACATGGCCTTTAAAAGGGGTCATCCGGGAACGTAGTATACTGTAAATCTTCACTCGAACTACAGTATTAAAATAGCTTACATGTTTACCCTTCCACGCTCCCTTCTGCTGTCATCTCTCCAGTCCTTGCTGAACTTCACTTGCGGGAGGGGAATGATGATGACTAGAGATGAGCAAGCACTCAAATGCTCGGGTCCGCGATACTCGAGTCGAGCTTTTCGTAAAACTCAAAGAGCTCTACTCGAGCAACGAACCCCATTGGCTACGATGGGAAACTCGAGGATTTTTGTATGTGGGACACCGGGTTCCGAGCTTTTTTTTTTTTCTTGGTCTCTCCCTCTCCCCCTCTCCCTCTCCTCCCCCTCCTTCCCCTCCTCCCCCTCCTTCCCCTCCTCCCCCTCTCCCCCTCTCTCCCTGTTATGTCCCTCTGCCAAAAACTGGGGCAGAGTCGAACACAGCTTGATGCTCGTTCGAATAATGAGAACCATCGAGTACGCTAATACTCAAACGGGCATCAAGCTCAACAGAGTACGTTCGCTCAACTCTAATGATGACCTAACACTCGGTCATGTGAGTGCCACAGCTATTCGCCAGCTCAAGGGAGCCGGTGATTGGCTGCAGCGATCACATGTCCCTTTGGTTAAGGACATTAACGCTGGCTCCCTGCACCTGGTAGTTGATCAGATAGACTGTAGCAGCGGGGAACGCCGAAGGGTGAGTATGTAATCTGTTTTAACACTGCAGGCTGAGTGAACTTTTACAGTATATTATGTTCCCAGATAACCTCTGTAAGCCTGTTTATGATCACACTACTTAAAAAGTCTCTCCTTGGGATATTCAAGGTTAAAAGTTAGGCCCCATACTAGGCGCCAGAAAGATAAGTGTGCTACAGTATCACATGTAGTACCTATCAGGTGTGTGGCGCCAGATGCTGTCGCACTAGTGTCCACATAAGCCTTATATAATGATTAATGGCAGCAGACAGAGGGTCCTACAGAATCCTGGAGTGCCGACCGCTCTTAGCCCAAACGGGGAAGAAAAGTATATAGTACAAAAAGCAATTTGAGGATGGCACTCAAACAAGATTGTTGCAGATGTACCTCCACAATTCCCAATAAGATCATACTTGCATCCAGATAGGGGTGGGGGGAGGGTGGGGCACCCCTTATTGCTTAAGGAAGATCCTGTAGGAATGAATGTACAAGGATTTATTTTAAAAGCCACAAAGCAAGCTGTTTCAGGGGTCTCTCAGACTAGCGCCACCTTTCTCAGGCTGTACATGGGGTGCATCACATATACAGCAGCAATAGATAAATACATCTATTTATGCAAAACGTACATAGACCTTTATAGACTTACATGGTCGCTACCATCTTCCTTTCAGTACCCCTGAAACTTCTATGTAAGTCTATAAATGTCTATGCACTTTTTGTATACATAGATGTATGCTCTGCTGTGTATGTGATGCACTCTATGTACAGCCTGAGGAAGGTCGCACTAGCCTGAGAGACCCCTGAAACTCGTGGGTTTTGGAATAAATCCTTACACATTCATTCCTACAAGAGTTGGTTCTTCCTTCAGCAATAGAGGGGGTGATGACTAGCCTTTCCATCCCTTTGGATGCAAGTATGATTTTATTAGAAATTTCGTAAGTACCGTATATCTGCAACAATCCTCACGTTGCTTTTTCACTGTCCCCTTGGGATGGGTTTTCCTTTCAAGTTTGATGCATCTTTTTAACCCTTTGTAATCCAATTTTGGAATCAGGGTTTTCCTAGGGGGCTTTGTCTTTCTGCCATTCTACAACGGCACCATCTGCTGGCTAGAGCCAGTACTGCAGTATGTGACATGCCAGAGAGGTCCCCGACAACAGAGCCGCCAGTAATATACAGTAAGAATACCCTGCCGGACGTCTTCCGACATCGGACCTGTACAGCCTTCAATCAGAATGTCTTTAGACGGCAGACAGTGGATTGGAAAGGGTTAACAATCGGTCTTCCTTTTTGTATCCCTAGAAGTGGCTCGGGAAATGTCCTCTCTGGCCTTGCATTAAGCATCGACCACATTCTAAATAATTAACACACAATGTCTCTTTACATAATTTATTACACTTTTCGTGTTTCTCTTTTTTAATCTTTTTGCCTTTTTCATGGCAGGTAAGAACACTTGATCTTCAGACATCACGACACAAAGAATTCCAGTGAAGCCGAAGGTCTGAAAGGAAATGTTTATCTTGAAAAAAAAAAAGAGATGAGACTACTTTTCTTCCGGCACCTTTTTCTGCAGGGAATTGACGTATACAGATGAGTTTCTCCTTAAGCTAAAAATCCATGTTCGTGTACCTGAAGACGTCAGACAAAAACGAGGAAGGAAGCATGGACTACCTTCTAACTGGATCGTTCCTTTCTGTGTGTTTGGGGGGATTTATCTGTGATAATATATATTTTTATAATACAAACCAAAGACTTTCCACTACTTTACAAAAAAAATCTAATTACTGGAAACATTCCACGGGTAAAACAAAATCCATGTCCTTTCAGGTAGCACTTGAAAAATGATTTCTCCTTTTCATTCCCAACAAAGTTACCGTAAATGTAAAAAAAAAAAAAAATGGTTCTGTCTAGATCCTCTACCAGCAGCTCTTGCGATAGTGATAATATCCACATGACACAATTTCTATATGGAGATTCTAGGAATTAAGCAGACCACCATGATGTCTACCATTGACCACCATGATGTCTACCATTGTATACACTCCAGTAACATTTCCATAAATGGAACTAACTTGGAATCGGGAGAGAACTATCCTTTTCAACAGTGTTGGCTACATTTCAGCGTGCCTTAGTGATATGTAGGTGTTGTACGTAATCTAAAAGTGGCAGATGTGTTTGGTATGATTCCTACCAATCTGAATGCACATAATTGTTCATAGCCTGACATAGCATATGGTATGGGAACATTTCATAACCTTTTCTTGTAGTTCCATTGAAAGTGAAATGTTAATTTTTTGTTTGTTTGAAACAAGCGATATTTTGCATACCATTCAGGACTGGATGAAGAATGTGCATCAGATGACTATCTTCAGTATCCTGTTGTGTTAGTGTATTGCTGCCAGTGGTGGCCTTTTTTTTTTTTAAATAGACTTTTTCATTGTAATCCAGGCAGAGGTTGTTATTAGAGACGAGCGAGTATACTCGCTAAGGGCAATTGCTCGATCGAGCATTGCTCTTAGCGAGTACCTGCCCGCTCGGGAGCAAAGATTCGGCTGCCGGTGGGGAGTGGCGGGGATGAGCGGGGAGGAACGGAGGGGAGATCTCTCTCTCTCCCCCTTGCTCCCCCCTGCTCATGGCCGCAACTCACCTGTCACCCGCGCCGGCAGCCAAACCTTTTCTTCCAAGCGAGGAGATACTCGCTAAGGACAATGCTCGATCGACCAATTGTCCTTAGCGAGTATGCTCGCTCATCTCTAGTTATGCTATGGTTTGAAAAAGAAAATGTTGGAGCCCAAATGTTTTCAAGGATTGTTCACTACGGTGTATATGGAGTCCTAATTCACATTAATATATTTGAATATGTTCTATATTAACTATATAGTACGTAATATATGTTTTCTATTCATAACTAAACCATGGTTGACAAAGTCGGTGTCCCATATAGTGATGACCTACTGCATCAGGTGTAAATGCAGCAGTGGCTTTTGAAGGTCGGAGAAGAGACCACAATTACATTGGTGTTGGGGGTATATGAGCCAAGATGTGATTTACAGACTGAAATGATTTCCAGATTAGCAGCGGCAAATAAAGATAATGCAGTGCAAGGTAAGATTTTCCAATATAAACTGCGTTTTGTGGAAAATTTAGATTTTATTGTTCCAGGCGGCTGGACTGGATTGCTGACACGCCACATTTTGAACTAAACAATTATTGAAAGCTGTGCCCACCTTGCAACAATTGCTTTTTGCAACCAACTATCTAAAGTGAAAACTGAAACAATGTTAAAACGAGTCCTTTGTGTCAACAGCTTCCATAACGAATCTCCCGTATGTCTTCATACTACCAGGCTACAAACAAATACTGCGTAGTCTCCTTTCATCAGTTTTTCCATTTTTATTCCCCCCCCCCCCCCCCCCCCCCTATTTTTGTAAAGTCGATGTAATTAGACAGATGGTCAAGATGACTGGAAGATCAGACTACTCCGTTTTGTAGCCTGTTACCATGGAAATGTATGGCAGCTGTAGACACAACAATAGGAGGTTTTTCATTAAAACTTTTTCAAACTTTCTTTATTTTTCATTTTAGTTATCTGGGAATTGAGGAAATTGACTTTTTTTTTTAATTGATCAATAAATTAGTGTTGTAATGAGTTGCATCACATAAGACCATAATTTTATGACGGGAAAGAAGTCTTTCTATGTTTTGTGCTTTTCATCAAGAGGGCAGTGTTTTTGTCAGGAAGCGAAGTATCACGCAAGCTGCACATCTGTGAAAGGGCTTGTCTACCTTCACATGACTTATTGCCGTGTAACTTTAAACTGCATGCATTGATTTGATTTCCTAGTTTCATCCTGTGCTTTTATGTATGTATTTATAATAGAAGACCTAGGACAGGCAGAAAAATACAGCAAGGGGGTGATGGAAATGACTCATTGGAGATTTCTACAGACTATATAACCGAACCTCAGAGCTTTAAAGCTACAGTTTTAATGAGAGAAGATCGGCGTTCGGTGGAATTGCATCAGACTTCTTATGGTATTGATGTCATTGCGTATAACTCTACCGTCATGATTATACCAAGATGCTAAATTCTACATTGTGTTGGCTTTAGGGGCCCGTACACCTTCTATAGCTGTCGGTCAAATGCTATTTCGGCTTACAGCTATTTCTCCCAGCTCTTACATATACATAATTGCTCAGTTTGGCCAAGCATTATTATGTTAACAGTAGGGACAGTGAAGAAAGCCACCAGCAGACGGATCTGGTGTTGGCTTTATCTCCAAGGGGACAGAAGGTCTGGTCATTGAAATTGAACGCAACTGATTCTTTGTTCACTTGGTATCTGTTGGGAGGGGTCGGGAGGCCCCCCCACACACATGCAAAAGTCATCCAATCCCATTGAAATACGCAGGTGTGGCCAACTTTAGATTGATCGAAGGATGATTTTTGTCCATTAATGATGATGTCATACAGAGTAAGCACTCAGTTTAATAAAGTTATATATAAGTGGTGGTCAGGGAGAGGAGAGCACAAAATGGTTAAAAATTAATTTCAGCCACAATGCTTTTCAGAAACGCTCATATGAAGGCTTGGATCTGGCACACATGTGTGAGTGGAGGAAGGAGTGTTTGTTCCACCTGTGTTTTTATTGGCCTTATGTTACATTCCATAGTGTTTCATCGGTGTGACCTCTTTGTAGTCTGATCATTGACCCTTATACAGTATAGCTTACCTTGGAAACCATTCCACCTTGTTCAATGGGCGACATAACAGGAAATATGGTTTGTTCAGACATTTGTAGTCAGGGAAATCTTGATATCCTGAGAATAGGACGTAAATAAACTTTAGGATATCCTTCATACACACTTTTTGCTGCCATTTCTTAACCCTAAAAACTCCATGAAAAAAAAGCCAGATTTTGTTTACTGGTATGTGCATTTTCGTAAAAATGTCAGAAAAAAAGCCAAACTGACAGCCGGATGCAATTGCAAAAAAAGGCACTGACCCAAGAAATGCCACCAAAAAGCACATTGTAGTGTATTTCATATTTCCCTACTGACTTACTGCCAATCTGGCCACAACTTTTTTGATGCCAAACGTGGCAAAAACACCTGGGAAAACGCTCTGGCAAAACCACACTTATAGTGGCTGTTTGCCAACCATAAATACGTTTTTTTTTTTGTTTTTTTTAAACTAATCCAGAGTTTTTAAGTTGGAAGAAATTAGTAGAAATGTGCTAGGATTCTATAAACCTACAGTAATCTACACTACAACTCATTAAAGGGCTATTCTGGAGACTAAGGCCTTGGTCAGACGAGCGGTTTTTCCACGCATGAATAGGCCCCTCGCTTGTGGAAAAGATCGGGTGAATTGTGTGGTGCGTGTTTTCCAGCTCCCATAGGAGTCTTTGAAAAACGTGCTCCAAAGATAGGACAGGTCCTCTCTTTGCGCGCACCACGGACCCTAGATGCGAGTAGCACTCGCATGTCCTATCTTTGCAAGTGCGAGTATTTTGCGCATCTAAAAAGCGTTCATGTAAAGATTTCTATAGGAACCCATTGGTTCTTTTAGAGGCACTCTTTTCACATGCCTATTCATGTGCGGAAAAAAACGCTTGTCTGACCGAGGCCTAAAAGTTTGTTTTTTCAAGCTTTCAGCCATCAGCTGGATGGTCGAGAACTGCACTGCTACGACCCTTACCAATCCTGAGAACGCTGGACCTGCGTTTATCCTATTGCTCAATGCAAGGTTGGTCTTCCTACTGCTGCAACTTTGCCATAAATGGACCACTTACTGCACATGTGCAGCCTTGGCTCCATTACTTTCAATGGGGATGACAGAGCTATCCGAGTACAAAGCTCTCTGTATTTCAGTGTGCCCACTTGAAATTAGTGGCCCATTCACTGTGATGTCAAGGGGACAGGGAGAAGCAACCCTGCATTGAAAAATAGGATGGGACACAGGTCCCCTGTTCTTGAGATTAGTGGGGTCCCAGCAGTTAAACTCCAGTGGATGAGTATAAACTTGAAAAAAAAAATTAATCTTCGGAATACCCCTTTTAATTTCAATGCACCACAAATAAGGCAAAATAAACCTGCCTTGTAGTCCATGTAATTTACTAATTAATTGAACCTTGATTTCCTTATATTATATCCACGGTGATTACAGTATTTATCCGCCTTAAATCCATATGCCTCACAAACTAGCTGCTTCTGTTATTTCTAAAAAATACCGACCATTTGGGTGATATATTGGCATGAATGAACTGCAGTGTAGGACCACATACTGTATTTTATGTATATGGGCATCTGGAGTTTGAATAATCTCTGTGCACCATCATTAATATTACTCTATACTTCGGTGTCTAAATAGCATTTCCTTCCCCAATCCCGATGATTTGCATACATCAGTGAGCATGCTTGTGCCTTAACTTTTCTTTTCTGTTACTTAGTTTGTCCTTGCCTAGTTAGGTGGCAGAATGACTGAATACAGGTGGCTGGGCATTAGAGCAAGCCTGAATTAAAGATGAGAACTGTTTCTCAACATAAGCACCTAACCTGCTGCTCTTCCTAACCCAAGGCTAATCCACACGGGTAGAGGAAGCAGTGATACATGTAATCATTCATGGTCTCCAGGCATAACACAGGGCACTTCAATGTCATCCTAAAACTCAATTCTGCAATATTGCTGTCCTTCTAAAAGTCACTTGCCACAATTTGTCTTTAGTTATGAGTAGGCAAAGGCTCTGACTTACTTAAGGTTCAGGGGAAATGCCTTCTTACGCAGGGTCTGGCTTGCTGTGGAGGTTTTATGATATCATATTGTTACTGAATTACTTTACAGTATTTGCTTGTAAATGGACATTAATTTTTCAGACACCTGTTTGCTTATATGATGGCTAGCGTCATAGCTAGCAAAATTGCTATTTACTTCGATTTGCCTAAAATAACGTGTTTTTTCTGAAAAATCCCTCCAAAGTGTTGGCTGCTAGGGTCTCCATTCTTCCTGTTAGTAGCAGGAAACACAATTACCTTTAAACAGGATGTACAGGAGGGGATATGAGTCCTCATGCTTATTGAAATGTATAGAGAACAGAGGGGAAGGAGTAGGAGGAAGGGGAGACACATACACAGATGTAGTGCAGATGTTAGCAGTGCTGTTTGTTCTCATGTATTTCTATTTGGTTCCTACATGATATGTTCATCTCTTTGCTGCAGACCATTAGAGAGCAGGATCTGTAGTTCTCTGTGCCTCAGTATATAGAACACTGCACAGTAGCAAGGCTTCTTCCACCAGTCCTGAAAGAATTTAAAATCAGGTCTACACCCTACAGAGGGGGAAAATGATGAAAAATACAGGACAGAAGTCCTATAATGGGCAGAAATAGGGTTATTACTCATGTACACCCAGCTTACTCTAAAATGTTAAGTACATTTTAAAAATGTTTTTTCGTGATTTCTGTCTTAAAATATAAAGAAAGAGCAAACTTTGATGCATACTTGCCATTTTAGATGACTTTTCAAAATGATCAATATTTCTAGCCATTATATAACTTGTATTCTGCATTTTTACTAGTTTTACCCTCTACAGGCTCCATCTCTAATTCTCAGTTCTCCCTGAGCTCATGAATGTAGACCAGCAGCTGTGGTGATGTCTCGCATACACTGCATGCATAAAGGAGATCCTGCTCCCTTATCCCTGTCGCTCATATAAAAATAAGCAGCAGCAGTATGGAAGGCTTTACAGAGAAGTACTGAGCAGTGTAGATGGGATTCCAGTAGCTATGAGACAGTAAACCCTTTTAGCTACAGCAGCATCTTTGTGTCTCTCTTTCTTGGCTCGACTTCCCTCCTTCCCCTTCCCTCTTCATAGACTTCTATGGGCAGCGTGTAATCTGATCTGTCAGTGAACTGTTAGTTTGTGGATTTTAGCAGTTTTTCAAAATGAGTGAACAATTTAGAAGGAGCAAAGGGGCCTGATAAGTGGAGAAAGAAGATTTTTTTTCTCTGATTAAGATATATTACAAAGTTTCTTGTACTTTTTGATTTAAGCCAAGTTTGCAGAAACGGTCACCCTTTAAATTTGTCATCTGAAGGTAGAAAGCCCCTCGAAGAGCTCAATGCCAATGATATGCTTTTCTTTGTATATTGAGTTGTGGCTTTGCTTTCTCCACAGTTGCACATTCCTATATGGGTTTCTGTTGACGTGCTGTCGGATGCATCGATAGATTAAGAGATACTGACTTAAAGGGGTTATACCACTAAATGAATTGGATAGAGGATAAGTATCGGACTGCTGGGGGTCTGACTACTTGGGAACCACTGCACTTTGATGATTGATCACACATGCACACCACCACTCCATTCATTTCAGTGAAACTTCCGGAGATGGCCAATTGCAAGCGACGCAGTGATCATGCCTCCATTCATTCAATTCCCAATTGTTGCTTTACAGTACAGTATAAATGCTCTAGCATTGATTTGAAGAAATGGGGCCATCCAATAGGTGGCGCTACAGCGGTATTGTTCCATCTCCTTATTTCTATTCATTCCGGGACACTCAGGAGCTCAGTAGTCTTGATCGCTGGGCGTCCCAGTGCTCAGACCCCGACTGATCAGATGCTTATCCCCGATCCTCTCAATAAGGGGATAAGTTAGTGATTAGTTTTGTAGGACAACCCCTTTAAATCTCATACACCTGGCTGTGCATGTGTCTCATGGAGTCCCTGTGTGTCCATAGGCTCTTCATATACTTTACATCCTCCTAGAAGCAATGCTTTTATGGCCCTATAATACAGTATTCAGTGGGGTATGCCACTATTCATTTTATCTATTGTTTCTGTTACAAATTGATTGCAGACCATTTTTAACCCCTTTTAGCACCCAACCTATAGCTTCTCTACTTGGAAAGAGTTAACCATTGGGCTAAAGGGTACTGCTCTTCCTTTCGGGGAAGTGTGTGATACTGCCAAACATCCACAAGGATGTGATTGTAATTCTTTGTTTGCTGCTATGTGATCTGTGGTGTCTTAGCCTTAGTTTTTCGTGTTCCATTTGTGTGGTTGTAGGGAAAAACAAGCTAAAAATAGAGTACAAGTACTTTGTCATTCCTTTTTGATTAGCTATTTAATGACTGCAAGACCTCATCTGTGCTTTAATTACCAGTTCATTTAAGCAAATGAAGCAAGCTGGCTGCAGACTTCCTGTGCGCCTTGTAACGGCATGTCTGTGTTTAAAGCAACAGCGTTGCTTATTTTGAGACAAGTGTAAATGAATGCCGTTGCGTTTGTCTTTTTAGCATACCAGATGTGAAGGTCCTGCCTGGCAGTTTGTGTGATCCATGATCGGCCTCCTTTATAGATGTGCCTGTCTATCGGCAGAAATCCCGTGTATGGGTTTTGTAGGGCATACCTAGTGGTTGGCTTTGTAAATTCGTCATTTGGCGAAGTTGGGTTAAGAAAAAGGATCTACATTTTATTTTTTCCTTGAGCAGCACCGCTGTTGTCCGTGGACTGTATTTGTTTGGTATTGCAGTTTATTTCAATTCATTAGAATGAGAATAAGCTGCAATACCTGACACAGCCCAAGGACCACAGTGGCGCTATTTCTTTTTTCCTTCAAGCCCTTTAAGTAAAATTCTGTCTGCTTTATTTATTTGTAAAGTGCGACACAATATCAAATATATTGTGACGCTATATAAATATACTGTGTGAGCGTAGTCCTTGGAGCGTTATTCTATAAAAAGGAATATCTGCTTTAAAATGCCTACTACCATACCACAAATAGAATGATTATATTGTTATTTTGTTTACTTCTACATAGTCTACAGTCAAAAAGACTGATCCAGCGCTATATCTCAATACTGGGGTCCTATATTTAAATAACAATAGCATACTTTAATAGGAAGACATAGATGTGCTACGTGATGGTGTGGTGCACAGGCTTCTAGGGGCCCCAGGACATGATTTCATTGTTGTGTTGTGGCCCCTGTAAGAGATCAAGTAAAACCCAATTGCAAAGTTGAAGAGTAGCATGCGAGAAGCAGAAATCCGCTTTCTGTATCTCTCCAAGTCCCGTGGGACCGGTGCTATGACTGAAGTAAGGAAAGTGTACTCCAAGTGGCCTCCTTCTGTTACAATACATACATGGAGCCATTGTTGGACCTGTGGTCATTCCAAGGACTCAGCGCTGACCGGTACCTAAATCTCCTGCAGATGATGAATAACTTCCTGGATGATCTACCCTTATCGTATCAGAAGGATTCCACTTTGATTATACCTTCAGTCATAGCAGCGGTTCCATGGAGATGCGAAAAGTGGATTTCTGCTTCTTACCTGCTACTCTTTAACTTTGGAATTGGGTTTTACGCTCTCTTCCAGGGGCCACAATACGAAATTGATATTCATGTTCTGGGGACCATAGATGTCCGTGCGTCATACCATTGTGTAGCACAACCATGCCTTCCCATTCAAGTGGGATTGTTATTTCAATATAGGACTCCAATAATGAGATGTAGCGCCGGATCAGTCTTTTTGACTGCTACCTGTAGCGCTTTTCGTTTCACAGTGATATTGGGCGAGACATTAAATTTGCCTATTGTAAACAGTGTTCTGTAGATCAGTGGAGGTCAAACCTTGTGAAGCGGGAAAATAATGGTGTTCTATATTTTACACCGGTATTTTGACAAATTAGAGAATCTCTATGCTCCCCTATCTCACAGGAAAAACAGGATGAGCTTTAGTAGGCCGCTTCCAGACATGCTTACTTTTACTCCGTATTTGGTCAGTGTTCTATGGACCTTTAGTACGGAGCGAACGTAAATCTGTGGGGGAAATTAACTAATCCTGGCATTCCCTGCGTTTGGCTTAGTACAATTTCCCTTGGCACACATTGCACTGACTACACGAAGAAACACACAACTCTCCATATATTCAGTGCGTCCCCAGCCACGTCTGACGTAGCATTTCTGGCATAATTTATGCCAGTTTTTGGCATAAATTAAACATAAATCTGTAGGTCTGAGACGGCCATGCCCCCAGACGAGCCCAGCCTGCTTTTTGAAAAAGCACTGGGGTGGCACAGAAAGGAAAGAATTTTTGCATAAATACCAGTTTGCACGAAAATTTGCCTTTTTTTTAATGAAGATAGTTTGTAAATGTGGCCCTATGTATCTATTTACAAGGCTGTATTATCCCAGCTCTGTCTGGACACCGCAGCTTGCTCTACTTTTTGTCATTTTTTTGTGTATTTGCATTGATTTGATATTTTCTGTTGGGCAAATATGGATCCATATTTACCAAGTAGAAAATAAAACCACTAACAGCAAATACAGATCAGATACTGATGGCATACGATTACAGACATGTTAGAATATGCTCATGTGAAACAGGCCATAGAGTGTATGGATATTTTTGCTCTCCTCCTTTGTAGACACTTATATAGCAGTTCCTGGTAGAGCAAAGTGTACTGTGACTCTAACTCCAGTAGATGGATAATTGAAGTGAAGTTTGAGTTGGTTCAGGCCCCAAAACATTGAAATATATGACATGATATTGTTTTAGCTGAGAATTGACAATGTTTCCATTTTGCTCTGTGCCTTCATCCTCAACTATAGCTTGTTGTCGGAGATTTGAATAACTTGGTCACTTAATTCTAGAAAGATTGCTACTTTTGTCGATGGGCAAGGTGCGGTATTGTAGCTTAGCTCCATTTAGGTTAGTGGTGCAAAGTTGCAGACACAACCTGCAGACGTGATTGATGATATTTCTAGACCAAAAAAAGTCATGTTTTTATGACCTCTGACAACCCTTTTAACACTTTTAGTAAATTAAAGAGGTTTTCCGGGCAATTAATATTGATGGCCAAACCTCCAGATAGGCCATCAATAATTAATTGTCGAGGACCCACCACTCTGGATCCACAGTCATCATCTGATCGCCGGCCCTGCTGGCTTCACTCCCATTGATATCAATGGGAACCGAAGCAGGTATTACACTTCGGCACTTCTGCCTCCAACAGGGGGCAGCCATGGAAACGTAATATCTGCCTTCAACTTCTGTTGATTTAAATGGAAGTGAAGCCAGCTAGAGCACTTCCTCTCCTGTCCCCCATGATATACGTCCGGTCCGTTGCACTGACAGCAGACCAGATGATCGCCGGAATACAAAGTGTTGGGTCCCTGCTGATTAACTATTGATTGCCTATCCTAGGTCATTAGTAGTTTTTACTAAGAAAACCCCTTTAATCTGCTTTCACTATATGCTGGATGGGTCTCTAAAGCAACTTTATTCTGATTTGTTTTGCAAAACGGTGTTCCTTTCTTGTGTGTGTTTAGAGGTGAAGGGTGGGGGGAGTTAAATAATTTAACTATAGAGTTCCATACTTGGAGTTTAATGGGATAGAGGTGGTTTATTTTTTAATTTATATAATGATAAAGTGTACATAGTGATATGTTAGAATATATTTCTAGATTTATGTTCTGTTATTTATGCTAACGGTAAACCCTTCTGACCTTCTTGTGCAGCTCCATTATGCTGTTTTGTAAACTATCTGTACATTGGAGGATGTTCTTTTTTTCAGATGTATGAAATTAAAATACAGATGTTATTGAGTATATTGAAATATATTGAGACCAGTCTCCCTTCATTGGAAACCATTTCTTTATTACATTTTATTTGAAAGGTTTTGAAGATATCCTTTGTATTTACCATGATCCATTCATGCCCTTAATAAAACCTTCTTTAGAAATGTAAATACTGTTGTTATGCTCTTTATTTCACCATCAAAACCCAAGTACTGTATATTCAGCTTTTTATAGAAATAACACGATTCATTCAGGAGAGACAAAAGAGAACACCCACAAGGTTCATCTGGGCTGCATAGCATCTGCGGTGTCATTGATCGAAGTGTCGGCTGGAGGAGGGACTACCTATTTCCCGTTGTCTGCTGAATCATGCAAACATGACATTGAATTAGAATGAAGGTGTACATTTGGAGACTCTTTAATAAGCTCAGGAATTGCATTGTAACTCGTTACTTAAATCTCTACCTTTCGGAAGATGGGCAATTTTTCAAAAACATCCTATTTTACATATATAGAATGTGTGTATGTGCCACCATAACTCATGAACGCCTGGAGAAATTTCAACCAAACTTGGTACATATATAACTCATCCGATTGGGACAAATTTGGTGGGGATAACACATCCCCACTACCCCTGTGTGTGTGTGTGTGTGGGGGGGGGGGGGAATGCCGGAATTGCACTATATATACACACACATATTTAAATTATTTTCGTGTCTAAGAAAAAATACACAGGCAACGCCAGGTAGTCAACAGCCCCACTACCCCTGGGGAGTGGGGGGGGGGTGGGAGTGATGCTGGAATTGAACTTGAGCAGATGGTTTTTATTTCACAGTCTTAGATTACACAGACGACCTACTCCTCCGCAAATACTAATATATTGCATGGACCTCCTGCTCATCAGATAATATCTTACACAGCCCACCTCCTCCTCAGCTCCAACTACCACACAGCTTTCCACCAGCACTGAGCCACTATGTACCACACAGAAATTAGCCCAGCAACCATTCTTATCAAAGCTGTCCAACAGGAAATCTGTGTTGCCCATAAAAACCAATCATAGTGCACCTTTCAATTTACCTCAGCAGTATAACAAGTGAAAGCTGAGCTGTGATTGGTTGCTACTGGCAACAAAAATTAAAGAGGAAGTCAGAGAGTTTTTGATTTTTAATTACATCAGTATTACACTGACCTCCTGTTCCTCAGATAATATCTTACACAGACAACAGCGTCCTCCTCAAATACTAATATTACACAGATGACCCCCTCCTCATATACCAATATATTACACAGACGACCTCCTTCTCATGCAGTAAGATATTACATAGACGACCTCCTCCTCATATAGTAATATATTACACAGACGACCTCTTCCTCCTCATATACTAATATATTAAATCAGTACTTTGTATATATACACACACACATTTCTTTCTGTGTTTAAAAATAAAATACACGGGCAACGCCGGGTAATCAGCTAGTCTAATATAAAAAAGCCTACAGGATTTTCCTTGCACCACACCTTGACCTCTTTGCCTGACCCTAGGTGGATAATTTTGGTGTCATTAGATTGGGACATCCTAACCACCGTCGTAAAATCCTTAAATTTGAGTTTGATACATTGAGTGACCTGTGAGGGCAGCCCAAAGTTGCAGTGTTAAGTCTATGGGCATGCACTGCTAGAGAAAGTAAACTGTTGCTAAGCAGCGCGACACGCCAGGAGGAGAGAGTGAGGCTGGTTTCACATGGGTGAAACCCCTGTGGATTTTAGGAGTTTTCATGTGAAAACAGCCTCGTATTACTAAGGGAATCCTCTCCTGCCCATGGGATTGAAGGATTTCTCCAGTAGTGGCAGAAGGGATTCCCCGGCCATGGCAGAGGATCGCGGGGCTCTTCCATTGCTTTCAATGGAAGGGGAGAGCGAGAGATATCTGTTTAAAATACCAAGCGACATTTTGAATAATCGCCTCACTAAGCAGATTTAGAAATTCACAACAACCATTTTTTCAAACTTGTTATGTTCGTGTAGCGAACATTGGGTCAATCTAGTATTAAAAATGCTGCCTGCACCTATCAACATGATTAAAGGGAACCTGTCACCATTTTTACACCTAATAACCCCCCTATACCACTTAAAAAGCAATCAAATGGACATTTACATAATTACTTTGCTAACCATTCGAAGGTTTTAGTTTTCCTGCATCACATGCAAATTATTATCAGCGATTAGTCTGTTGAGCACGCTGGACCGTCCGTGATCTTCCATAGACTTGTATCAGAGAGTGCTCCATACAGGGTTCTGAAGGGTCGGATTTTACTGTGTCACGTGCTCTTGACCATGTAACAGCACTGGATCGTAGGTAAGTCAAAAAAATACATCACCTGGCTCCCTTTCACATTCCCTAAAAGCACCATAACTTGGTTTATGGTGCAGGGAAGGCATGAAGGGTTTCCTTTTGAAGGGAGTCTTCCAGCAGTTTTAACTATACAAAGCTGCTGACAGCGCTATGTAGGAGCTGTGGAAAGCGATTTTGTCACAGCGCACCACCGCTGCTCACCTGCTTCCGGGGCGGCAGTCAGGCATCTCTGTTGTTCATACTCTGCATGCCTTTCCTCTATTCGCTCTCAGGCTTCTATCCATAGGTCTAGTGCATGCTCCCGTCCATTTTCTTAGAGTCAGCACACGCTCCCATTACTCGACCCCCTCTAATCCAGTTTTTGTACTTGCTGTATTAGGCATCCACCCCCTGGGACTATCTGTGCGTGTAACGGTCTGGGGACCCTGCAGGGCTGGCAACCTACTTGGTAGGGTTAAGAGTGAAAAACAGGGTTTCCCAGGTATTGCCACCTCAGCCCACCACTAAACTTGTGTGTCGTAAGGTGATCCACATCCACCTAACAGTTTTAAAGGGGCTTTCCAGGGAGAATACTATTGATGACCTATCCTCAGGATAGGTCATCAATAGCTGATCGGCTGAGGGTCCATTGCTTCGGTACTCTGACCGATCAGCTGAGTGGGCACATGCTGTCAGCACCGCAAATACACAGAGGTCAGAGCTGAAGCAGCGGAAGCCTCCGTGCTGACCTCTGTGTAGTGACCGGTGCTTGCAACTGCCGGCATGGCTCTCATTTTCTTAGAACTAGTTGAAGGAGTCTTCCTGCTGTGCTGTGTTCTATAAATTCTGCACAGAGCTGCAATTTTTGTTCTCTAACTGTAACAGACACAGAAACATAACATCATTATGGAGGACACTACAGCGTAGTGGTTAGTAGGGATGTGATTGCTTTAACTATAACATGATAAACAATCACTATTAACTGCAGGCACTATTAGATACAGTGCCTTGACAGCAGACTGGAAAGAAAGTTATGAGGAAGGAAGGCCCCTAGTGGCCAGCACCTTAAGAGGGCTTGTTTAGCTCAAAAATATCAATTTAGGTTAAGTAAACAGTTTTGCTAGTTATCATGCAAGCACAAGTTGTTTGAAAAGTTAATGACTGTTTAGGGTCAGATGTTGGTGCAGTCTCTGTGGATATTTTTTGGCAAACAAAGAAATGAATATACAACCTTTTTGCTATATTTTTCAAAAGCCATAAAAATGAACATTGATGATGATTATCCATTCAGTTGCATCCGACCCTCGGTCACTCTGTGGATCAATGTTCTCAATGCTTTCTTGTCCTTCACCGCTCCTTTCTTTCAGTTCCGCGATTGACGTGTTCGTGGTGGCCTTAATTGTATCTAGTCATCTTGTTCTTTGTTGCCCGGATCTTCTCTTTCCACTGACTTTGCCAAGCATCAGTACTGTTTCCAGTGAGTTAGCGCACATCACGTGGCCAAAAAAAGAGAGCCACTGTTTGATGATTTTGCTCTCTAGTGATATTTTCAGTTTGACGCGATATAACGCTACCTTGTTCGTTGTCATGGCGGTCCAAGGTATCCGTAGCATTCTCCTCCAGCACCATAGTTCAAACGCATCAATTTTCCTTCTGTCTGTTTTTCTGAGCATCCAACTTTCGCAAACATATGTAGTTATGGGAAAGACGATTACATTGACCAGTCTGGTTTTTGTTGGAATGCTAATATCCTTGCTTTTCCAGATCTTTTCCATTCCTTGCATTGCAATCCTACCAAGTGTAATCAGTCTCTTGATCTCAGGTCCAGTTTCCCCGTTGCAATCAATTTTGGATCCAAGGAAGATGAAATCTTGGACCGACTCAACTTCTTGGTTGTTAATTTTTATGTTTACTGTACCATTGCCCACCGTGGTCAGGACGTTTGCTTTCTTGCTGTTGAGATCCAGTCCCATGTACCTTTGCTTTTGCACTCGTTGGATAAGGTATAACAGGTCCCTTTCACTTTCCGCAAGCAGGGTGGTGTCATCTGCATATCGGAGGTTGCCGGTCTAAGATTTCATCTTCCTTGAATAGACATTACCTCTACTCAAATAACTAAATATTTGTTCTAAATAGTTGTGTATGACTAAAGCTTCTGAAATTTTCTAAAAGTCCACAAGTGAAATAAGGTTGACAGATATTTAAAAGTTTATTGCAAAAAGGGTCAAGCTAGAACCCTAGTGATTATTTGCTGTATCTGGATGCAAACAAGGATTGCTTAAAATACAAAAACTGTAAACTGTTACAGTGACCCTCATGCTTCCGGACAAAATTCTGTTCTGTGACCAGTTGGCCTTTACCGTGCCTTCTATCCATCGGTTTCTGTTCCCGTTATCTGTGGTCCAAGAGGGCCATTACAACCTTCAAACTACCTAATTCTCCACAGTACACTATATCTGCTCTCTAATTGGCCAACACTGATACATGGGCAGTGCTGGCTAATCAGAGAGCATTAGCTGGTTAGAATATTGCGTTGGCCATCTTGGATAGCCAGTAACTGCACTGGAAGGACAGCAGAGAACAACTGCAACTAATAGTTCTTGTTATCTCCATTTCTCTCCCACCCCACCCCCCTCCCTCCAGTCCAGGAGAGAATTTTGTCCTGAAATTGGAGGGGTGCTTTAAAGAGACTCTGCACACCACAGAACAGCATCATAAACTAAGTTATGGTGCTGTTTGGTGCGATAACGGGGAGCCGGGTGATGGATTTTTATTTTTTTTATACACTCCCGTTTTCCTTTTGCCATGCTGTGCCCAGTGAAGTTTATGCGCGGTCTTAAAATCTCACTCTTTTCAGACTGCTTTGTGTGTGCTCTCCTATATAAGTCTATGGAAGAGCACACACACAGCGGTTTGAAAAGAGTCAGAATTTCACACGGTGTCCGGATATCATCAGGGAAGCTGGTGGGTACAAAAATTACATCCCCCAGCTTCCCGTCACCTCACTGAACAGCACCATAACATAATATCTGTTGTGAAAGAGTCCCTGAAAATGTTACATTACATTATGCATTTCTGATAAACCAAAAATATTCTAGACCACATTTACTTCTCATATGGCTGCTTGTCTGCAGACAGCTCCATGCATTGCTCAGTGGCCCCGGCTGGTATTGCATGCTGAGTCCTGTTGAAGTAAATGGGACTCAAAATGCAATGCAAGCTGTGCCCACAGCAGAAAAACAGCTCCATCATACGCATAGGTACCGGCCCTGAGGAACAGTTGACTGCTGGGGGTCTAAAGGAATAGGTGACTGAGCAGTGATGACAGACTGTACTACAGATGAGCGGCTGGGCTCCAACACTTCTGGGTTAGCTGACTGAGCGTTGTGACAAGAACTTAGTGCTTGATAGCAACACTGGGTGATCAATAGTGCTACGGGGAAGCACACCGCAGACATATTAATGGGGTGAGAGGGGCCTGTAGGTCCCCTAACTTAGGGATTGGGTCGCGATTGCAACCCTTATAACTGCACCACTGCCTGCAATAGTAATCTGGTAATCTCACAATCAGCCTACTGCATGCCAACTCTTTGTTCTGGCTCACCCACAGACATCTAAATGCCCTTATAGGGTATATGGACAGGGGGGTCTTTAGGAGGAAACCCATTTTTTAAAGATAAAGTCCAACATTTAAAAAATCCCCTTTTGTGAAAAAAAAAGTTAAAAATAGTAATCCTAAAATCAACACAATTTTCAGGACAAATAAGACGCCACTTAATATAGTCATAATTGGGGTGTAATCACCTTTATATTTTATTAAATAACAATAATAATCTTTCTTTTTATTGCGCCAACATATTCTGCAACACTATCAAGCACAGGAGAACACAGACAAATACAACAATTACATGTGATATACAATCAGTTTAAAACAAAGGGGTGGGGGTAATACAGAAGGTACAGGGGGGGTGAGGCATGGAGGAACACAGGCAGTACGGGAGTTACATGTGGAAATCAGTTATTAGGAAGCAAACGGGGTGGGGTGGTGAGGAGGTACAGGGGTAGAGGTTATATGCGATAGGCAGGGTGAAAGATGTGGGGAGTCGTGGGAAGGGGCAGGGGGACGAGGTCAGGAAATTTGGTATGCCTCCCTGAAGAGGTGCATACGGCACGTCTCAAGTTTCGTGCATCGGGAATTGTCCGGATGCCTTGGGGTAAAGCGTTCCAGAGCATGGGTGCTGCTCTGGTGAAGTCCTGTAGGCGAGCATGTGAGGTTCATATTAGAGGGGTATTTAGCCTGAGTGTGTTAGCGGATCGGAGTGTGTGGGCTGGGTGGTGTACAGACAGAAAGGAAGTGATGTACGGTGGCACAGCACCATGGAGAGCTTTGTGGGTGAGGGTGAGGAGTTTAAATTTTGTTCTGCAGTGATTTTATCTGCATTTCTCTCCAAACAAATAAATTAAATGCTAATATTTATGTACACAAAACTGTACCTAAAGCAAGTAAAACTCTGTCCCAAAACCAACATTGCCCACTACTGCTACCTCAGTATACAAATTGACAATTGGAACTCTAATTAAATCCATATACACTGCTCAAAAAAAATTAAGAAAAAACTTCAGCATCACCATATAACCCCAAGTCTTGTGAACTTCAGGGCTATCAATCTGCCAGAATAGAAATCATAAGGGATTGTGAATCAAATTCACCAGCTTTGGTACAAATGGGCGACAACAAGAGCCTTGGTGAGGAAACAGCAAGACAACGCCCAAAAAGGGAATAATTTTGCGGGTGTTGCTTACAGACAATTCCTCTCTGTTCCTCTCTAGCATGAAGTGCTATCTGCAGCTAATCGGGTTGCACAGGTAATCCTGCTCCTTCAAGATGGCTCATCCCTACCTGCTGTCCGAAGAAGGTTTGTGGTGTCTCCCAGCACAGTCTCAACAGCAGGGAGCAGCTACCCATGGATTGTTACTCAAGGAGAGCTGGATGGGGTCGTAGAAGGGCATTAACCCAGCATCAGTATTTGCTACTTTGTGTAAGGAGAAGCACTGCAAAGCCCTACAAAATAACCTCCTGGTCTTCGTGTTCCTGACCAAAATATCAGAAATGGACTCCCTGAGGGTGGCATGAAGACCCAGCATCCTGTAGTGGGACCTGTACTCGCAAGCCAGCACCATACACCTCGATTGGCATTTGCTGGAGAAAACCAGAATTGGCAGCTCCGCCATTGGTGCCGTGTTCTCTTCACAGATGAGAGCAGGTTCACACTGAGCACATATGACAGACATGAGTCTGGAGACATGGGGGTTCATCAAGATCTGATGTGTCATTAAGCGCTCCCTTAATTTTTTTGAACAAAAGTGTTTCGTTAAAGGGGTTGTCCTGCAGATAAAGATATTTTTTTTTCTGCAGATGCCACCTGCAAATCAAAGCGATTAAAAGATACACTAAAACCCCTTTCTAAGCACTTTCCGCTTACCTTAATAAGCTTTTTCTTTACTTAGTAAAAAGTCTGTTCAAAGATGCCGCCGCGGGTCTTCTCCCATGGTGCACCGCGGGTCTCCCCTTCTGCCTTTTCTCCCCTTCTGCCATTTCACCCTTTCTCCCCTGACACATACTTTTCAGGCCCCGATGATGTGTCTGTGCCTCTCGTCCAGCAGCAGCGTCAGGCAACACTCACTCCGCTCTGGTATTGGAAACCAGGAAGTGAGTGTACTGCGCATGCGCCGACTGGCGGCGCGCGTCCCCTGCAAGGCTTCCAGAAGGAGCGCAGTCCCGGATTTCTTGTCGTAACCAGGAGCGACAGAGGAGCAACACAGGGGGGGGGCACCCCTACAGGTAAGTCAATAACTTCTGTTTGCATCATTTTCCATGCACAATGTATGGAAATGGGCAAACAGAAGTAATGACATGCAATGCTTCTGGCCGGACAACCCCTTTAAGTTATTTGAGCAGCGTTTCTGGAGACATCTCTTCTCCTCTGCAGAAGGTAACGTGATTGCTAGTCCGTACCTATTTTTATTTTCTGTTTTCATGCTACTACCTGAGCTACGTAATTGAGGGCTATGTCTGCTATTTCTAATACCATGATTTACAAATTATAGTCCTCTGCAGCCCGTAATATCAGGTATTATAGATGGCACGTATACAGAAAGAGGGCAGTAGTGAAATGAGTTGAAAGAGAGGCCTGAAATGAAGTAACTCTTGATAATTAAGCCTTTTTTTATCTCTCACAAAGTAGTATGCAGAAAAGAGTTCTAGCTAATGAAGCTTTAGAAAAGACCTTTAGGGATCATAGACGTTTCGTTACAAAATGGCCCTATATAGATAATTCCATTTATCAGCGCTCTAAGCGCCGGAGAATGTTCCACCAAAGGAATGTAGACTTTTTTCCTTCTCTGTAATCTTCATTCAGCATAAACATTTACTGCACATATCATTTACTACTTAATCCTTTGTGTGTGATCTATATATTTCTAATTTATTTTATTGCCTCCTCATTTCTAAGCTTCTTTCTTTGCTGAGATTTACGAACTATTAGAAAACTTAGCATGGACCTTCTAAATTAGGATTTAAAGAGATATTGCTAAAATTGACTTTCATAATCATTACCTATCCACAGGATAGGTGATAAAAGTATGATTGATGGAGGTCTCACCGGTGAGAACCCTGCCAATCCCAAGAACAGGGGTTCCTCTATCCCCCCTGTACTCCTTACCGCACCCATTGCAGTAGGAGGAGATTGAATGGAGTCGTAGTCAAGAATGCATGGTGCTGCTCTATTCATCTTTAATGGTATGGCTGGGGATAGCTGAGCGTTTGTACTCTATTACTGCACACACAACTACTAATGGGAAGAGAATTAGGAATGACACTGTGTGAGGCAATTGCCAGCAAGGCAACCAGTTAGGCTACAATTTATTTTGGGGTTCATACGGACCAATTGTCAGTGTTGAGACTCATTGTACTCTACGATTCGGCTTTTTTTGCCCTTCCTTGTTAATGTCTTTAATTAATCTGCCTTTTAATAAGGAAAAACATATTTTGGATATGTGCATATAGGATTTGTATTGACTTTGTACAGTTAGCTGAGTTGCCAGTCTTAGGGTAGATGAAAGTCTGGGGGGAATTTTTTTTGAGCCTGCACTCAAAAAAAAAACTATATATATTACACTGACAGTCTGTGTATATTCTGATCATACAGAAAGCAGCAAGATAGCAGCATATCCATATAACAAATACAGCACCAGAACTAAGCTTAGTGCATAGATAAAGCACTAGAATAAAAGGTCTTAACATAAATACAGCACCAGAACTAAGCCTAGTACATAGATAAAGCACTAGACCAAAAGGTCTTAACATAAATACAGCACCAGAACTAAGCTTAGTGCATAGATAAAGCACTAAAACAAAAGGTCTTAACATAAATACAGCACCAGTACTAAGTTTAGTACATAGATAAAGCACTAGACCAAAATATATTAACAAAAATACAACACCAGAACCAAATTCATAAACACAGCAAGAACCAACCTCGGCACATTGATACAATACCAGTACCAAGCTCCTAACATAAATACAGTAGCAGAATTAATCGATTGTGTTGTGGGAGCACCCTGGAGCATCAGCAGGAGGAGAGCCAGAGCCTGAAAGAGGATGATTCATGCAGCTCTACAAGGTGCTGCTGCACAGATGAAGATGATCATCTGCCTGAGCAAACCTAACAATGAAGATTGCACCCAACCTGCATCCACCTGGTGCCCCCTCTACAACTGGTGGCTGGCACCTTGTGCGACCACACAGGTTGCACGTAGCTAAGGCCGGTCATGTTAGACTGTAGTGTGAGGCACTTCTCTAGCGGGGGAATTTTCCCTGCCATTAGGGAGAGCTATCTGCTCTTTAATCCTATTTACACAGTTATCAATTAACATGGATTTTCCCTGCGGCTTGAAACAAAGTAAGCAACTGGCAATATATTCATATAGTATATTTATATGGTTCCTTGCTGTTTGCGTTTCTGCTTTGCTGTTTTGTGGTATGTCCTTGGGAGCTTGTTATTCATGGTGAATCTATTTAGTGTGCATTGACTTGTGATTTCTAACTATTCTCAATGAACATTTAATTTAATATAATTTATTCTTGTTCTAAGGATTTAGCTCAGTGATGTTCGTTCCCATTACCTGATTAAACCTCGTGTTTGAGAACATCACATTACTAGGAAAAGATAATTAAGGATGATCTATCATGTGACAGAGAAATACAAAAACCTTTTATTTGAAAACAGGTCTTTCTTGTGTCTCTTTGTGAATGCTTTATATAAGATACCAAGTTAAAACCTCTCATAAACCGAGTGCTAACTTTATGTAAAATACGGTAGAATGATCACTGATGTAAATGTAACCTCATTACTGTGTTGATAATGCATATGTACATTACTGTACCACTGTTTCTGGGGTACCCGCAACAAGTACTGAAAAGTAAATTAAAAACTAATATATATCTATTTTATTTCTGCTGTAGCATTCATGTATTTATGAAAAAATGTGTTAAGTAGCTGTACTTAAAGGAGTTTTCCAGGGATTAAAAAAAAAATCTGTGGGCTTAAAATAGTGGGAAATAAAGAAAAAAAATGAATATTCACTTATTCCGGCAGCTTCTTGTCCAGTGCTGGAAACCAGTCTGAACCTGGAAGAAGAGTCTGGGTGGCTATTTGACTTTGATTGTGCATATGACCTCTCAGCCAATCACAGGCTTCAGTGGCTATGGAAGAATTGCCTCTGTAGCCTGTGATTGGCTAGGTGGTCATGTGCACAATGAATGGTATGTGGCTGCCCGCCGCTTCTTCCCTATTACAAACAGCAGGTACCGGAGCTGAAGCATGGGACGAGAAGTTGCCGGAATAGGTAAGTATTCATTTTTTCTTTATTTCACGCTATTTTAAGTGAGTTCAAAATTTTTTAATGTCCTGGAAAAAAAACCTTGAATTTCCTACATTATTACATGGGTATGTTTTGTTATCAGCTTGAGAGGATCATGCACTATTATGTAGTAACCTGCAGAAAACATTCAGGGGGTTATAGTAAGAGGTCTGCTTTGTTTTCCGGATACATGCCAGTCTTGATAGTGCTGTTCATCCTCATCCGTAGAGGGCAAAGCCAATGGACAAAAGTGGCACTCTTTCTATTAAAAAAAACGGAACCTTTTTTTTTTCTAATCCCAGAAAACCGCTTTGAGTTAAATGATAAAATTATTTCTGCCACCACTAGGGGAACCTCACTGATACTGATTCATTGTGGAGTGTGATGGGAACTATAGAAACCGATATTCACTGTTCCCTTTCTAGTAACAGTTGCAGACAGCTAATAGAGTTCTCTATATGAGGATACCAGAAGAGTAACGCCAGATCCCTGGACCAACTTAAAAAATCCTGCTTCCGCCCTTGTCCTATACACTACTTTCAACCTTTATGTGATTTACCCTCTGGTCATCTCTTCTTATTTTAACCCAGTTCTGTCATATGTATCCCTGTCTTCACTTACATAAGCGGAGTGTATTTTTCAAGCTTGCCAACTCTTCTCCATTGTCCTGATAAAGAGGAGACTTCTAGAACAGGCTAATCTTCCTGGCATCGCGTCCACCTTAAAATATACTCAACGCTACCCATTTCTTCATTCTTCTTCATTCCCGAGTGCCTCACCAGTCAATGTCACAATGGCAGGGTTGGCAGCAATGCGTTGTCTGATATAGCACATGGATATGGATAGGACTGCAGGAACTGATGTAACCAGGCTTAACATGCCTCTTAGCACATTATTATTTTCTGTCAGTTTATTTACCCTTTCAGTTGCTTTACAGCGTTTGTTGTGTTAAGATAAGTGAACAATAGCTTTTTAATAACTTAAAGGGGTTGTCCCGCGCCGAAACGGCTTTTTTTTTTTTTTTCAATAGGCCCCCCGTTCGGCGCGAGACAAACACAAGGGATGGGTTAAAAAAAAAAAAAGTTTAGTACTTACCCGAATCCCCGCTCTGCGGCGACTTCTTACTTACCTTACCAAGATGGCCGCCGGGATCTTCACCCACGATGCACCGCGGGTCTTCTCCCATGGTGCACCGTGGGCTCTGTGCGGTCCATTGCCGATTCCTGCCTCCTGATTGGCTGGAATCGGCACACGTGACGGGGCGGAGCTATGCGATGACGCGTAGATGGGGGCCGAGCCATAACGCCGCTCGTGCCGAGACCCAAGAGAAGGGAGAAGACCCTTCTGCGCAAGCGTGTCTAATCGGGAGATTAGACGCTGAAATTAGATGGCACCATGGAGACGGGGACGCTAGCAACGGAGCAGGTAAGTGAATAACTTCTGTATGGCTCATATTTAATGCACGATGTATATTACAAAGTGCATTAATATGGCCATACAGAAGTGCTTACCCCCACTTGCTTTCTCGGGACAACCCCTTTAAGATAACTTGACGTAGAACGGTATTCCAGGCGTGTTAAATTTCATTATGTAAGGTAATAGGATGTACATACCATCAGGGGTGTAGTCAACATCTCATGGGGCAAATGTTCAGCTTGCCCTCACTCCCCCCCAGCTATTCTGCATGGCTACTGGCTATAGCTGCCCCCCCCCCCCCCCAAAAAAAAAAAATCAAAAACTACGTACAAACTATATATATATAATATATATGCGCAGAACGCCCATTCAGCTTCTCGAATTCCAATAATGCTCCCAAACTTTGTTCAGCTAGAGTCCATTACAGTCGTGGCGTGATTAGATGAACATAGTTTGAGAGAGGGTGCATTATTCCAATGCAAGAAGCTGGAAGGCCGTATTGGCAAATTCCCCATCACCTGGGCTGTTCTTATCAGACTGTTAGGTGTTGGGACAAGTGGATGAACGGGGGCAGGCACACAAGGTGACTGGGCTCAGGATGCTCTCAATGACCACCAGTACAGAGGATCGTTTAATAAGCACGAGTAGCCACAACAGTTTCATCATCCGCCATCCAGGGACAAGTGGCACCATTGTTACAGATACCTGTGTCTGTCGGAACCATTTGCAGGCGCTTGGCGGAAGGATATTTGGTCTCATGGCACCCAATACATGTATTGCCTTTGACATCCACCCACTGTTGCCTTCATTTGCATTGGTGTTATGTACAATGAAACTGGACTACTACGGAGTGGAACTGAGTTGTCTTCAGTGACAAAACCAGGTTTTGTTTGGGCACTGACAACGGCCATGCTCCTATCTGGAGAGCTAGGTGTGAGCACCTCAATCCTGCCTTTGCTGTGGAGTGGCACACTGCTCTCACTGCTGCTGTGATTGCCTGGGGGGGCCATCGCATACGACAGTTGGTCACCCCTAGTAGTGATACAAGGGACAATGACAGCTCAGTAATATGTGCAGCACATCCTGCAGCCATGTTTATATCCTTTCATGGCAGAGCTTCCAAGAGGCATTTTCCAACAGGATAATGCTGAGCCACACGCAGCAAAGGTGCCACAGGAATGTCTCCATTACATTGCCACACTTCCGTAAAGTGCCCGGTCACCAAATTTAATTGCCAATAGAACATGTATGGGACATTTGGGAAGCCAACTTCGACATTTTACGAGTTTGCATGATCTAGAGGCTCAGATACAGCAAATGTGGACACATAATACCATATGGAACCTGTATACCTCCATGCCCACCCGTATAACATCTTATATCCAAGCTAGAAGCAGTATAACAGGATACTAGAACATCCATGCCTGCCCGCCTGACATCTTGCATCCAAGCCGGAGGCAGTACAACAGGGTACTACAACCTCCATGCCCACCCGTATCACATCTTGCATCCAACCTAAAGGTGGTACAACAGGGTACTAGAGTCTACATGCCCGCCCGTATCACCTCTTATACTCAAGCTAGAGGCTTTACAACAGGGTACTAGAGCCTCCATGCCTGCCTGTATCACATCTTGAATCCAAGCGGTACAACAGAATACTAGAGCCTTCATGCCAGCCCGTGACATCTTGTGTCAAAGCTAGAGGCAGTACAACAGGGTACTAGAGCCTCCATGCCTACCTGTATCACCTCTTATATTCAAGGTAGAGGCAGTACAACAGGGTACTAGAGCCTCCATGCCCACCCATATCACATCTTGTAACCAAACTAGAGGTGGTACAACAGAATACTAGAGCCGCCATGCCCACCTGTATCACATCTTGTATCAAAGCTAGAGGCAGGACAACAGGCTACTAGAGCCTCCATGTCCACCTGTATCACATCTTATTTTCAAGGTAGAGGCGGTACAACAGGATACTAGAGCCTCCATGCCCACTTGTATCACATCTTGTATCCAAGCTAGAGGCGGTACAACAGGGTACTAGAGCCTCCATGCCCACCTGTATCACACCTTGTATCCAAGCTAGAGGCGGTACAACAGGGCACTAGAGCCTGCATTTAAGTGTTCAGTTTTCCGCAATAAATTATGCTTTTGCTCTGATATTGTAATCACTTATATCAATGTTACTATCACACAAATAAAGTTTCATTCGATTCTGTAAACTCCTTTTAAGTGCATTTTTGACAATGAGTTTATATACTGTGAGAACTTGGTGGTTGTCAGCTCAACAGATCGCCATCTCTCCTTCACCAGATGGATGGCAGCACACCAGGAAAGCACATCCAAGTCAGATATTTATGTAAAAGCTGGGAAAATCAGCCTCTTTACTGCAGAAGAACAGCGTTAATAACAATCTTCACACTGTTTTTAATCGTTACAGTGTACACAATACAAACACATCCCTGGCCATCTGGCCACTAAATAACATAGGCTTTGCGCCTAACTATCAAACAGGCCTACTACTTTAGCATAACTCAAAGTCCATTATCTTATACCCATCCAGGGTGCCAGTCTAAGGGCCGTCCACGCTTACCAGACTCGTGGTTCCCCCAGGTAGCAGCATGAGTTCTTCAATAGACCAATTCTTGGTCTCCAATGGACCATCATAGGCATAGACTCAAAAGTTTTTTCTGTATTGCAGACACACCCACACTTGTGTCTACTGACTAACAGGTGAAACTAACCCTTTCCCTGCCAAATATTACAGATACTGCTTTCAAGCCCCCTGGTGAACAATTCTGGTACTACACTCCTGCAATCTTATATATATATATATATATATATATATATATATACTAGCTGATATACCTGGCTTCACCCGAGGTAATTTGTTACAGGTGTTTATGTGTTGTTCGCATGGAAAATTTTATGAACTCGTGGTTACTTCAGAGGAACTGAGGAATAAAATATGTGTACACCTAGAGCAGCATTAGATTCTCCTCAGACTGCATGTACCCATGGCCGTCTGCAGGATGTGCCATTCCTTCTACCCTCTTCACTTTTTACCCTTAAAGGTAACTCCCCTTTTTTATTCAAATTTACCCCCAGGCTGGAGGTTTCAGCCCCTTCTTAGCCGTAAAGGCATGCTCCATCCCTGTAGTCCATGGCTGCTTTCTTCTGCTCAGTAAATGCACACAGAGGTGAGTTAGATTCTTTTTAGTATATACACATAGAGAAGCGTTAGATTGTCCTCAGTATATACACATAGAGGAGCATTAGATTGTTCTCAGTATATAGATGTAGAGGTGAGGTAAAGAATCCCTGAAACTAAGTCCCTCTCAAACCTCCATCAAACCTCTGTCTGTCTGAGCAGGAAGAACAATAATAAGTACATATTTTTCATGCAATGGATAAAGATTTTGTACGGCATGAAGTCTTAGCGCACAATGGCCCTTGGTGGTTTATGGAAAGGTGTTTCCAATTACATATTTTTAGTATAGCCTATGCCTCCAAGCTGCATCTCTATGGCACTGTCAGAATGCATTATAGAACTGCAATAGATAAAATAAACAGATATCACAGTAATATGCTAGAATGAGTTTCTGCCGAAGTTCATTGCAAGTCCATGGTCTTTGTCAGCTTGAGTTGTGTCTTTGTATGGGTCAGTAAACCTTCTGCAGGTTGCCCGATGTCCCTGGTTTGACACATAGCGCCCTTATGTTTTCTCCTTCCTCTGGATGGTGTCACAGTTCATTTATTTCCTCCGCTGTCATCACAGCTGTTGCTTTTTCACAGTTTCTCAAGTCCAGTTTTAAAACTGACACATCAGAGGGCAGAGCAATGTGAGTTATTCTGCAAATGATTAAAGTTCACTTGGTTGCACTAAGGGCTCAAATGGACGTACACTATTGCAAGCATATTTATCACACACGTAAAATACACAGCATACAGCAATTATGCATATACATGCATATTTGCTGCATTTGTTAAATCTCCATTGCTTATTACTATTAGGCTGCCTCCAACGGACATTGCGTTTTTTGCTCTGTGCGAGAGTGCGTAAAAAAGCAGATTTATGAAACCAATGTCTTTCAAGGGTCTCATTTACATCTGTGATGTGTTCTCTGCTGCGATGCTGTGATAGCAAAAAATCGCGGCAAGATCTATCTTTCGCTTTTTTTGCCTTTTTATGCATCTATGTTCCGATATGAGACCATCATTTGTCCAATTTGGGTGAAAAAAGGCACGACGACGCACTTTACAAAGCAGACACACATTTGCCCTATTGCTTCATTTTTCGCCTGCCCAAAAAAGCAAACACTCATGTGGAGTCAGCCTTACATACCTAAATAGGACATGCTACGTTTTTATTTAATGCGCATGAAAAGACGCAGGTGTGAGCAGCCCAATAGAAATGAATGGATTTTTAGCATTGCCTATTACACATGTTAAAAATATGCGAGTAATATGCAGGCAACATACGCTCGTGTGAGTCAGCCCGAAGACGGTAACATCTGGACACAACTCTATGATCCAGCTAAAAAGTAAAAAACAAGCGAATTATCATTTTTAAGTATGTACTTCTATGTATAACCCAAATCATTTAGCACAGACTGGTAAGCTGGTAATTATCTAATTCTTTGTAATGTGAATTGCATTCAGGCCAGAAAGTACTCATATTGATATTATGTCATGTCAAGACTGAGGGGGATTTATCTAAACTAGTGCAAAGTAAAAGCAGAAGAGATGCCCATAGCAAGTTTAAGCAGACTGCAATTGACGATCTCTCTCACCTATCCCACATGTTAGTCCTGGTCGGTGGCATTTTCTGTGATCTGTGTGGAAAATGCCGCATCATCTTCCCTGCTGTCAGTGTCATCTATAAGGTGTGCACAGTTGTCTGGCTTGTCTCTTTTGGCCCAGTGCATGCACCAAGCTTTTTCATTCCTAGCCAATCTGGATGTTTCCCTGACTATTTAGTGCACTCTCTCCCACTATTAGGTACCTTAACAATAAGTTCCATTTGGGTTCCATGAAGGTGCAGTATTGTGATTGATTCTTGGTTTAACCCATGCCTGATTTTCCTAATTTTCGATTCTTTTCCTGTCCTGATCTCAGCTTATACCTTAAAGGAGTTTTCCAGGGAGAATACTATTGACGACCTATCCTCAGGATAGGCTATCAATAGTTGATCAGCTGGGGTCCATCACTCGGGCCCTCAACTGATCAGCTAAGCAGGCACATGCTGTCAGCACAGCAAATACACAGAGGTCCAAGGTGCTGCCCTCAGAAATAGCCCAAAGTCAAATTGGTCAGTGAGTCCACACAGAGCAAGCAATTAGATCAGAGTTTCCCAAACTGTGCTCCGCAGAGCCCTTAGGGCTCCACGAGCAACAGTCAAGGGCTCCCATCGACGATCTCTGCGGTGGCGAACCTATGGCACGTGTGCCGACGGCTGCTCACCACTGTAGTGTGGCTCCCAGGCCGAAAATCACGCAGTGATGCTGATCCTGGTGCACACTCTGACACCCTCCCCTGACTCCTCTCCTCCTTAGTTCCACCGGAGAGGACTCAACTTTTCAAGTTGTCACGCAAAAAAATGGAGGACTAACATTCTGTATGGCAAGTTTCTTCGAATTCGTAGAAACTGCTCCACACTCAAAGCATATGAAGAACAGACTACGATCCTAAAAGATAGATTCACCACCAAAGGCTATCCTCCACCACTAATAGAATCTGCTTACAGAAGGGCATTGGAGAACAGGTCATCAATAAACACCAGTGAAAAGAGCAATAACAACCCCCACGAACCAAGGATTTCATTAGTTACCAAATTCAATATACAACACCAGAGCATTAAAAATATTCTTAATAAACATTGGGGCATCCTCAAAAATGACCCCTATCTAGAAAAAGAATTGCAGAAAAAACCCTTAGGTATCTTTCGAAGAAATCAATCACTGAAAAACATATTAGCACCATCTTGTCCGAGACGTCGGGGTGAGAACAAAACAGGAGTGACAAATTTCTTGAGAAGAAGTGCGGGGTGCTATAGATGTGGCTGCAACCGTTGTAAATGCTGTAAAGATATTCAAAACAGCCGAAAATCGGTTCAGCTAGATCAGGAATATATTAAAATTAAGGATTTTTTAAATTGCAATTCCACTTACATCATATACTTATTGGAATGTCCGTGTGGTTTACGTTACATTGGACTTGCCACAATTGCTTTGAGAATTAGAATCAATCATCACCGTTTTAACATATCAAAGGGTTATTTTAAAAATAGTGTGACTTAGCATTTTCGGGATGTACACGATTGTACCATATATATGCATTTCTGTCCCCTGTATTTATAGTATAGTATATAGTATGATTCCTTGATTAGTATATAAATTAATATATTAATAGCAGATAGTATTAAGCCATTTTATACACGTTGTACTGGTTTTAACATATGATTAGTATGATATTGCCACTAATTATGTTGATGTTGAGTTCTGTACTCCATGATAGCAGAGGTTTATTGCTATTTTACGGGGAGAGGGAAGGGGAGTCACATGATACAGCAGGGGCATATGTAGCATCCAACCTAGCCCATGCATGTCGTGTTATACAGCAGTGGACACGCTACCACATGTACCCCCTTACTTTCGCCGCCACCCCCCCCCTCCGCCTCGATATTCATATCCATTTCCTTTCATTATCTCTAGAGATGAGCGAGCACCAAAATGCTCGGGTGCTCGTTACTCGGAACAAACTTTTCGCGATGCTCGAGGGTTCGTTTCGAATAACGAACCCCATTGAAGTCAATGGGCGACCCGAGCATTTTTGTATTTCGCCGATGCTCGCTAAGGTTTTCATGTGTGAAAATCTGGGCAATTCAAGAAAGTGATGGGAACGACACAGCAACGGATAGGGCAGGCGAGGGGCTACGTGTTGGGCTGCATCTCAAGTTCACAGGTCCCACTATTAAGCCACAATAGCGGCAAGAGTGGGCCCCCCCCCCCCCTCCCAACAACTTTTACTTCTGAAAAGCCCTCATTAGCAATGCATACCTTAGCTAAGCACCACACTACCTCCAACAAAGCACAATCACTGCCTGCATGACACTCCACTGCCACTTCTCCTGGGTTACATGCTGACCAACCGCCCCCCCCTCCCCCCCACAGCGCACACCAAAGTGTCCCTGCGCAGCCTTCAGCTGCCCTCATGCCACACCACCCTCATGTCTATTTAGAAGTGCGTCTGCCATGAGGAGGAACCGCAAGCACACACTGCAGAGGGGTTGGCACGGCTAGGCAGCGACCCTCTTTAAAAGTGGTGGGGCGATAGCCCACAATGCTGTACAGAAGCAATGAGAAATAGAATCCTGTGCCACCGCCATCAGGAGCTGCACACGTGGGCATAGCAATGGGGAACCTATGTGCCACACACTATTCATTCTGTCAAGGTGTCTCTGCATGCCCCAGTCAGACTGGTAATATGTACCTTAACAGTAACCGCGTTGGTGGTAATGTGGTGGTGACTGCGGACCTAGTAGCGCGGTTTTATTTTGTTGGTTTTCGGAATGTGGCCAGGATTAAGTGGGCCGTGGCGGGGGGATGGTGGGGGGGCTCTCTTGTAGTGTCGGTAAAGGTGAAATTCTTGGACTGCCACCAGACGAACCAATGCAAAGGCATTTGCCAAGAATGTTTTCCCTGTTGGAGGAGGAGGGGGATGTTTTTGAGGCACTACGTGTCCTCTCCACGTGTCCGTGGTTATATGCACCTTAATAGTAACCGCGTTGGTGGGAAATGGCCTCGCCGCCATCATGTCTTTGGGAAGCCTCTGTTTCCACACCCCAGAGACATACCATTAGCAGCGGTATAGGCAGAGCCCAGAATTCGTAACATTTCAGCCGTAGCATTAGGACAGGCCCCACTAACATATCACTAGCAGCATTATAGGAGGAGCGCAGTCTTCGTTCCATGTCAGCAATAGTAGCACTCAAGACAGGCCCCAGTAACAATTCCGAAGCAGCAGTATAGCGGGAGCGCAGTCTTCGTTCCATGTCAGCAATAGTAGCACTCAAGACAGGCCCCAGTAACAATTCCGAAGCAGCAGTATAGCGGGAGCGCAGTCTTCGTTCCATGTCAGCAATAGTAGCACTCAAGACAGGCCCCAGTAACAATTCCGAAGCAGCAGTATAGCGGGAGCGCAGTCTTCGTTCCATGTCAGCAATAGTAGCACTCAAGACAGGCCCCAGTAACAATTCCGAAGCAGCAGTATAGCGGGAGCGCAGTCTTCGTTCCATGTCAGCAATAGTAGCACTCAAGACAGGCCCCAGTAACAATTCTGAAGCAGCAGTATAGTGGGAGCGCAGTCTTAGTTCCATTTCAGTAGCCTTAGTATAGCCAAGGCCCAAGTTACATTTATGTAGCTAAAGTGTAGACCAACCCCACACACACTTCTGTACCATGAGTGCAGGCGAAGAACATACAAATTGCTATGATTACACTGTAGGTGAGGGCCCCAAAAAATTGGTGTACCAACAGTACTAATGTACCTCAGTAAAAATTGGCCATGCCCAACCAAGATGGCAGGTGAAACCCATTAATCGCTTTGGTTAATGTGGCTTAAGTGGTAACAAGGCCTGGAGGCAGCCCAGTTTAACGAAAAATTGGTTCAAGTTAAAGTTTCAACGCTTTTAAGAGCATTGAAACATATAAAAATTGTTTTGAAAAATTAGATGAGTGAGCCTTGTGGCCCTAAGAAAAATTGCCCATTCAGCGTGATTACGTGAGGTTTCAGGAGGAGGAGCAGGAGGAGGAGGAGGAATATTATACACAGATTGATGAAGCAGAAATGTCCCCGTTTTGGATGGTGAGAGAGAACAATGCTTCCATCCGCGGGTGCAGCCTACGTATTGCTTACGTATCGCTGCTGTCCGCTGGTGGAGAAGAGAAGTCTGGGGAAATCCAGGCTTTGTTCATCTTGATGAGTGTTAGCCTGTTGGCACTGTCGGTTGACAGCCGGGTACGCTTATCTGTGATGATTCCCCCAGCCGCACTAAACACCCTCTCTGACAAGACGCTAGCCGCAGGACAAGCAAGCACCTCCAGGGCATACAGCGCTAGTTCAGGCCACGTGTCCAGCTTCGACACCCAGTAGTTGTAGGGGGCAGAGGCGTCACCGAGGATGGTCGTGCGATCGGCTACGTACTCCCTCACCATCCTTTTACAGTGCTCCCGCCGACTCAGCCTTGACTGGGGAGCGGTGACACAGTCTTGCTGGGGAGCCATAAAGCTGGCCAGGCCCTTAAAGACTGTTGCACTGTCTGGGCTGTACATGCTGCTCGATCTACGCACCTCCCCTGCTACCTGGCCCTCGGAACTGCGCCTTCTGCCACTAGCGCTGTCGGATGGGAATTTTACCATCAGCTTGTCCGCCAGGGTCCTGTGGTATAGCAACACTCTCGAACCCCTTTCCTCTTCGGGAATGAGACTGGGAAGGTTCTTCTTATAGCGTGGGTCGAGCAGTGTGTACACCCAGTAATCCATAGTGGCCAGAATGCGTTGAATGCGAGGGTCACGAGAAAGGCATCCTAACATGAAGTCAGCCATGTGTGCCAGGGTACCTGTACGCAACACATGGCTGTCCGCACTAGGAAGATCACTTTCAGGATCCTCCTCCTCCTCCTCCTCAGGCCATACACGCTGAAATGATGATAGGCAAGCAGCATGGGTACCGTCAGCAGTGGGCCAAGCTGTCTCTTCCCCCTCCTCCTCATCCTCCTCCTCCTCCTCCTCCTGAACGCGCTGAGATATAGACAGGAGGGTGCTCTGACTATCCAGCGACATACTGTCTTCCCCCGGCTCTGTTTCCGAGCGCAAAGCGGCTGCCTTTATGGTTTGCAGGGAACTTCTCAAGATGCATAGCAGAGGAATGGTGACGCTAATGATTGCAGCATCGCCGCTCACCACCAGGGTAGACTGATCAAAGTTTCGAAGGACCTGGCAGATGTCTGCCAACCAGGCCCACTCTTCTGAAAAGAATTGAGGAGGCTGACTCCCACTGCGCCGCCCATGTTGGAGTTGGTATTCCACTATAGCTCTACGCTGCTCATAGAGCCTAGCCAACATGTGGAGCGTAGAGTTCCACCGTGTGGGCACGTCGCACAGCAGTCGGTGCACTGGCAGATTAAAGCGATGTTGCAGGGTGCGCAGGGTGGCAGCGTCCGTGCGGGACTTGCGGAAATGTGCGCAGAGCCGGCGCACCTTTACGAGCAGGTCTGACAAGCGTGGGTAGCTTTTCAGAAAGCGCTGAACCACCAAATTAAAGACGTGGGCCAGGCATGGCACGTGCGTGAGGCTGCCGAGCTGCAGAGCCGCCACCAGGTTACGGCCGTTGTCACACACGACCATGCCCGGTTGGAGGCTCAGCGGCGCAAGCCAACGGTCGGTCTGCTCTGTCAGACCCTGCAGCAGTTCGTGGGCCGTGTGCCTCCTATCTCCTAAGCTGAGTAGTTTCAGCACGGCCTGCTGACGCTTGCCCACCGCTGTGCTGCCACGCCGCACGACACCGACTGCTGGCGACGTCCTGCTGCTGCTGACACATCTAGATTGCGAGACAGAGGTTGAGGAGGAGGAGGAGGAGGGTGCTTTAGTGGAGGAAGCATACACCGCCGAACATACCACCACCGAGCTGGGGCCCGCAATTCTGGGGGTGGGTAGGACGTGAGCGGTCCCAGGCTCTGACTCTGTCCCAGCCTCCACTAAATTCACCCAATGTGCCGTCAGGGAGATGTAGTGGCCCTGGCCGCCTGTGCTTGTCCACGTGTCCGTAGTTAAGTGGACCTTGCCACTAACCGCATTGGTGAGGGCGCGTACAATGTTGCGGGAGACGTGGTCGTGCAGGGCTGGGACGGCACATCGGGAAAAGTAGTGGCGACTGGGAACTGAGTAGCGCGGGGCCGCCGCCGCCATCATAGCTTTGAAGGACTCCGTTTCCACAACCCTATACGGCAGCATCTCAAGGCTGATAAATTTGGCTATGTGGACGGTTAACGATTGAGCGTGCGGGTGCGTGGCGGCGTACTTGCGCTTGCGCTCCAACACTTGCGCTAGCGACGGCTGGACTGTGCGGTGCGAGACATTGCTGGATGGGGCCGAGGACAGCGGAGGTGAGGGTGTGGGTGCAGGCCATGAGACGGTTGTGCCTGTGTCCTGAGAGGGGGGTTGGATCTCAGTGGCAGGTTGGGGCACAGGGGGAGAGGCAGCGGTGCAAACCGGAGGCGGTGAACGGCCTTCGTCCCACCTTGTGGGGTGCTTGGCCATCATATGTCTGCGCATGCTGGTGGTGGTGAGGCTGTTGGTGGTGGCTCCCCGGCTGATCTTGGCGCGACAAAGGTTGCACACCACTGTTCGTCGGTCATCAGGCGTCTCTGTGAAAAACTGCCAGACCTTAGAGCACCTCGGCCTCTGCAGGGTGGCATGGCGCGAGGGTGTGCTTTGGGAAACACTTGGTGGATTATTCGGTCTGGCCCTGCCTCTACCCCTGGCCACCGCACTGCCTCTTGCAACCTGCCCTGCTGATGCCCTTGCCTCCCCCTCTGAAGACCTGTCCTGAGTAGGCGTTGCACACCAGGTGGGGTCAGTCACCTCATCGTCCTGCTGCTCTTCCTCCAAATCCTCTGTGCGCTGCTCCCTTGGACTTACTGCCCTTACTACTACCTCACTGCAAGACAACTGTGTCTCATCGTCATCGTCCTCCTCACCCACAGAAACTTCTTGAGACAGTTGGCGGAAGTCCCCAGCCTCTTCCCCCGGATCCCGGGAACTTTCGAATGGTTGGGCATCAGTGACGATAAACTCCTCTGGTGGGAGAGGAACCACTGCTGCCCAATCTGAGCAGGGGCCCGAGAACAGTTCCTGGGAGTGTTCCCGCTCCTGAGCATGTGTCATTGTAGTGGAGTGAGGAGGCTGGGAGGAAGGAGGAGCAGCAGACAGAGGATTCGGATTTGCAGCAGTGGACGGCGCAGAACTGTGGCTGGACGATAGGTTGCTCGAAGCACTTTCTGCCATCCAGGACAGGACCTGCTCACACTGCTCATTTTCTAATAAACGTCTCCCGCGTGGACCCATTAATTGGGCGATGAATGTGGGGACGCCAGAAACGTGCCTCTCTCCTAATCGCGCAGCAGTCGGCTGCGACACACCTGGATCAGGAGCTCGGCCTGTGCCCACACCCTCACTTGGGCCTACGCGTCCTCGGCCACGTCCACGTCCACATCCTCTAGGCTTACCCCTACCCCTCAGCATGCTGTATTACCAGTGATTTGATTTCCCAGGCAGGAAATAAATTGGCGCAAGCCTGCAGGCCAAATATAATGTTTTCGCTTTTTTGCAAAGGGAAGGACCCACTGCGTATATTCAATGAACAATAACTTTTAGAACTGTAGTGTGGCCCTGAAAAAGTGACACACAACTTTAGTGTAGCAGAGTTATTAACTCTAGCAGAGCAGGTATTTGCCAGTCAGGAAAGACAATGGCGCAAGCCTGCAGTAAACCGTAGCTGGTTGCGTCTGATTTTTGTACGTTGTCCACGCAGCACACACGTACACGGAGACCTTAGGACTGACACAGGCAGGCCAAATATAATTTATTTTCCTTTTTTGCAAAGGGAAGGACCCACTGCGTATATTCAATGAACAATAACTTTTAGAACTGTAGTGTGGCCCTGAAAAAGTGACACACAACTTTAGTGTAGCAGAGTTATTAACTCTAGCAGAGCAGGTATTTGCCAGTCAGGAAAGACAATGGCGCAAGCCTGCAGTAAACCGTAGCTGGTTGCGTCTGATTTTTGTACGTTGTCCACGCAGCACACACATACACGGAGACCTTAGGACTGACACAGGCAGGCCAAATATAATTTATTTTCCTTTTTTGCAAAGGGAAGGACCCACTGCGTATATTCAATGAACAATAACTGTGTTGTGGCCCTGCCTACACAATTCTGTCCCTGTAGTATCAATGGAGGGTGCAATGCTCTGCACAGACGATTTTTAGAAGAAAAAATATATGCAACACTGCTAACAGCAACCAGCACAGTACTGCACACGCTTAAATTTGGCCCTAGAAAGGACCGTTGAGGTTCTTGAAGGCTACACTCACTCCTAACACTCTCCCTGCCTATGCACCACTTCTGTCCCTAATGCCGGGTGCAATGCTCTGCACTGCCGATTTTGAGAAAAAAAAACAAAAAACCACTGCTAGCAGCAGCCTGCACACAGGTAGATGTGGCCCTAAGAAGGACCTTTGGGGTTCTTGAAGCCTACACTGACTCCTAACGCTCTCCCTACAGCAGCACCAGCACGATAGTACTTTCCCTCAGCTAACTCACAAGGCATGTGTGGCGAGCCGCGGGAGGGGCCGACTTTTATACTCGGGTGACATCTGATCTTCCCAGCCACTCACTGCAGGGGGGTGGTATAGGGCTTGAACGTCACAGGGGGAAGTTGTAATGCCTTCCCTGTCTTTCAATTGGCCAGAAAAGCGCGCTAACGTCTCAGAGAGGAAACTGAAAGTAACCAGAACACCGCGTGGTGCTCGTTACGAGTAACGAGCATCCCGAACACCCTAATATTCGCACGAATATCAAGCTCGGACAAGTACGTTCGCTCATCTCTAATTATCTTCTTTTACATATTTATATATTTTTTTATAATTTCATCCAACTTTTACCAACGTATATTTATACATTTTTATACCTTACTGTTTTAAACTTCCAAGCCTTTTCAAATTGTGAAATAGCAATAAAGTTACTTTATTATACAGGAATGAAGATCCACCTGACGTCACTTGGAAGGCACGTTTACTTTCCACACCATTGGAATTGGATCTCCTCGGCATTACCTCTGTTGAATTGGACCTACAGTATATTTTCTTATCCCAAGGCGCTGTCCTGTTTCTTCTTCACAGGAAAGGACAAGGGAAGAAACGTTCCGGTCTCACACACTGACATTAGTGTGCCCCCAGAATCAGCGCTGAACAGAGAAAGAGCTGCACAGACTACAAGGAAAAGGTAAGTATATGGGTTGGGGGGCTATTATTACTAGAGCTACTGTGGGGTTAATAGTACTACTGTGGCTACTGTGTAGTTAATATTATTACTTTGGATACTGTGGGGTTAATATTACTGAAGGGGTTAATATTATTACTGTGAGGTTAGTATTACTGAGGGGGTTAATATTACTGTGGGGATAATATTACTACTGGGGCTTATGTGGGGTTATTATTATTACTGAGGGCCACTGTGGGGGCCACTATTATTACACGGGCCACTGTGGGGGTAACTATTATTACTGGTGCCACAGTGGGGGTTGCTATTACTACTGGGGCCACTGTGGGGGTTGCTATAACTACTGAGATGACTGAGGGAGACACTATTACTACTGAGGCCACTGTGGGGGATCCTATTACTACTATGGACACTGCGGGGGACACTATTACTACTGAGGCCACTGTGGGGGTCACTATTACTACCGGGGCCAATAAAGGGGACACTATTACTATCGGGGCCAATATAGGGAATGCTATTACTACTGAAGTCAATATAGGTGACGCTATTTCTATTCAGGCCAATATAGGGTACGCTATTACTACTGGGGCCAATATGGGGGACGCTATTACTACTGGGGCCAATATCGGGGACGCTGTTACTACTGGGGCCAATATAGGGGACACTGTTACTACTAGGGCCAATATAGGGGACACTGTTACTACTTTGGCTGCAATAGGGCTCACTGTTACTAATAGGGCCAATATAGGGTTAACTATTAGTATTGGGGCCACCAATACAGGGAATCCCTATAACTAATTTACAGTAGCTGTAGCAGCAAAGTAGATGAGATTTTAACAATCTTATCCACACACTGTGGGAAAAAAATCTGCACAAAACCCATTTGGATATTGACATGTGGTGCGGGATTTAATTCTGCAGCATGTTAATTTTAAATATAGTGTATATCAATTGCCCATCCAGCGCTCCAGCGTTCCTCCCTTTTTTTTTTTAAATGGCCCTGTCCTTTTTATAATGACGGAGGTAAAACTTATATGTCCTGAAAAGCCATGCTCCTATCTCCTCCCCTGATCACAACTTGGGGCTCCACGAGAAACTTTTGCTTGAAAAAGGTCTCCATGGCTGAAAAAGTTTGGGAACCACTAAATTAGATTGTAGATCATAGAATGGTAGAGTTGGCAGGGACCTCCAGGGTCATCGGGTCCAACCCTCTGCTTAGTGCAGGATTTACTAAATCATCCCAGACAGATATTTGTCCAGCCTTTGTTTGAGCACTTCCATTGAAGGAGAACTCACCACCTCCCGTGGTAACCTGTTCCACTCATTGATCATCCTCACTGTCAGCAAGTTTTTTCTAATATCTAATATATTTTCTAATTTGTGTCTCCTCCCTTTCAGTTTCATCCCATTGCTTCTAGTCTTTCCTTGTACAAATGAGAATAGGGCAGATCCCTCTGCACTGTGACAGCCCTTCAGATATTTGTAGACAGCTATTAAGTCTCCTCTCAGCCTTCTTTTTTGCAAGCTAAACATTCCCAGATCCTTTAACCGTTCCTCATAGGACATGATTTGCAGACCGCTCACCATCTTGGTAACTCTTCTCTGAACTTGCTCCAGTTTGTCTATGTCTTTTTTAAAGTGGGGTACCCAGAACTGGACACAGTATTCCAGATGAGGTCTGACTAAGGAAGAGTAGAGGGGGATAATTACCTCATATGATCTAGACTTCTCTTAATACATCCCAGAATTGTGTTTGCCTTTTTGGCTGTTGCTTCACATTGTTGACTCATGTTCAGTCTATGATGTATTAGGATACCCAAGTCTTTTTTACATGTGCTGCTTAGCACAATTCCTCCCTCATCCTTAAGATCTTATGTTTCAAATACCTATTGGAAAATGAAAACTGCAATCTGATTGGTTGGGAAACTCTTCGATTGTGCTTGCACTGCACTTTTCCATTGCTCTAGTTTTGATAAACCTCCTTAGTATTTTAAAGTTTTTGCTGTAGATTCTGTGTGAATTTTAGACTGAAAAGCCTAAAAGATACACTAATCTTGCTACCACTAGAATACCATATTGTCTACATCTCTTTTACTTTGTAGATTGTAGTACCTCATGGGCAGAGTCATCTCTCCCCTGTACCAGTCTGTCATTCATTCACTCATATTTACTGTACTTGTTTTTGCTTTTGTTATGTCTTCCAACCCTTTCCATATGTACAAATGCAATGGAATTAGTGGCACCTTAGAAGTAAATAATAATATTGGCCCCCATATATGAAAAATTAGATTGTCATCCCCATTGGGGACAGAGACTGAAGTGAGACATCTATGTATACAACACCGTGAAATATGTTGGTGCTATATAAGCAATGGGAAATAATTCCATTTTCAGTCAATGCTACATCTGTTTACTAAATGCAGACTCATCACAAAGAAATGTATAGTTGGATTTAGTTTTACTTCAGTTAAAATAAAATCTGACATTTCATAATTGTTAGTGTAAATGTAGGTGGTTTATTTTGCAGACTTGCTGCTGACAATGCATGTAAGAACAATTTTATCCTTATGAGAACATCTATATGAAGCATCTTATTGTTCTAAATAGCCAGATGGTGCAGCGCTCGACAAAAATATGAAAGGTCTCTAAAGCAAAATGATTTTTTGACAAGTGACTTGCAGTCCACTCAAGAGCAATTAAATAATGCTTAATATATGATTTGGGCTTTTTGGTACAAGTTACAGCAGTCACAAGAGCCATTATTAATGAAATGATAAACTGTTATACTTCCACATTAATCAGAAATGTTACAGTTAATAAAAAATGTTCTGCTTTAGAAACCATATAACTGCTAATGCAATTATACAGCTTGGCTCCGTTTTTCTTTACTGTAGTTCCAGTATGTTCATAAAAATACTCATTCAGATTTTTACTATGTTCTTTTTTGTCTTGTGATGCTGAATTGGTATCCAATACACACCAATAGTTGAAGGGATTCTCCAAGAATGGAAAAATACCCACTGTTTGTGCAACCATGTGAGAAACTCAACCTTAGGGCTTAGTCAGACGGGCGTTTTTTGCCGCGATTTGCGCATGCGCATGCGTCCCGCGATTTTTTAAAACCATTGCTTCGCAATGGTATCGGACACATGAGCGCTTTTTATGCGCTCGTCCGAAAAATTATAGAACAAAAAATCGCAGATCGCACCTATCTGCGATTCCTGTTCGCTTCTGTATATGCGCTCAATGGGGCCGGCGGCAGCAGCGCCGACCCCATTGAGAACATATAGAAGACAAATCATTCTTCTCTGCCACAGCTGTAACAGCTGTGGCAGAGAAGAACGATGTTTGCCCATTGAATTCAATGGAGCGGCAATACAGCCGCTCCATTGAAAGCAATGGGCTGCCGGCGTGCGCGGGGTTAATTGTCGGGAAGGGGTTAAATATATAAACCCTTCCCTGCAATTCATGCTAAAATGTGTTAAAATAAAAAAAAATTGTATACTCACCTTTCCGCTGCAGCCGCAGTCCAGCCGCGGCCGCTGTCAGTTCTCCTGAACTGCTTCTCGGCACTATTCAGCCGGCAGGGCTTTAAAATCCCCGCCTGCTGAATGATCTGCCTCTGATTGGTCACAGCCTGACCAATCAGAGGCCGGTTTCACTCACACACCCATTCATGAATTCATGAATGGGTGAGTGACTGCTGCCTCTCAGCGCTGAGCCAATCAGGGGCAGGTCTGACTCACATCCATTCATGAATTCATGAATGGGTGTGAGTGAGGCATGCCTCTGATTGGCTCAGCGCTGAGCCAATCAGGGGGCAGGTCTGACTCACACCCCCTTCACATCCACTGCAGGACGGCTGCCCGGAGCTGCAGGCAGAAGGTGAGAATGCAATTTTTTTTAATTTTAACACATTTTAGGATGGATTGCAGGTAAGGGCTTATATATTTAAGCCCTTACCGACAATTCATCCCGGGCTCGCCCGCAGCGCATTGCTTTCAATGGAGACGGCTGTATTGCCGTCTCCATTGAATGCAATGTGCTGGACAGCTCCGGCCCGTTTCTAATGAAACGCGGCTAGGAGCAGATTTTCGGGCGATTTGCGGGCGACTTGCGCGCACCGGTCACGCGATTTGCGGATGCGCATCCGTCATGCGATCCGCAAATCGCGGCAAAAAACGCCCGTCTGACTAAGGCCTTAGAATGTAAGTTGAATGCAGTTCTAGACTTGAGGGGGCAGAGGAAAGAACAGAGGTAAAGTCCAATACCACACTGTTAATACATGTTCAGCTATCTTTTCGTATGGCTGCCCTGATTGGCCTCCAGTCAAGAGCTGCATAACTCTGTCCTAGCTACATTCTACGATGGGTGTCAAACATGCTGTACCCATGGTGTTTATGTTTTCCACTCCTGGAAAGCATGTCTCCATTGATCCTTTTAAAAACCTCATAGAATATGCATCTCTAATTTTAAATACAAGTTTCGAATTCAGAATTTAAAAAAATGAATAATGTTTGGCTTAATTCGTGTGCAGGCGGAAGAATCTATTCATTTGAGTATGAGGCAAGGAGGAGACTATTCTCATTTGCACAAGGAAAGACTAGAAGCAATGGGATGAACCTGAAAGGGAGGAGACACAAATTAGATATTAGAAAAAACCTTTTTGACATTGAGGGTGATCAATGAGTGGAGCAGGTTGCCATGGGTGGTGCTGAGTTCTCCTTCAATGGAAGTGTTCAAACAAAGGCTGGACAAATATCTGTCTGGGATGACAGTGAATCCTGCACTGAGCAGGGGGTTGGAGCAGATGACCCTGGAGGTCCCTTCCAACTCTACCATTCTATCTTTTTAATGCACATTGTCCATCTGTCAACAAACTTTCGTATTTCTTCATTAAAAAATGTTTTAGGCTGAGCTACGAGCCGTGAATGCACCGCTGTCTTCACCTCTTCCATCAGACGTGAATATTCATCCTCTTAGGGCTTCTTTCAGGGGACCAAACAGGTGATAGTCCGATGGGGAAAGATCTGAACTCTAGGGAGGATGCCTTAACATCTCAAAATGACAGGCGTCTAGCTCCTTTTTCATGGCTGACACTTGTGCGACCTTCTTTGACATTTTATATGTTTTCATGCACACTTCTTTATGACAAAACACATTCTCCATACTGTGCACAAAGTCTTCAATAAATATCGGCACCAGGCACACCCTCAAACCAGAAAACATTAATTGCTGCATGCTGCCCTTCTTTCGTGCAAATCACAAGTGGGGCAACCATTTTTTCTTGCACTGCAGTCACAAATTAACTAATGTAACATGGCTATGTAGACAGCGACCTACAATGGAAAACATTGATAAGACAATGTGGCCAACAAAAGTTTTAATATAACTGGAGTGTGGATAATTTTTGACTCGCCCTTGTATATTGTACCTTGGAATTAGAGTGTGGGACATCCAGTATCTCAGGAACAATTTTGAGTGTGGCAGGAATATCATGCATGATCCAGAAGGAGAAGATGATGTCAGGCGGTTGATTGGGTATGTATAGTCAGCCTGGGGTCCCTTCAGCCGTGAGTCCAGTGCAGTGCTGCCAGTTATTTACAGGGCAGCTCGCTCTACTGTCAGAGCTGCAAGTGCAGCCCCAAAGGAATTAAGGGGTAAGTCCCGTGTGGCACAGAGTGTTAAGGCAGCAGAAATGCAGACCTAAGCTCTCGCTCACGACCTAAAGGTTGCAAGTTTAATCGCCACATGGTTCAGGTAGCCTGCTTAAGGTCGACTCAGCCTTCCATCCTTCTGAGGACAGTAAAATGAGTACCCAGCTTGGTAAGAGGGAATAAATTAGCTGAAAGCACCGCAAAATAAGTTGGCACTATACAACTAGATTTATACAAGATTTATTTTATATATTTTTTTTAAATAAAGGTACTTTGCTTGCATACATGGTGCTATAAGTACAGATAGGCAATGCTGCTGTGGTTGGATCGGCTCAATTGCAGTCACACAATTGTGATGCTATCATTAAACTCCTGGGTATGTGCCGTGTATCCACCCACATGCGACCCTATATTATGATACACTGAGACCCCGTATTGTTTTATGGGCACATGCCATTGCTTAGTAATGGCGCTCAATTTTCTGTTAGTTGGGTCATTAAGGGTCAGTATACCACAGTATAAGAGCCCACTGCATCAGTGTTCCATTGTCCTGGATAAAAAAAAAATAGAAGTACATAGAATGTTTAGTGAACCATAAGCCCTCTTTCACACAAGCACATTGTAAGACATCCATAATACGCTTTTGTAAAATAGACGTGTTACAGATGATATTACAACTGTATGTCATCAGTATTTCATCATTGTTTGATCTGCATTTGCTATCATTGGTTTTATTTTCTACTGGCCAAATACTGTTCCATATTTGCTCAATAGAAAATAATACCAATGAATGCAAATGCTGAGGCAAAAACAAAAGTAGCGCATTCTGTATTATTAAACATGATTGTAAAAACTATGGATACATAGATATAGAAATAGATACATAGGACCATGTAAATAGATACATAGATTTTCATTAGCTCCATATTATGGTCTGCAAAACTCAGAGAAAATATAGAGTAAAAATATGCTTGCCTGGAAGCTGCCTAAAACTACATTCTGTAGGGTCCAAACAAAATTCTTCTTATTAGTATTATTTTGTTGGACAAGTAAATATACCATTTGCTTAAACATAGCTGTAATATAGTAAATGAAAACCAAATCTACTCTTCACCATATACAGTATACTAGTAATTATTAGGAAATTATACTACCAGTGTTTCTGGTGGCGCTATGCGCCACACAGCTATGCTACATCCATTATGATCCCCACACATCATGCACACAGCTCTACTACATCCATCCTGACCCCACACATCACACACACAGCTTTACTACATACACCCTGACTCCCACACATTACACATACAACATATTACATACACAGGTCTGCTACATCCATCCTGATCCCCACACACATCACACACACAGCTCTACTATATCCATCCTGACACCACACATCACACACACAGCTTTACTACATCCACCCTGACTCCCACACATTACACATACAACATATTACATACACAGGTCTGCTACATCCATCCTGATCCCCACACACATCACACACACATCTCTACTATATCCATCCTGACCCCACATATCACACACCCAGCACATCACACACACAGCTCTGCTACATCCTGATTCACATGCACAGCTCTGCTACATGGTACATCCATTCTGATCCCCGCACATTTCACACACAGCTCTGCTACATCATGATTCCCAAACACACACAGCTCTGCTACATGGTACATCCATAATCATTCTCACACATCACACACACACAGCTCTACTACATCCATCCTCATCACACACACTGCACAGCACACACACAGCTCTGCTACATCCTGATTCATGCACACACAGCTCTGCTATATGGTACATCCATTATGATCCCCACACACAGCTCTACTACATCCATTTTGATCCTCACACAAGACAAACACAGGTTGGCTCCTCCCACAGGAGTGACATCACTGTAGCTCCTCACTGGATCTCTCTGGTGAGGGTAGGTCAGTGTCTTCTGTAAGGACCACTGAGTTGTGTCTGAGATAATAATGGCTTAGTTGTCTTCTCATTTTGTTATTTTTGTCCTCCCCTTTTCAAGAGCCCTAACTGTGTTGTTCTTCTGTCAGTCAGGCTCTATGTTTTATATATCCTATAGGACCCGTGATGATGTCACCAGGGGGCGGAGCATGAGAAGAACCCACATACAGTACTTTATACCAAACTGCAGAATGGCTCCTCACACAGCAGTGACACCACTGCAGGTCCTTTAGCCCACCGGATCTCTGTGGTGGCGGTAGGTCAGTGTGTTCTGTCAGGACTTCTGGGTTGTTGAGGTAATAACGGCTTAGTTGTATTCTCATTTTGTTATTTTTGTCCTCCCCTTTTCAAGAGCCCTAACTATTGTTGTTCTTCTGTTGGTCAGGCTCTGTGTTTTATATATGTTGTAGGACCTTCGATGATGTCAACAGGGGAGGAGCGATGATGTCACCAGGGGTGGAGCATGAGAAGCACTCACATACTAACTGACAAATTGTCATTAGTAGTTTGATATCTTTCAACTGCAATTACTACTAAAGTTGGCTCTAGCAACCGAGTCCCAGTATATACTTGTATAAGTTCCTGAATATTTCTCTCTAAGAAGCACAAAGGTCCTTTGATGGCAATGTCTGACAGTGCCATTCTTGAACATGATACACAGACATTCAATGTCAGGATTAGTAGTGACAGGAACATGTCATCTATATCACTAAGGACAATGCTATTTTCTTTCTGGACAAGGCAGGGGTTTTCAAGACGGACAAACATCTAGCATGAGGAACAGTAAATAAGATTGAGGAATTATAAGGCACAGATTCTAGTTGTTTCAGTCTTACGCCTTCAGCATTTGTGTGGTTTACGTGCTCAGAGAGCTACCACTCTGCTGTATTTGTAATTATGTGAAGTGTTTGCAGCTTAGCAGCAGTAGTCTGATTCCTGCCAGGTATAACTGGAAACTGCAACAGCTTAACTGATAAAAAATAATAAGCATTTTGTACCCTTTAGAAACTCCACATATAAGATTCTTAGTTCTCAGCTGACAAATAGTTCAATAATGAAAAACACAAATCTGAATCCAGTGTCAAAATCGAAACATCCTGCAAAATGTGCAGACAAAACACGGCAATTAAAATATACCCTGCGACTGTCAATGTATATAAAAATGGAAGCAGTAGATTTTAATGATGACGAGTTTTTATAGGGATGATAAATGGTTTATTGTCTTCACACAGTGAATACATCCAGGACTGTATTAGCTAGGAAATCATTTTCTGGCTTTGATAGTGTTAGTGCAGTGCGTTACTCTAAATAAAGTCCAGAGAGTCAGGAGAGGAAGGGTAAAACTCACGTTTACTTGCAACCAAGGCGCAGCGGTACATCATCCATAGATGAAGGCACATTTCTTGAAAATCAGGAAATTCACGGTTTCAGTAGTGGTTGTGACTATAATCCCTCTCAAGTGATCCTTGAACTCCTTAAGGTACTACTGTAGTTTTTTTTATGACCTTGGAGTCTTCTGAACCTCTGTACTGAACTATGTGAGGTGTTTATGTCCCTGGAGTCTGTAGATTCTTTTAACGAGCCTTTCCATCAGTTAAGCCAATCCTGTAGTATCCTCTATCCTATATGTATTGATCTAGGTGACAGAATAGCAAGTCTTTCATCTACTCAATAGTAGGCCTCCATGTCTGGTACTTTTAGGTAACTATCTGGTAACCTCTAACCAGCAACTAAACTGACCAAGATAGGTGTGTGCCTGGCTTATATAAACTATACTCCACATACTAGTATTGATCTGATTAACTATGAGTGTGAGACTAGTAACTGGTGTGATTAAGTCCAACTGTGCTGTAATACACTAAACCACTATCTGTAAAAACAATACAGTAGGCAAAATTCAAAACTCCAAAAACATTTCAAAAGCGTAAGTACATGGTATAAAAATTATTAAGCACAAATAATTATTTTCATAGAATTGTTGAGTTGGAAGGGACCTCCAGGGTCATCTGGTCCAACCCCCTGCTCAATGCAGGATTCACAAAATTATCCCAGACAGATATTTGTCAAGCCTTTGTTTGAAGACCACCCCTCTCTCTGTAGTTTTGTAGAGGGAAGCGCCTGCTCTGGACCCTTTTCTATGAGCCAAAGAAAAGTGCTGTTAAGAAGCTCTGCTAGACCCAAACAATCCATATCGTTTCTGACTGGCAATGGCTTCCAGTGGGAAAATGATCTTTTTCCTGGGCCAGACCCATGATGGTCATATTAAAGGGCTTGTCTGCGGGGAAAGAATTCATAGAATCATAGAATAGTAGAGTTGGAAGGGACCTCCAGGGTAATCGGGTCCAACCCACTACTCAGTGCAGGATGACTAAATCATCCCAGACAGATATTTGTCCAGCCATTGTTTGAAGACTTCAATTGAAGGAGAACTCACCACCTCCCGTGGTAACCTGTTCCACTCATTGATCACCTTCACTGTTAGAAAGTTTTTTCTAATATCTAATCTATGTCTCTTCCCTTTCAGTTTAATCCCATTGTTTCTAATCTTTCCTTGTGTAAATGAGAATAGGGCTGATCCCTCTGCACTGTGACAGCCCTTCAGATATTTGTAGACAGCTATTACGTCTCCTCTCAGCCTTCTTTTTTGAAAGTTAAACATTCCCAGATCCTTCAACTGTTCCTCATAGGACATGGTTGGCAGACCTCTCACCATCCTGGTAACGCTTCTCTGAACTTGCTCCAGTTTGTCAATGTCTTTTTTAAAGTGGGGTGACCAGAACTGGACACAGTATTCCAGATGAGGTCTGACTAAGTAAGAGGAGAGCGGATAATTACTTCACGTGATCTAGACTCTATGCTTCTCTTAATACATCACAGGATTGTGTTTGCCTCTTTGGCTGTTGCATCACATTGTTGACTCATGTTCAGTCTATGATCTATTAGTATACCTAAGTTTTTTTCAGATGTGCTGCTTAGCTCAATTCCTCCGTTTCTGTATGTGCGTTTTTCAGTTTTCTTGCCCAGATGTAGGACTTTGCATTTCTTCTTGTTAAATACCATTCTGTTAGTCACTGCCTACTGTTCAAGCTTGTCCAGATCTTTTTGAATCTTCTCTTTCTCTTCTCTTCTTCAGTGTTAGCCACTTCTCCTGGCTTTGTGTTGTCAGTTTCCCCTCAATTTCTACTTCTAGATCATTTATAAAAAACGTTGAACAACACTGGGCCTAGGACAGAGCCTTGTAGTGCCCCACTTGAGACATAATTCCACTTGGATGTTCAGCCATTTATGACCACTCTTTGAGTACGATTACTCAGACAGTTTTGAATCCACCTAACAGTTGCCCTGTCGATCCCATATTTGGACATTTTTTTAATAAGGATGGTATGAGATGCTTTGTCAAATGTTTTACTAAAGTCAAGATATTCTACATCTACTGAATTTCCCTGATCAACCTAGTTGGTGATTCTGTCATAGAAGGAAATCAGATTTGTCTGGCTTCTTTGTTTTAAACCCATGCCGTCTCTAGATAATTACTCCATTCTCATCCAAGTACTTGCATACATGCTGTTTAATAATTTGTTCAAAGATCTTTCCCGGTAAAGAAGTCAGGCTCACAGGCCTGTAGTTTCCAGGGTCCACCTTCTTCCCTTTTTTGAAAATATGGACAGCTTTTGCCCTACTCCAATCTCCTGGGACTTCTCCTGTTCTCCAGGAATTTTCAAAGATTACTGCGAGTGGTTTAGCAATTACCTCCGCTGCTTCCTTCAGTATCCTAGGATGTAATTCATCTGGACCTTGAGACTTCATTTAAGTTTGCTAAGTGTTTCCTCACCATCTCTCTGCTTATAGATAGCCTGCATTCTTTATTTCCCCAATAGCACAGGGAAGAAAACAGATACAAAATAGGAATTTAAAACTTTGGCCTTCTCAACAACATTTTTAACCAATTCACCATTTTTATCCTGTAAACATCCTATAGCATCTTTGACTTTTCTTTAAACATACCACCAAAATCTTGTTTTATTGCTTTTGTTCTCTATTGCAAGACTCAATTCATGATTAGCTTTAACTTTTCTGACACTTTCCCTACAGTTTCGGCAATCTGCATTATATTCTTCTTTAGATATGATACCCTCTTTCTATATGATAAACATATTTTTCTTCCTTTTTAACATGTGTGTTTGTTCTGTGTTTATCCATCCTGGTCTCTTTAAATGCTTCTCATTCTTTCTTCTTTTAGGGATTGTTAATAGAGATGAGCGAGTATACTCGCTAAGGCTAACTATTCGAGCGAGTAGTGCCTTAGTCGAGTATCTGCCTGCTCGTCTGTTAAGATTCGGCTGCCAGCGGCGGGTGGGGAGCGGCGGGGGAGAGCGGGGAGGAACGGAGGAGAGATCCCTCTCTCCCTCTCCCCCCCCCGCTCCCCCCTGCTCACCGCCGCAACTCACCTGTCACCCGCTCCGGCAGCCCAATCTTTAGAGACGATTTAATGATAAGATTTAATGATAACATGATCACTGCCTCCTAAGGTCTCAGCCACCCGTATTTCCTCAACCATTCCCTTGCTGTTGGTAAGAATTAGGTCCAAGATAGCAGATCCTCTTTTTTTCTCTTCTACCTTTTGGAAGATTAAGTTATCAGCAAAAGCGGATAAGAAGTTGTTGGACCCATTACTTTTGCATTGGAGTGAATCTCAAGAAATGTCTGGATAGTTAAAATCTCCCATGATCACTATATCGTACTTTTTTGAGAACTTGTCCATCTCATGTAGAAAGAGTTCATCCATATATTCTGCTTGTCCAGGTGGCCTACAGTTAATGCCTACAATGGTGTTCTTTCTTTTGTTCTCTCCTTGTATTCTTACCCAAACAGTTTTTACAGAACTACCAAGCTCTGAAGTTTGAATCTCGGTGGAGGTGAATGCTTTCCTAACATACAATGGAATACCTCCTTTCCTTTTTTTAGGTTTGTTTCTATTAAACAAGTAGTATTCTTCAAGCCTTGTATTCCAATCATGTGTATCATCCCACCAAGTTTCTGTGATGCCTACGACATCATATTACTTTTCCTGTGTTAGGAGCTCTAATTCTCCTTGTTTGTTTCTCAAACTCTATGCATTTGTGTAGAAACATTTTAGTTTGTGATCGGTGTCTCTTATTTCTATACTTTTCTTCAGAATTTTTGTCTTTATTCTTTCTTTCCACTTCTAATAGAAAAGTTCTAAACTGTATTCATTGGCTGATTATTTTTGCCTGACCCTTCACTTCCCTTCTCATATCGTTCTAGTTTAAAGCTCTCCTGATGAATGCAGCAAGTACCTGTCAAATATATGCTTACCTGTCTTTGTGAGGTGCAACCTGTCTCTAACAAGGAGTCCATCATAAAGGTAATTCACTCCATGACCTAGAAATCAAAATCTTTGTTGAGGGCACCGTTGATGTAGCAAGTTGTTTACCTCTAGAATCCTTTTAAATTTCCTTTTTCCATGGCCATCCACTGGAAGAATGGATAAGAAGAACACCTGTGGTGGAGTGGTGCTGGATTCTCAATATGGAATACGACACGCACTTCAACAAATATGATACAAACAAGAAACTTTATTTAAAGAACAGCACCATTAATAACACCTGTAATTATAGAAGCTATCACATGGGAGTAGAATTCATGTGGCTCCTTAGCAGAATCTCATATTATAGTCTATGCAAGAAAAAGAAGTTAACAATGGGAAATAAATTGCATGATTACGCAACATAGAAATACTATACAAATCAAAAATAAAGATCATTGCACAAGACCCATTAATCGAATAACTAAATGCATGATGGTTACAGGCATAAGCCTTAAACTGTAAGTCCCTACCAAAAAAAAAACAGTTGTGACATCCAGTATTATTAACTCTACAGAACTCCAAACTCTTGCCCAACCATCAAAGATGAAGTTGCATGAAGCTATTAAGAGAAATACCTCATACATATCACTTGTGACAGCAACTTCCTCAAGGGAGCCCAAATAGCACCAAATAATATTGTGCCACCTTTTCTGATAACAGTTATCAAAGAATAAAGCAGAACCAATCACCGCCATTGCATTGTGGAGGTGGCATTTATGAATTGGCTGAGCCGTGGCATTGATTGGCCAATTCATAAACCCCACCTCCAGAATTCGATGGTTGTGATTGGTTCTCGAGCACTGCTCAGCCAATCAATGGAGCACTGGATGAATCAATTACAGCCATCATATTGGTTCATCGACGGCTGCGTTGATTGACTGACCAGCAGTCGAGAACCAATCAGAGCCATCGCTTCAGGTAGGTTAGATTTATGAATCCGTAACCAGGAAGTGATCTTATGTGGACAGCTGAGGGCTGCAGAATGTGTGCCGGAGCTCTGGAGAGCAGCGAGAGTGATGTGGACCGTACCTGCTAGGCAATGTATTGCTTTTTCTTTAAATGTAATGCAGCTAGGACTTATTTTAAGGTCAGGTCTTATTTTGGGGAAAACAGGGTACAGGGATTCAGATCAGCCAATTAGTTATTGGTGAAAGAGTGATAGGGGTGGGCAAAGTAAGCATCTACTGCATATTGTTATGACATTGTTATCCACACACTTATACTGAAAAGTACAATGAAAAAGTGTAATGTTGTAAGGTCATTTTCACACATATATGCTTCTACCTGAATGCTGACAGAATCCAATAATATTCCTCTAGCAATGCATGGGAATGGAGTATTTGGTACACTCAAGAAAATATCCACATGGGATGATTTTTAAATCCACAGCATGTTTATTATTCTCACAGATACCATATGGATTACCCCTATTGAAATACAAAAATCTGCATCTGGCTCCAATGGCCAATCCATGGCAGAAATCCAAGTTTCAGCTTCAGATTTGTGCTGCAAATTTTCTAAGATGTCCAGAGGATTTGCCAGAATCCCTGCTGTGTGAACATGACTTTAAAATTAGGCTAATTTCTTGACATATTATTTATGACTGCATGTGCGTTCATTGATAAATCCAGAACAACAGACCACTGGCTAAAATTCTAACATTTTTTGTACGCCATTGTCTGTTTAGAGTAGAGATGCAATTTTTTTTTCTCATCCCCAACTTTTTAAATTAAAAAGTTACATTTTATAAATTTGTCTGAATTCTGGCCAAGCAGTAAGGTAGTTTTCACACTGTGTCGATGGTTCCATTTTTATACTTCATTTGGGGAGCAGTAAAGGAGAATCCACTGGCCAAATGGGTCTGTCTTATGACGAAATTGAACAGCACTGGATAGACCCCATTGACTATGATGGGTTTCATTCAGTTTCCACTCATCTGCCCATCATTTTACCTAGATAGTGCTGCAAATGACTCTAGATAGTGCTGCAAATGGTTAATAAAAATGCCATACAGCAGATAAAACTCAACAAAAAACACCAAACAAAGCAAAAATCCATAAATATTGACTAATATGTCTGCTATCATGTGTCCAACACATGCTGCACCTGACTTTCAGTTGGGTGCAATCTGTACTAGCATAGAACAACTATACTTCAGGGAGCCCAATAAAAATCACATGTGACCATAACAGTCAAAGGTCAGTAGCACCAGATAACCATTGGTGGTGAAAAAGAAAACTACAGTCCCATATTCTTTATGATCACATGCCCTAGTGGCATTTACTGAATGTTAAAGGAGTTTTCTGGGCAATTTCTATTGATGACCTATGCTCAGCCGATCAGCTGTTCAGGCGCCCGCTGTCAGTGCCACAGCACAGTGTAGAGAGATTAAAGGGCTTTTGTCATAAAAAAAATCAATACTTACCTATTCGTTCCCAGGGTGTCTTCCTGCCGCATGTTCTCCTCGCTGATCTTCTCCAGTCCACCGGGTCTCCTTCTCGCAAGCTGTCCGGATCCTCTTCTTCTTGTTTTGGAACGCCCAATCTCAGCATTCTTCTTCCTGACGGTCAGTGTAGGTTACGTCACTAGTGATGGAGCATTTACTGACCAGCAGGCAATGCAAAGCTACTGCTGAGACTGCGCATGCATGCTGTCTCACCGTAAGAGTTCATATACTATTGCATAGAGACCTTGCGCATGCGCAGTCTCGGCAATAAATCGGCATTCCCTGCTAGGCAGTGAACGCTACATCACTAGTGATGTAACCTACACTGACCTGCAGGAAGGAGACTGCAGAGAATAGACACTTCGTCACCGGAAGAAGAAGAGTCGGCCGTCTGGAGGTGAGGTGACCCGGGGGACTGCAGGTGACAAGAGAAGATCAGCGGGGAGAAGATGCGGTAAGAAGAATGATGAGGGAGGAATAGGTAAGTATAGAATTTTTTTTTCTAATGACAGAACCCTTTTAAACAGATAGCTCCAAACCCTGTGTAGTGGCCGGAACTGGTAACTACAAGTTTTGGCCACAACAGATCATCAATAGAAATTGCCCGGAAAACCCCTATAACTAAATTATTTCCGATTAATGCTTAAAATTAAAATATCACAACATTTTTGAAAATATAGGTATATATGAGCTGTAAAAAGCAACATAAATGAATTAATATGTAAAGGCTTGAAATGCCTTTTTTTGCCCTTTTTAAAACCTGTATATAGCATAATAAAACATGACAATTTCAGTCTATGAGCCATTCGTTAAAAGTCCTGGCCTTGTTAAAATAGTCACTGGGATTTTAAAATTATTTTGTATGGCCTGGAGTAGGAAATCACTTAATGAAAATGCAAAAGAAATACATTTGTACTTCAGGTGTTGCATTTAGTATTGTCTATAGATAAACTTTGTAATTCATAAACCACAAGGTAATTGAACTGACGATGATTCTTTGTCTTATGTGTGCAATGCATTGAAGTATCTATACAGCTTCAGTGTTCAGCCTCTAGGTGGCAGCATTGGAAAAGTAGGCAGCAATATTATGTACTAATAACCGTAGCATCATTAGCATTAAAGTATTGAATTAAGAAGACTACTAAAATTACTTTATTCAAGCTCAGCGTGACATACTTTCATGATATGAGACTAAGACAAGCATTAAGAATGCAGAGGGGTTTGCAGTTGTAAATGTTAAGCGGTCAATAAGGTTTTGATATTCATGCTCATTAAGTAAAGTTCTCCATTTTAACCACATTGCATATACATTGATGAGATATGTGGCTAGTATGACATGCAAAAAGCAAAGGCAAGCCTTGGTCAATCAGCACAATTGCAGATCACTAACAAAGTTATGGAGATTCCTGCAATATCGGCAAATTCAAGGGGATGCAGTAACTCTAATGAAACAAAACACCAACCTCTGTAATAATCCAGCACAGAAATCTGCAAATAAAAGGACTGCTAATTGTACACATTGCTTAATATGTGGCTAGATGTAATTTCAGAAGGTTTAAAAAAAATGAAAATTAATCTTTCCAAAAAAAACTTCCTAGAAGGAATCTTCAGGTCTTTCTGGGCCTTTAAATAGAAGTACATTTACAGTTAGCATAAATAGATTAGCTCCTAAAAAGAGGTCCTATGGTCAATTGGTGTATACACGGTAATGCTAAGTGTTGCCAATTCTGTCTGCAGTATATACTCTAAAGAACTTGTGATTGGCCAGTCACAAGCAACTAGCCCATCACTTCTTCATAGACAGCCCTAGAGAATTTGTATTGTTCAATCTACCTAAGAAGTTTGGACAGCTGCTTGTAAGTGCTCGGTGCTGGGACCCGGTTACTGTCAGCAGAATGAACCGGGTCCCATCCGGAAACATTATTGATCTTTTATCACTGCTCTCACCGTGACCCAAAACTCCTCTTTTCCCTCAGCCACCCTATTCCTCCCAGCAGCGGAGGCAAGGAGACCAGACAGAGCAATACAATTAATCATTTATATTATAATAAAAGCTTCCTGCACAACTTCAAGACCCCCTTTCTCAGCTGCACACTTTTATATGGCACATCTACCCTCCCCTGCTGTAAGTAAGTAAATAACCTCCCTCTTTCCAGCTGCAGAACCTGCCAGTCAGTCTGGTTTAACCCTTTCCAATCCAATTTTGAATGCACAGTTTCCTAAAAGGCTTTCTCTTTTTGCTGTTATCAACGGTGGCATCTGCTGGCTAAAGCCAGTGTGTGTGCGCTAGAGAGACTCCGACAGCGGAGTGGCTGGCAATAGACGGTAAGAATACCCTGTTGGACGTCTTCTGACATTGGAGCTGTACAAGCTTCAATCAGAATGTAGGAAGATGTCAGACAGTGGATTGGAAAGGGTTAAAGATTATGTAAGAAATTCAGTCCTCCAGCTTGTGGTTTACAGCTATACATTGCAAGCATGGAAGGATAATGGTTAATTTTTAATTAATTCTAATTGACAAATTATTTTTGCATAAAAATACATTAATTTAAAAAAGTATACACGAGGGGTCCTTAATAGAGATGAGCGAACCTACTCGTTTCGAGTAATTACTCGATCGAGCACCGCGATTTTCGAGTACTTCCGTACTCGGGTGAAAAGATTCGGGGGGCTCCGGGGGGCGGGGGGGGGGGCATGGCGGAGCGGGGGGTAGCAGCGGGGAACAGGGGGGAGTCCTCTCTCTCTCCCTCTCCCCCCCACTCCCTGCTGCAACCCCCCACTCACCCACGGCGCCCCCCGAATCTTTTCGCCCGAGTACGGAAGTATTCGGAAATTGCGGCACTCGGGCGAAAAAGGGGCGTGGCCGAGTAGGTTTGCTCATCTCTAGTCCTTAACTTTTAAGTAGTTGATGGGGCCGGTAGATTAGCCTAAGAACCCAAGTAAAGGGTTTTAATAGAGACAGTGCAGTAGTTCTTCAGTGATGTAAGCAGCAATCATAGCTAATTTCAAACCTATAACACTTTATGCTTGAAAAGTAAAAAAAGAGATATAGAGAGGTACAAAAACATATAAACACAGTAATATGTAGTTGTGCTCCGTAATAACTGTTATTAAGGAGAGCACTTTAACCTTATGCCCATAAAAGCTGCACACGTCTGTTGCTTCCATTTCTAGAGTCGTAGATTTTACTGAAGGAATTTCAATCTGCCCTTTCCATTCTGCGCCTCTCATATATAGCTATCACATGACACAGATGTACTCTATGTACCCCATATACAGCAGTATATACAGTACACAATATTCCAATTTCCAAACAAGTGTATAATAGTAAATATTCATAAAATATTCAGGTGGAAATTACATTTGATTTCTGAAAAGTCAACCTGTATAGAACAGTCTGTCACACGTCTTAAAGTCTATGGACAGCTTTGCATTGGATGTTTTCAATTTTATATTTTGTTCTTAAATATTTCTAAATTAACTTAATTAAGCAACTTTTGTAATAACAATTGCATGGAAAAGTAAGTTCACTCTTTGGAGTTACCTGGATTTCTTCATTGATTATTGATAAAATGTTATCTAAGTTCCAATTATAGAGAAACACAATCTAACTAAACTTATCACACGCAGACAGATGTACCATTCACGTCTTTTATTGAGTGCATTGGGTAACCATCCACAGTGCAGGGAGAAAAGGTAGGTGAATCCATGAATTTAATCCCTTAACCTTTGGGGTTTGTATGGAGGTGGATCAGTAGCCAATCCTAGTCTATACAATGCAGGTGCTGAATGTTTCTCACAGTGTGAATCCTGATTGCGCCTGTTAGCCATGTAAATGCCACTACCAGTTCTGACAGCAGCATTTAAATACCCCAAACAGCCCCCTGCAATGAGATCGCAAGGTGCCATTCGGCTGCCATTGTAGCTTGGGACCTTCTGAGGGCTTCAAGCTATGCTATGGCTAATTAGTAAAAAAAAATTATGAATTATTAGAAAAAACAAAAGGGATCAAAAGTTAAATAAATTTATAGCGAAAAAAATCTAAACAAAAGCCCAAAAAAACATTTTTGGCATCACTACATCTATAAAATTCCAATGTATCTAAGTAATGCATTATGTATCCCATACGGTGAATGCTGTCCAGAAAAAGAAATACACAACCCCAGAATTTCACTTTTTTCTTTCCAATGATTTTTATTGGTATTGTCAATAACATAACATCCAGGTGTAATTATGGTTGTGGACATCAGTATTAATTACAAATCATTATACATTCCTTTTTAGCATATGGCCCAAGTATGCAAATTTTGTACGTAAGTTTAACTGTAGCCTGTAATGCTCGGATTAGTTTATTAATATCATTGTTAACATTTGAAATAAAGAATAACATTTAACTAGTGTGTACCATTTTGATAGATATTGAACCTTTGGGTATTGATGGATGGGTGTATAAGGGGTTGAGTTTTTAGATTAACGGTGGACAATGGTTAAGCCATATGTTCCATTTGTCGGTGAAAGCATCTAGTTTCCCACCCTGGACTACTAGCAATTTTTTTGTATAAGCAGTTGTTTGAAACTATCAGTATGATATCTTCTATGGAAGACATTCTATTGCTTTTCCAGTTTCGTGCTAGCGTAAGACGGGAGGCATGAAGAACATGGCATGTGATAGCTCTGAAATTCAATGGGAGGATGTCAATGTCAAGCAGAAAAAGGGACAGGCCTGGACTACTTTTAATTTGGAGTGAAGGGGAGAGTAAATTCAAGAGACAAAACACCGAACTCTATAGACTAGAAATAAGTGGGCAGCCACTGAAAAAGTATGCCCCTACGCTGGCAGCCTCTCCCAAAGGTGAGGTGTCAGTGAAGATATGTGCAAGTCTGTCCGGGGTGTAGCACCACCTTACTAGTCATTTAAAATATTGTTAGTGGTGAGAAGCGCACGCTGTGGATTTTATAGCCCATTTTATAGCGATTTGCCAATCCCTAGTAGAGAACTGGCTAGCTTGGTCTCTTTCTCATTTTAGGACGTGCTCGGTTCTCTCCAGGAACATGTCATCTGAAAGGAGTGTATAAATTAGTTTTGTGGAGTATTGGTGGGGTTCAGTATCCGGTCTCTCAAGAACATTGGTATGTGGCCATGTGTATCTGGGTGGGAGCAGAGAAATTTCCTGATTTGGATAAAGGTGTAGAACTATGATGAGGGAACTTTGTATCTTTCTTGAAACAGTGAAAAAGGTATAAGTTGGTCGTGGTGATAAAAGTCTGTGACTGATTTGATTCCCGAGCAGGACCATGCTTCAGTGGAAAGGTTAGGACTCAGATGATTTAATGCTGAAAAAGGAATATGTGTTTTCTGATTGTTTTCCGATTCTGTGTTTTTTGTTAGACATTCTTTCCATGCAGAGAGAGATGTTGTACTGAAAGTATAGGTAGCAGTCCGGGAGAGGAAAATACTTATGGAATGACACAATATATGCCTTCCAATCCACAATTTGTGTTAAATGGAATTCTATAAGAGGCCATGTTTTGCCGGGGTGGGCGGTGCATAAAAATTTGGATTAGTCTACTAGGAATGAATTGTGGTAATTTTTCAGGTTAGGAAGGCTTAATCGTCCGTGTTCCCTGAATTTAATCATTGTATGGAAGGTGACTAGGCGTTTTGATTTTTGCCAGATGTATACATTCATTTGTTTGTGGAAAGAGGAAAAGATTGCTAATGGGATAGAATTTCACTTTGTTAATCACCCCGTGTCCAAGAAATAATGTAATAAAAAGTGATAAAAAAGTTGTAGGTATTCCAGTTTGAGCTCTCAAAAATGAGACCTCACACAACGATGCCAATGGCAAAAAAAAAAAGGTATGGCTGTCCAAAGAAGGCGGCAGAGAATAATTTTATGTTTTTCAAAATATGTTTTATTTTTTTAAAGTAGTATAGTAATAAAAAATATGTATACATTTGGTATTATCATAATCATACTGACCCATAGAATAAAGTTGTCATGTCATTTTTGCCACAGTGTGTACGCCATAAAGACCCCCCTAAAGATGGTGGAATTTCATTTTTTTCCCATTTCACTCCACTTAGAAATTTGTAAACATTTTTCAGTAGATTATATAGAACATTAAGTAGTACCATTGAAAAATACAATGCACCCTGCACAAATCAAGCCCTCTGAAGTCACATCGATGGGTAAATAAGAGTTATGATTTTGTAAAAGTGGGGAGGTAACACTGAAAACGCAAATATTAAAAATTGATTTAGTTGCTAATAGCATTTACAAATGCAACAAAGTTTAACTTGACTGTGATAATGTTTTGCAACTACTTATCTTAAGCCATTAAAAAACGATTGTTCTCTTATCTAAACACAATAAGACCCATCTAAAGGGTATTGAAAGGCCAAGTAAACTGTGGCACAGAAAGTTAACTAAAGCCCCATTTATATGGGACGATTATCACTCAAAATTTGCTCAAACTATGTGTTACATGTGCTGCTGGGATCTGTTGTACTGTGTACTCCTAGCAGCACAGCTACAGGTGTTTGAGGGTTAATATAGCTGGCTGGGTGTGGTACTTCCTGCTAGCCAATCCCCTGGGTCTGTGCTCACATATAAACCCAGCTCCTGGTCAGTCGCTGGCTGGGTCCCAGGGTGAGCAGTCATGTTACTTCTGTGTTCTGTAACTTGTTATCAGTCCTGTTCAGCTTGCTCCCACTCTGATCTGTGTATGCAAGTAGGTCTGTTGTGTCTCTCTGCTTCCAGTGTGTCAGTTGGTGGATCTCCGACACAGTCCTCTATGTCAGCTCTGTGGCTGACTGTCTATCCCTCCTGGTATGAGGACACATAGACTTGCTGTGAGTTTCATCTGTGTTTATGTGAGTCCGTGCTGGTAGAGTCCGTGCCCTGGTTGTCTGTCCTGCTGCAAGCTTGCTGTGTGATCTGTGACCTGCTGGTTCATGTCCGTTTGTACGTTTATTTCCTGTCAGTTTTCTGTCAGCTTGCTGTGTGCCCTGTGCTATGTCCTGTTCCTTATGCAAGCTTGCTGTGTGATCTGTGTCTTGCTGGTTCATGTCCGTTTGTACGTTTATATTCTGTCAATTTTGTGTAAGCTTGCTGTATGTCCTGCTATCTCTATCCTGTTCTGTTGCAGCGTTCTGTGTGAACTCTGTCCAGTTCTGCTGGACTCCTGGTTAGTGTAGGGACTAGTGATATAACCAGGAGCCGTGAAGTGGTCTGCTAGCTTTCATGTTTTGTACAGAATGTCAACTAATACCTGGTATTTATATTCAGCTTATCATCTGTTACTAGTGGTTATATTTTGTATGCTGTGTATTCTGGCTCTGTGTGTCCTGTTGTTCAGTCCCTGTCATTTGGCATGTGAATGTGTCCTGTCCTGGTGCGTGGCTCATAGGATCAGCTAGGGCCCAGATCCGAAGACCGCTGGGTTGCCCTTATTGGGGCAATGTCCCCGCTTAGGTAGGGCCACGTCATTCCCCTTGTAGTTCAGGGTAGTTTGCCTGAAACCCGTGTGAATACCGTGTGCAACCTGTGTGCATCCATCCCACCCCCCTCTTTGGTCACAATCGTGTGGGCCCTGTTCTTAGTTTTACCCACACGATCGTAACACTATGTCTTTTAAGCGATAATTGTTACGTGTAAATATTACTGTTTGCTTTTCGGCCGAGCAATGATTTTATGTTTAGTTTAAAGTCCATCACTTGGCCTGGCCAAATTCTCCACAGGAGCATTGATAACACTGCTTTCAGCTGCAGTGCCACTGCAGAACAAAAGAGCTATATGCAGATAACAGACCACCTGCTGTTATCTGCATACAGCAAAGAAAAGCTAATTTACATGCAAATGAAGCTAATAAGCTACTAATGGGCATTAGTAGCCATTAGAAGCTTATGCAAAATGATTGCTCAAACTGTCATTCTCCCTATCTTTTGAACACATTTGAGCGATCATCTTTGCATGTAAAGGGGCTTAAATGTGTTACCGTTAAACTTTACTACATCTCTTGATCCTCCTTTTGCAGCAATTACCTCCATGAACACTTCCTGTAGCCAAAATAAGATTTGCACAGCATTGAGGAGGAATTTTGGACCTTCCCTACCTAGTAATGTTTTTTTTAATCACTATTTCTGGGATTTTTTATGTGTATAGACCTGTTTAGGTTATGCCACAGCAATTCCATAGGGCTTAGATGAGGATTCTGACTTGTTCATTCCAAAACACAAATGTTCTTCTTTTTCAACTGCTCTTTAGTTCACTAACTTTACAAGAAGCAAAGAAAGCCTTGGAACTAAAGTTAGTAAGTGTGCTCAGGGGGAAGGAAAAATTAGTGTGCACAGATGGGTACAGAAAATATCTATTATGGAAATACCCAATGCACTGAGACACAGAGCATAAGATTATGGCGGGGAACAGGCATGCTGATGAGAAGCCAGCCTCTATAGCAAGTAGATGCACACTCATTGCCAAAAAAAAAATAAAGATAGAAATGTCAGCTTGCTGCAAAACTTGACGTGCAGTTATGTCTCAGGCAGATATATAAATGTTTATAGCTGTGGTATGATTAGACACTAGATTTTTCCGCCAGAGGCGGTATCAGTGCTTCACCATGTTGCCTTATAAATAGGTTCTCAGAGACTACTTTTCTGTAGTGTACCTCTTGCCAAGAAATTGTTGACTGTTAGATATGCCTCCTCGAAAGAACTCAAACATATTTTGCCTAGTTAACAGACTTTGAGAGGGGGCGAATCATTGGAATGAGAGAAGCAGGATAGTTTTTTCAATGATTTTCCCACCGTCTGAGCTGCTCAGCGGTGTTGGGAGCAGTGGTTACATGAGGAAACGCACACACGGTGAACGGGCTACTGATGGCCCAGACAGATCACCAGTAGTGGGATAGTTTGATTTGGCAACAAGCAGGTGGCATCTTCATTATAGACCCCTGTCTCTGCCTGGACATTTTCCAGGCTCTTAGTAAAAGGAAATTTGCTGTCATAGTGCCCATTACATTTCTACCTATTAACACCCCAACACCATCATCTTTGTTTGCAGTGTTGTTCTCAAAAAGCAACCTGGACTGCTACAGACTGGAACTATCTGTAGCTTCAAATCCTGATTCTGTTCGGGAGCCAACAATGGTTGTGTTCAGGTAAGCGTTTCGTGGTAAGCGCTTCAATCACATGGTAGGCACTTCAATCACGGCTTTGCTGTGGAACAACACACCACCCTAACTGCTGGTGTGATGATCTAGGAAGCTATTACATACGACAGTTGATCACTCCTAGTAGTGATATGAAGGACACTGACAGCTCAACGATATCTTCAGGATATCCTGTAGCCACATGTTGTCTCTCATGGCGACTTCCAAGAGGCATTGTTCAGCAAAATAATGCTCCTCCACACACACAGCAAAAGTGCCACGGGAATGCCTCCACCAGGTTGGTTGCCACACTTCCTTGGCCCACCCGGTCAGCAGATTTATCACTAATCTGACCGACTGGGACTCCAGCTTCAGTAGCCTATGAGTTTGCAGGAACTAGAGGCGCAGTTGCAACATCATCATTACATTAACACATATAAAGTACTAGCTGATATACCCGGCTTTGCCTGAGTTAATTTGGTACTGGTGTTTATCTGGTGTTCACACGGAAAATCTTATGAAGTCGTGCTTACTTTAGAGATAACGAGGAAAAAAATATGTTCACCATTTTGCATGGTTCTTTGCGTTACCCAGGAAACACCACGTGGAGGTAACCATGCAACTTTTCCTTTATATAAAATGACATCAGGAAGTGAGAGAATTAGATTATGTACGTTAAATTTGGACGCTAATTCTTTTGCGCTTAGAATTGAATAATCAAGTTGGGACCCATTAGCTTTTTCTATTTATGACATAATCAATGCTCGTGCCAAATTTCAAATTTCTATGACATCGGGAAGTGAGAGAATTAGATTCCGTACGTAAAATTTGGACGCTAGTTTTTTTGCGCTAGAATTGAATAATCGAGTTGTGACCCCTTTACTGTTCCTATTTTGGACATAATCTATGCTTGTGCCAAATTTCATGTTTCTACGACATTGGGAAGTTGGAGAATTAGTGGCGAATCATTGAGTGAGTCAGTCAGTCAGTGAGGGATTTTGTCTTTATATATATAGATCATTCGATTCCAACAACTCCTCCTTGGTGCATTGTTTTGTTTAATAGAGGTATTCAGCATCTATGTAGCGGAACGCAGATTTTACATAGCAAAGGGGAGCTATTGAATCCCTCAATAGGATAGTGGTGGCCAGTGAAGAGGAATTAAAACAAAAAGCATCTGGAATCTGGTAATTAAATAAATTGCAATATACCACTGAATTGCCTGATCTTCACATTAATTAAAAGAGTAGATGACATTTACACTCTAAAGGCTAGGCGCACCTTTGACATGGTGAAAACCTGACATACTGTATGTTATTGGTTTCGTAGAGTTAAAAAAAAGTTTTACTATATTTAAAGCTTAAATCTACATTCCTTCATTTATTTTAGACCTTAAAGGGGTTCTGACATCAAAAAAAAAAATTTGTACTCACCTTGCCTGGCCTGGCCCAATCGCCAGGCATGTCCCCTCCAGCCGGCATCTTCTTCTGTGCCTTTAAAGCAGAGCAGGAGCGGTCAAAAAGACCGCTTCCTGCTCTGGTCCGTCCGTCAGGCACTTCCGAGGTGAACGGACGGACAGCACAGTGCTTACTGTGGGTGGCCCGTCCGTCCTGCTGAACTCCGGAGTGCTGCTCATGCGCAGTGGAGACGCAGCTGACTCCTGTCAGAGGGCACCTCTCCACTGCGCATGCGCGCGATCCCGGAGCGGCGCGGCTCGTGCAGACAGAAGAGGAGGAACAGCGCCTGCTGGGAGATGACCCCTCTGATGTCAACAACAACAGAAGAACAGGTAAGTGTTATCTTTTTATGCTTTAGCAGCCATTAAACCATGGGTTCCCTGGGTCCATTAGGCACACCAGGGAACAATGGCTGCTAAAGCATAAAAACATTATTTGTGTCAGAACCCCTTTAAGATTATCTGACTATCAGTGACTGGTATATCTAAGTATTGTATATGGATCCAAAGGCAGTAGAACTTTAGTTCAAACTGGAAGTTCAGTATAAGCCCGTGATGGCGAACCTATGACACGCGTGTCAGCACTGACACGTGTGGCCATAGTCGCTGACACGCAGCCGCTGTCGGCTGTTCACCCCGTTTGTGAATACCAGCAGGGGCCGCCGCGGCTCCCTGCTGGTATTCACTAACTGGCGTTGATCCCGGCGCACACTGTGATGTCAGTGTGCAGCCAGGATCCTCCTCCCCCGTCCCCCGACGTCTCTTACCACTTGGTTCCACAAGAGCATCCGGGGAGAAGGAGTCCGGAAACACACTGACGTCACAGTGTGCGCCGGAGATCATCGCTGCTGAAGGGCGCGGAGGCCAGCAGAGGAGCGGAGCTTTCAGGACGTGGATGGGGTGAGTACGCAGGAATCGGGGTCTGCTGTCGCTGCTGGGGGGGTCCGCTGTGGGGGGCCACTGTCGCTGCTGGGAGGGTCTGCTGTCGCTGCTGGGGGGGTCCGCTGTCGCTGCCAGGGGGTCTGCTGCCGCTGCTGGGGGGTCCACTGTCGCTGATGGGGGGGTCCACTGTCGCTGATGGGGAGTCCACTGTTGCTACTGGGGGGTACACTGTCGGGGTCCGCTGTAGGGGCCACTGTCGCTGCTGGGGGGTCCGCTGTCGGCGTCCGCTGTGGGGGCCACTGTCGCTGCTAGGGGGGGGTCTGCTGTCGCTGCTGGAGGGGTCTGGTGTCGCTGCTGGGGGGGGCCACTGTCGCTGCCGGGGGGCCGCTGTGGGGGGGCACTAACACTGCTGGGGTTCATCATTATTAAGATGAGTGAGGGGGAGGCTGGGAGAGGCGAGGGCCTGTGCTATGGGTGTTTTAGGTTTACTAAATACAGTTATTTATTACAATTATACTTCCAGTGATCTATTCTTGCTCAAATATTTAGTAATTTTGATTTTAGACGCATTTTGTGTTTTTGTAAAATATAGCTTAAATAAGGTACTGAGAAAATGTTAGCATATAAGTGCATGCTATTACAGAGCACTCCCACAGAACTGAAAGCCTGCAATGCTGCACTCACCACATACACCCTTCCCTATGTCCTATCTTCAATCAAATGACGAGGTACAATTTTATTTTCCTCTTCAGGCAGCAAAAAAATGGATTGACTCTTCAACTGAATGTTAGGGCATGCAGATGCAAAAGAAGGAACCCTCACCTGGAAGTCCCACAAAACACCCCCGTCATACATCTCTTGCCTTATTACCGTGCTTCGCTAAAAATAAGACCTACCCCTAAATTAAGCCCTTCCCTGATTTTCAGTGTGGGGGAGGGGGGCTTGAAATATAAGCCCTACCCCGAAAATAAGCTCTAGCTACACTACATAAAAAAAAAGGCAATGCTTACCTAGCAGGCGCCATCAGAGTCCCTTCTGCTGGTCTCCGCAGTTCAGTTTCAGCAGGCTTCCGTGCAGTTCCCAGCCGCCAACACAACATTGCTCGTTGGTAACAGGGTTTGTGAACCCTGCAGGCAGCAAGCGATTGGTTCTTGAGTGCCACGGCTCAGCCAATCACTGCGGTGCTCAATGAACCAATCACAGCCATCACATCGTTCTTCTGTCATCACTGTGAACTGCACAGAAGCCTGCCAGAACTATGAAGACCTGTGGGAGGAACCTGGACAGCGCCTGCTAGGTAGGTATTGTAAGACTTCCCTTGAAAATAAGACCATTTGCCTCTTTTGGGGCAAAAATTAATATAATACAGGGTCTTATTTTCAGGGAAACCTGGTAGTAGTACACATTAGCCCTTCCTTAGACCCCTAAATAAATAAAAATTTCAGACTGCCAAATTAAACCAGAACGCAGACCCCAAAACCCCAATATAATTCAGAGCCCAGAATTCAGTGTGTTCCCTGAATGGAACAGCTTCTCCTTCCACTCTCACATAGCAGCCCTGCAACTGATATTTGGGTAACCTACTATACTGGCTGTCTGTGCTAATTGGTAATCACCTTTTTAACAATTATGTTTGTGGGGTCACTTGTTCTGTTGCCAGTGCACAGAGAAGGATTTCGTAGGAGAAATGATAGTGGAAAAACTGGCATTTAACAGTGACAGTGGGGGGGGAAGCAGCATACTGCAGCATGAAGGATGTGCCACTATGTCATTTTGCAGTAACGATCCCTCCTTCTCTTATGTCTGGAAGGCTTAATCTAGACTTCTTTGCACTGTCTTTATCACTAAATAGTTGGGACAGAATCACTGATGGTGTTTACATCTTGTCATTATATAATTAACAAAAGCTAGTCCAAAATGAAGAAGCAGTGTGTGAAAAATTAAGTTAACCACAGGAATCAATAGCTTGTAGAACCACCTTTAGCAGTAATAACTTGAAGTAATTGTATGAATTTCTGTCATTCACATTGCTCTAGAGCAGGGGTGGGCAATTAATTTTCCCATGGGGCCACATGAGAAATTGGAATGGTTTTAGAGGGCCAGACCAACATACGAAGGCTCCATGCACATTGCCTTAACCCTTTCCAGTCCAATGTCGGGCCTGCCCCGATATCATAATTTCCCTCCACAGCTCCGATGTCGGGGCAGGCCCGACACTGCAGTGCAGGAGTGGATCTGCACCCGATCGTCAGACACATTGGGTGCAGATGCACTCCTGCACTGGTCCTCATCGAGGACCCCCGAGGAGAAGGCAGAAAGGGTTTTTAACCCTTTCTGCCTTCTCCTTTACACATTACATAGCGCTCAATTAGCGCTATGTAATGCAGGGATTCCGGCGGGCGATCATGTGACCGCCGGTGTTACTTGACTCCCGGCAGTCACATGAACGCCGAGTCGGGAGCCTGCACCGTGGAAGGACCTGCTTACCTGACCGGCGTCTTGTGCATTCTCCTTCTGTCTCCCGGCCCGGCGATCATGTGACCTCCAGGTGTCACCTGACCCCAGTGGTCACATGATCGCCGAGCTGGGAGGCAGAAGGAGAATACGGAAGACGCCGGACAAGTAAGCAGGACCCCCCACGGTGCAGTGAGCACCTGCACCCTCCTGAACTCTGTCAGATCAGGAGGGTGCAGAGAAAATGTATTTTTTCTCACCCATTCTCCCCAGCTCCAATTTATTTGGAGCTGGGGAGAATGGGTGAGAAAAAATAAATGGATTGGAAAGGGTTAATGGGGCCGTATTCCAGCCGCCCGATTTGCGGCCAGAATACGGCCGCCATTGAAAATGAATGGCGCTGTAATACGGCGCGGTGAACACCCGGTGTTTCACCCCGTTTTACGGCGCGGCCCCCGTATCTGCCAATGGAGAGGGGAGCGGTAAGGAGCACTCCCATCTCCTCTCCGCAGCAGCACGCCGTAGTTTCGCCTGGGTTACGGGCCGGGCGAAACTACAGCAGTGTGCATGAGCCCTTAGGGTGCATTCACACGAACGTATATCGGCTCGGTTTTCACGCCGAGCCGATATACGTTGTCCTCGTGTACAGAGGGGGGAGGATGGAAGAGCCAGGGCCAGGAACTGAGCTTCCACCCCCTCTCTGCCTCCTCTCCGCCCCTCTGCACTATTTGCAATGAGAGGAGGCAGGACAGGGGCGGGGCTAAGGTCCGGGAATTAGCCCCACCCCTGTCCCGCCTCTCCCCATTGCAAATAGTGCAGAGGGGCGGAGAGGAGGCAGAGAGGGGGCCGGGAGCTCAGTTCCTGCACTTGGCTCTTCCATCCTCCCCCCTCTGCACACGAGGACAACGTATATCGGCTCGGCGTGAAAACCGAGCCGATATACGTTCGTGTGAATGCACCCTTAACTTCATTCAGGACACTCTTTGCGGGCCGGTCCGAGCTATTCAGCGGGCCGGATGTGGCCCGCGGGCCGTGCTTTGCCCAGGTCTGCTCTAGAGGAATTTAGCCCACTTTCTTTACAACATTGCTTCAGTTAATTGAGGTTTGTGGGTATTTGTGCATGCACAGCTCTATGAAGGACACACCACAGCATTCCAGTTGGGCCCGGGACTTTGACTGGGTCATTACAATACCTTGATTATTTTCTTCTTTAACCATTTCGATATATATTTGCGGGTGTGTTTGGGATCAATGTCCTGTTGCATGACCCAGTTTTGGCTAATCTTTAGCTTTTGGATGGATGGGCTTACATTTGAGTCTAGAGTACTTGGTCTATAGAGTAGTTCATGGTCAACTTGATGACTGCAAGGTGCTCAGGTCCTGACACTGCAAAAAAAGCCCAAATCATCACCCCTCCACCACTGTGCTTGACAATTGGTATGAGCTCTGGATGCTGATATGCTGTATTTGGCTTTCACGAAACATGGTGCTGGGTATAATGACCAAACGTCTCCACTTTGGTCTCATCTGTTCATAGGACATGGTTCCAGAAGCCTTGTGGTTTGTTTAGGCCTCCTGTCCATGGGCAACATTTCACTGTGTTACCTGCGGCAATAATCCACACATGGGTAAGGCAGTGAATGCTTTCCATAGGATAACTATGGAAAGTGCAGCCCGATGTACACAAGCGGAAAATCACTCGGGATTTTTCACTCATGTCTAAAAATCATGGCATGCCGCGACTTGCTGTGATTCTACGGGATGAGCCTATCATCAAGATATGTTCATCACAGAAAATCGCAATGTCAAAGGGCTCCCCGGCGGTAGCTCCCGCGGCGGTATATCGCACCACCCGTGGACAGGTGGCCTTTAGATGCACTCCTTAGCCATTCTGTCATGTTCTTTTTAGAAAAAAGGGTCTTTTTAATGGCAACCCTTCTTAACAAGCCACACGCTGTGCACTCTTTTATCTGATTGTATTGTCATGAACTTAAACTTGACATGCTAGCTGAGTCCTTTAGCGTCAAGCTCTCAGGTTTTTTGCAATATCTCTAAGCATTGCATGATCTGACCTTGGGGTAAATTTGCTGGGACGTACACTCTTGGGAAGATTATTAACTGTCTTGCCGTAATGAGGAGGTACAGTGGCAGAAGGTATATTCAATAGGCAAAGGGGCAGGGGGCATGTTGTGTGTGTGTGTGGGGGGTGTCTACCACAAATACAAGATCATTCAGCAGAATATTACCTTTCTATTAAAGGGGTTGTGTCAAGTTATAAAGATATCACCTATCCACAGGATATGATTATTGGTGGGGGTCTGATCACTTGGGACTGCACCAATCCTCAGAATGGGAGCCCCAAACGTTCCTGCATGAATGGAGTGGAGGACACCCTATTCCTTTCAGAAGCTTACACATGACAATTTCCAACATTGCTATTGAAATTAATGGACTGGCAGTAAGCATGCGTGTCTTCTGCTCAATTTATAAGGGGACTTAGGGACTCCCGTTCTCTGGATTGATGCGGGTCCTAGCAGTTGGACTCCCACCAATCATAAAGTCATCCTCTATCCTGTGGACTGTAGATAACTTTATAACTTGGCACAACCCCTTTAAAGGATGGCAAATACTGAGTTATTAAAAATTGGAACAATATATTCCAGCATAGAATTTTTTTTTTAGATTTCCATGACATCTATGTAATGTTGTCAGGATGAATAATATATACTTTACTGTAATATACTGCTGCCCTGGGGGACTATGGAAGGGTTATGACGATTTATGCCTGCAAAAGTTTGACCTCAGCTTCATCTGTCCCAGAGCAAGATTCTGTTTCCATCAGTTCTCATTCAGACACCTCATACCTCATGTCTGCTAGTATATGACAGATCTGTGTCTAGCCTACAGTGGGAGCTAAGTTTTGATACATGCAGGATTATTGCCAGGAGTATCCTTCAGTCTTCATATTAGAATAGGCTCTTGGTTAAGTAATGTAATAGCATCCACATGCTTGCAGGCCAGCCAGAGTTCACAATGTGTTCAGTCTCTCCGACACTCTAGAGTAAAATTATCATTATTTGCAAGTTATTTTATGTATCTTTAACCATTTCATATTAAGGCTCTGTTCGTATTTCCCTTTGCTCGTTCAGTTCAGGGGTTCTCTGGTTCTGTCATAAAGCACGCTTTATTATTTTTTCTGGTAACATGACAGCATCACTGGATGAACCCAGACAGGTTACAGTCAATGGGTTCCGTCAGGCACCATAGGGATCCATCATTTTGACAGATCCAGAGGCAGTTTTATTTTTGTTCTACTCTATAACGGAACAGAAGAATGGAAATATGAACAGAGCCTTATAGATGCAAAGATGGATAAAGAATAAGTAAGACTTTCCTTCTACAGTAGGCCCCCTGTCTATTGAATTTTCATAGTCTTTACTGCATAAGGTTGAAAGTTCTTGAGACCCATAGTGTCGTGAAAACGTATTCTTCCATGATATACGAGGAACAAGAGTCACTGCAGGGCAATGCAATGGTTGGTAGCTACCTTCCTCAGAGGACAAGTGGAAATAGGCTGGCAGTAATTCTCGATGACGCAGCAAGGAAAGAGGCAGAGCTACGTCGTGCGATGCAATAAAACTCAACTTTACTAATTCAAGCAACTATCTTGGCTTTTATGCTTTATACAAACCACAAAGTCTTTCGGTTTCCAACTGTCTCTCAGTAAGAGGGCACTTACTTTTAGTATGGTGGCTGGTGGTGGTACCTACTTGGGAGTCAGTCTTCACTGCTTATGGTTCTTGCTTTCCAACTGGTTCCACTGGGCTCGCTGTAGCCCAATCGCAAAACTAGCTCACATGACCTGTTATCTTGCATTTTTGTATAGAGCACACCCTTCAGACACACAGGTGATGATCCACAAGCTAGGAAATATGCTGCGGATGGCAGTTACCTCTAAGGCTAGTTTCATGAGAAAATCGCGGCAATATCGCATATTTACTCATGTGATTTTTGAGTGTCAGTGATGGTTTTTCCTGGAAAAATACTGCGCAACGCATCGCTGCTGCCCTCGATTTTAGCGTGCGATAGACGGCAATAGGAGTTTCTAATGTTAAAAACGCATCACACGGCACAAAAATTGCAAGTTGGTGAATTGCGATAAATCGGAGGCCCCACAGATGAAAAAAGGCTTAATGCAGCAAGATAGCACATGCCGCAATTTTTTTTTCACGCCACATCACATGAGTGAAAAAATTGCAAATGTAAAAGAAAACAGTGAACTACATGGGCTCCATATGGCTAGTTTCAAACAGGCGAGTGCGATATCGCTGCGAGAAAATCGTGGCAATATCGCATTTTTGTACTTGAGAAGTTTGAACATCAGCGATAATCTCGCATCACTGCCGCTTACGATTTTCTCACGTGATAGACAATAGGAGTTGCTAATGTTAAAAACGCATCACAATGAACGAACATCGCAATTTGGAGTAGCTTAGAGTAGCAAGATAGCACATGCCACAATTTTTTTTCTCACACCACATCGCATGAGTGAAAGCATCGTACAGGTGAAGGAAGATATTGAAATACATGAGCTTCACATTACAGCGACTTCACGTCTCTTGCATCGCCGGAAAATAGCGCAATTTTATCGCCCATTTGTGAAACTGGTCTATTACAGATATTTCATGTGCTCTCTCATCATCTGAAGATCACGCGATTTTATCACCTGTGTGAAACCAGCCTTACAGCTTTCTCACAGGTCATGATCTTCAGAATGAAGCAGCCCAGAATGTATCACACATGCTTTTTTCTGACTCGCAACAACTTATCGGTAGGAATCTGTTCAAATGTACAATTTCTCTGGCTCATTCTCATTAAATCATAATGCAGTGCTATGCTTAATATCATCACAGGCAGGGATGAAGCTAAAAGCCCATGGGCCTGGGTACAAAAGTTTATCTTCGGGCCCCCAACTTCTCTTAACCCCTAAAGCAGAGACGCAACTTGAAGCTCCTGGGCCCCAATACAAAATCTGTAACAGGGCCCCCAATTGTAATGCATTATTAATAGTACTAGGCTCCCTATATGGAGAAGATAGGCCTTATGGGGCCCCTAAGACTCCTGGGCCCATGTGCAACCACATCCCCTATAGTTACGCCAGTGATCACAGGACTCTCTTTGCCTTCGTCCCCATCAAAGCACCATGACGGTCCTTCATGACCTGAAAATAGGGCAATATATTCTGATGATTCATCTCCAAAAATACAATAATGCTTTCAACTACATTTACATTAGAATGTGTCACTCTTAAAGGGCTAAAAAAGAAGGCTGAGAGGAGACTTGATAGCTTTCTACAAATATCTGAAGGGTTGTCACAGTGCAGAGGGATCAGCCCTATTCTCATTTGTACAAGGAAAGACTAGAAGCAATGGGACGAAACTGAAAGGGAGGAGCCACAGATTAGATATTAGAAAACACTTTCTGACAGTGAGGGTGATGAATGAGTGGAACAGGTTACCACGGGAGGTGGTGAGTTCTCCTTCGATGGAAGTCTTTAAACAAAGACTGGACAAATATCTGTCTGGGATGATTTAGTGGATCCTGCATTGAGCAGGGGGTTTGGACTAGGTGACCTGAAGGTCCCTTACAATTCTACCTTGCTATGATTGTATTGGATGTCACATTGGCTTCTTCTTTTTTCTACAAAATAAAATATTGATATACACAATATTTATTGCACTCCATCTTACCGCCTTGGCAAAAAAACTCAGGCATGATATGCAACAGAACATTTTGTCTTAAAGAAACAATAACTTAAATATCTGCCCCTACCATCCGGCAGACACCCACTGATCAGATGTTGATGGCCTATCCTGAGGATAAGCCTTCAAATTTTAAAACCTGATAACCCATTTAAACACATCAAGATTTTTTTTCATATTTGAACATACTGTGTAGAGGTTTTCATTTAATTTGTTGTCCCCAGAATCCTCTTTAAGGAACAAAGTTATCCAGTATTCCTATTATCTATTGGAAACCACAAATATTCTATCAGTATCTATGCTGGCTATGCAACCTAATCTAATTGGTAATTAGATTTAGCCTATTAAGCACAGTTAAAGTGGACATGATTGAAGTCAGCCATGTTGAATTTAAACCTCAATATACACTGAACGATCACTGCATTAGGTACAGCTGGTGTGTGACATTGTGTGATCAGTAACATGTTACCATGTGATGGCCATTTCATGATCTGCTCTCAGATAATGAGCTGACCTCTCCAGTGCACAGCAGAAAGCAACATTTTGAAGTCATGAGTGGTGACTTGAGTGGCTTGAACCACTGCTAGATCGTTGGTCCCTATGGGTGTGATGGCAGTATTTTTGAAACAGTTACACTTGTTGGCGGTTTCTGAACGACAGTATCAAGAGTCTACCAAGTCTTGCTGATTCATGGACAGACTTTCGACAGAAGATCACACAGTGACAGCCCACATGTGGTTGATCCTAGAGTTGAGCTTTTGTCGACTAGGGTTCAGTTGCTGAAGACTGACAAGGGTACTCCTGATAACTGTAACCCCATTGAACATGTTTGAGATATGCTGGAAAGTGCTGTGAGATCTACTTCCACTTAACTACAAAATGTGCACCAAATGATGGAGTTGCTTAAGTGGGCATGATTCAAGTTAAATATGGAGTATATCTGCTACCTTGTGGAATCTCTTCCCCAAAGTCTGCAAGCCATGATGGTGCAAAAAGGCGGACCAACCTATTATTGAGTAGGTGTTTCTAATGCAGCGATTCTTTAGTGTATATTATATACCATGTGAATGAAATATTCCATGCAAATGAAAATTACAGAGGATAATAAGATAAAAAAAATGTTGAATTATATCAATCAAGAACAGTGAAAAATTAAATTGATGTGGCTCTAGTCACAGTTAGACCCATCATCTTTAAATGGAGAAGACGTTTCATTAAAGTAGATTTTCTCAGGCGTGGGCTCCCTGACCTGATCGCCCTACTGCATTTGCTGATGTATCTGTTGTAGTAACAGCATTGCATTATGTACATATATTGAAATGCAGATTCTAGAGGCGTGATCAAGAAAGCGTTAACACATATTCATAGAAAACACTGACATGGGAATGGATTTATAAATACATTATAAGGGCTTAGTCACACGGGCGTTTATTGCCGCGATTTGCGCATGCGCATGCGTCCGGCGACTTTTTAAAACCATTGCTTTGCAATGGTATCGGACACATGAGCGCTTTTTATGCGCTCGTCCGATAAATTAGAGAACAGAAATCGCAGATCGCACCTATCTGCGATCTGCGATTCCTGTTCTCTTCTCTATATGCGCTCAACGGGGCCGGCGGCAGCAGCGCCGACCCCATTGAGAACATATAGAAGACAAATCATTCTTCTCTGCCACAGCTGGAACAGCTGTGGCAGAGAAGAACGATGTTTGCCCATTGAATTCAATGGAGCGGCAATACAGCCGCTCCATTGAAAGCAATGGGCTGCCGGCGTGCGCGGGGTTAATTGTCGGGAAGGGGTTAAATATATAACCCCTTACCTGCAATGCATCCTTAAATGTGAAAAAATAAAAAAAAAGGATGTTCTCACCTGCTCCCGGCAGCTGGAGATCCCGGCGGTCGGCCTGCAGTGGGTGTGAAGGAGGTGTGACTCAGGCTTGCCCCTGATTGGCTCAGCCTGAGCCAATCAGAGGCTGAGCTCAGTCACACCCATTCATGAATTCATGAATGGGTGTGACTGAGACTTGCTTCTGATTGGCTCAGCGCTGAGCCAATCAGGGGCAAGCCTGAGTCACACCTCCTTCACACCCACTGCAGGCCGACCGCCGGGATCTCCAGCTGCCGGGAGCAGGTGAGTACATCCTTTTTTTTATTTTTTCACATTTAAGGATGCATTGCAGGTAAGGGGTTATATATTTAACCCCTTCCCGACAATTAACCCCGCGCACGCCCGCAGCGCTTGCATTCAATGGAGCCGCTGTATTGCCGGCTCCATTGAATGCAATGCGCTGGACAGCTCCGGCCCGTTTCTAATGAAACGCGGCTAGGAGCAGATTTTCGGGCGATTTTTGGGCCGATTTTTCGGCGCCGGTCACGCGATTTGCGCATGCGCATCCGTCATGCGATGCGCAAATCGCGTGAAAAAACGCCCGTGTGACTAAGGCCTAAAACTTTAAAAGTAGGGCGTTCATAAGAAGTGTGACCTACATTCTCCAGTTTTGGGAATAGAAGATTAAATTTGTCATGGTTCCTTACTGCATACTCCATAGGGAATAAATTTGAAAAAAAAAAAATCATAATGTACAGGCCAGGAATATTCTTTCTATGAAGTATCCTACGTTAACACATATATATTTATATATATAAATTATGTATGTAAGAAGTTATTTATTTAACAGTAACCGTTCATGAAGGTATCGTAAGCCATGTTTTCCTATAGGCTTATACAGTATAATAAATAATGCATTAGAGTACTGGTCCTAAAAGACAAAAAGGCTTTTGTTTCATTACTTTACAATTTTTAAAATTTAGAACACTAGTCTCGATATTAAGGGACGTAAACCAATTATTCAAAGTCCACAAGCCTTTGGGGCCACCAGAGAAGGACATCTTTGTGATGGTGAAGCCGATCACTTTCTACTGTTAATCATTGCTCTGAAGTAGAGTTTTCATATACCGTATGCTTTCAGAGGACTTCCTAGGAGCCAGTATGGCAAAGATTGCTAATAAATTTAGGAACAGAATGTATTCTAGAAGTGATATGAGGAAAGTAGGTCTTGAAATTGGTATCACTAAGTAATGTCTCCAGATCTACCAAGTCAACCAAGAGTCAAAATTGTCGACTAATGCTGTTCACTATGTAAAACAATCATGCTAGAATGCTAAAAAACTGTATAACTAAATTTTGGAGCATATTAGGTCAGGATTCTAAATGTGATCCACTACGGTTCATTTACCATAAAGATAAATAATTGTTTAATCAATTACTAACGAGATCTTGGCACTAAGAAGGTCTTGCTTGGCACAGCTAGCACTGAGTTCACATGCCTTGCAGGAAGTCAATCAAATTAGAATGCACATGCTAACAGCTCAGACCCTGTGGCTATTCACCACTCAAGCACCACCCAGATGTCTGTTGGTGAGTGGCATGCACTGTTTTATAGTTTATTTTTCTCCATGATAGTAAAATGAGCGATTTCAACAGGTGCACACAGAATCATAGGGTTGGAAGGGATCTCCAGAGTCATTGGGTCCAATGCAGGATTCACTAAATAATCCCAGACAGATATCTGTTCAGCCTCTGTTTAAAGACTTCGATTAAAGGAGAACTCATCACCTGCATGGCAACCTGTTCCACTCATTGATCACCCTCACTGTGAGAAGGTTTTTTTCTATATTTAATCTGTGTCTCCTCCCTTTCAGCTTCATCCCATTGCTTATAATCTTTCCTTGTGCATATGAAAGTAGGGCTGATCCCTCTGCACTGTGACAGCCCTTCAGATATTTGTAGACAGCTATTAAGTATCCTCTCAGCTTTTTTTTCTTGCAAGCTAAATATTCCCAGATCCTTTAACCGCTCCTCATAGGACATGAATTGCAGACGACTCACCATCCTGGTAGATCTTCTCTTAACTTGCTCTAGTTTTTCTGTCTTTTTAAAATTGGGGTGCCCAGAACTGGACACAGTATTCCAGATGAGGTCTGACTAAGGAAGAGTAGAGGGGAATAATTAAGTCACATGATCTAGACTCTACGCTTCTCTTAATACATCCCAGAATTGGGTTTTCCTTTTTTGCTGCTGCATCACATTGCTGACTCATGTTCAGTCTGTGATCTATTAGTATACTTAAGTCTTTTTCACATGAGCTGCTGCTTAGCCCAATTCCTCCCATTCTGTTTGTGCTTTTTCCATTTTCCATTTTTTTTCCCAGATGGATCCTACATTTTTCTTTGTTAAATGATAATTATTTGTTCAGTCGCATCCGTCACTCCATGGATCAATGTTCTCCACGCATTTCTGTCTTTCACAGCTTCTTTCAATTCAATGATTGACATGTTCGTGGTGGCCTTGTTTGTATCTAGCCATGTTGTTCTTTGTTGTCCTGATCCTCTCTTTCCACTGAGTTTGCCAAGCATCAGTACTGTCTGTTTCCACTGAGTTAGTATGCATCATGCGTCCAAAAAAAGAGAGCAGCTGTTTGATGATTTTGCCCTCTAGTAATATTTTCGGTTTGACGCGATCTAACACTACCTTATTCATTGTCATGGCAGTCCAAGGTATCCGCAGCATTCTCCTCCAGCTCCACTTTGTTAAATACCATTCTGTTAGTTAGATGTTTTTGAATACTCTCTCTCTCTGTTCTCTAGTGTTAGCTATCCCTCCTAGCGTTGTGTTGTGGGCAACTTTTTTCAGTTTCCCCTCACATTCCTCCTCTAGATCATTTATATAAATGTTGAACAACGCTGGGCCTAGGACAGAGCCTTGTGGTACCCCACTTGACACATTCTTCCACTTGGATGTACAGCCATTTATGACCACTCTTTGAGTACGATCACTCATCCAGTTGTGAATCCACCTAACAGTTGCCCTGTCAATCCCATATTTGGTCATTTTTTCAATAAGGATGGTATGAGATACTTTGTCAAATGCTTTACTAAAATCAAGATATACTATATCCATCTCATTTTCCTGATCAACCCAGTTGCTGATTCTGTCATAGAAGGAAATTCGATTAGCGTGACATGACTTGTTTGTTACAAACCCATGCTGGCTCTGGTTAATCACTCCATTCTCCCCAAGTACTTGCATATATGCTGTTTAATAATTTGTTCAAAGATCTTTCCCAGTATAGAAGTCAGGCTCACAGGCCTGCAGTTTCCTTGGATTGACCTTCTTCCCGTTTTTGAAGATAGGAGCAAGATTTGCCCTTCTCCAATCTTATGGGGCTTCTCCTGTTCTCCATGAATTTTCAAAGCTTACGGCGAGTGGTTTAGCAATTACCTCTGCTGCTTCCTTTAGTATCATCTAGAAAGCACTATAGCATCATTTTGGTAATACTAACAAAAACTCAGGTAACGGGTTTCTTTAAATGTTAGGTGATAGTATAATTGTAAAAGTGTGATCTTTATAATAAAATGACCTTATAAAATGTCCATGCAATGGCAAACTTTTGGATGATTAGGTTACATGTAAATGAATATCCGTCCATAATTAAGACATTTGAAGAACAAATACAGCACCAAAAGCATTAATGAAAACTGATTCTAAAATAAACAAGGAGAAACAGAAAAATGATGGTGAGACTACTGGTGCACAAACCAGAACATAAAGTGTAGGATCTTCAATGACTTGATCTGGCTTGTGCTGAAGGATGTGGAGGGAGTAGATAAAGAATAACTAAGAATTAAGTTACTCCAGAAACAGATATATTGGATAACTTCTGTTGACGTATTGGGATACATTTCTTAAAACTGCTGTTTCATATACAGGTAATTATAAAGATTGCGCTGGAGTAAAATGTACCTAATTAGGTGCATCCCGCGCTGCTTGTTTGCCTTAAATTGAAATCCATGCCAATATAAGATTTCCACTATAATTCACATCAATTTATGGCGTAAATATGATGGACCACAGGAGAATACTCATGCAGTTATGACTCCCTTTTCTCAACAATCCAAAGTTTTGTAACCTTACTAGTCAGTGATATCTAAGATGTTTAATTAGATATTCTTATACGGTATGACTTCGAGCCATGTGTTTGGTCTACCTAAAGCGACAGTTTTGGATACTATGCATGTTTCAGAAAGGGGAAAGCCCCTCATAATATTGTCTCTGTCTATACTTCTGCACTTTTCAACTCCTACAGCATCTCCTTATGGATTTCTAATGAACCAACGTTTGATGCATCAGAGATGTTTATGGAAGACTATTTGCTAAAATGTCGATCTAATGGATGTATTGGATTCAATCTTTTTACTCTACATCTGAATTCTCCTATATAGAGAATTTGAAAGTGTATGCTGTGCTGTTTTTTATTCCTGATCATAGCAGTTTACAGCATAGGTAAAGCATTCAATCATATTCAGCAATTGTTGGAAAAAGCTTATTCACTGTCGTACTTTTCGCTGGAAAAGTTTACATCTTCTAGCTAGTTATGCTGAGACATTCTGTATGCCTTTCAGACCCAACTTTCAGTGTCTGCTGCTGGGAAGAGCCAAGGGTATAACAAAAAGGTAAAAAGTGTCATCAGCTCTGCAGTTTTTTGATCCCCTCATCTCTAGTACATCACTACATCAGTAAACTAACATTTAATCTTCCTGCTTTGGACTCCATCAATGACCAATCGGTATCTGCTATATTAGGCATCCACACCCTAGGGTAGATACCTAAGGCTTTTTATACAGATTTATCATTCGCCTGATCGAATGATGACAGAGTTTGCACATTCGCTTGTGCAGCTTGTTTATACTGGTAGATAAATCATTCGATCTTTGGCTTGTAAATAGTTCAGTTGTTCACATTCAATGTACCAGTGAATGTAAATGACCAAACGATCGCTCTTCACATGCAACGTCACTGATAAGTGGTCATTTTTGTAGGCATTGGGAACTTTGGGGTTATGGGAGCACAATAAGTAGCACTGTTATGAGTATACTTTAAATGGGGAAATAAGGCTGGCACTGTTGTCGGGAAAGTGTGGCATTTAAAAAGGCTGTATAGCCTGCTGCTCCTTTGTGTTCTTCATAAATTGGTAGTCTGTAGGTCAACGCTATTTGCCAGGACAAAGGGAGGCCAAAAAGTCGTATTGATGACTTGGTGTTTGGTATGGAGTTGTCCTTTACCAAGTGTGGCCCATAGCTGTCTTTGACTTTTAGGGGGTCTTAAAGTTGAAAGTTTTGAACTCATGACCTATTGCATTGAAGCAACAGTGACGTAAACATCAATGTTCATTTGACAAACCCATTACATTTTCCAATATTTCTCCTAGTTTGTAAGCTGTGGGATTTATGCCAAGTTCAACTTGAACAGAAGATGTTGCCATTAATGCAAATCAGAAACTGATATAAGTTTATATGCATAGTTGTATTTATCTGCCTAAATGATAAAAACGGTTAAAAGGGTACAAACTGAAAATGATTGAGCATGCATCTCAATTGCAATGTTATGAAAATCATTTGGTAGCAATTCTGCCCATGTTTTCCTCTCTTGTGTTGACATGTACGGGATCCATCTGTGTGAGTCTGCGAAGAGGCTGGACTGCCATATTACGTTTATATTACTAGGATTACATTCCAGCTTTGTAGAGCAATTTTCCAACTAGCAGCTGTTTGATACATTATAACAAAGCTGACAAGCTGCAATCATTACAATATTAATAGGCAATTATTATCATTAACATAGCTTTTATTATCATTAACATATTAATAGGCTTCTTATTTATCACTTTATTACATTGACTTATGTGAGGACTAAATGTAGGATTTGTCATATGCTTCCAAATATATTTCGCAATTTCTAAAGCCAGTGGAGGGAAGATTCGTTGTGCTACGCTTTGCTATCTGTGCTGGGGTGTATTGCAGCTCTATATATGTTTTACGTAACTTAATAATTTAACTAATTGTAATTTGAACAAAAGTTAAAAAAGTTAAGATTTTGTATAACAAGGAAGGAAGAACAATAAACCAGATAAAATGAATTATTTCCAAAATGTTTATTTCCTGAACTTCTTGCGGAGAACACATTGGGAATTGCACTTATTTTTTCTACTCTTTGTTTTTCCTACTTACTGTTTTCATAAGTGTTTAAAACCCCTTTTGACACTAAAATGAATGAATAGTCATTTCAATTGATCCTCGAGCTGGAAAATCAAAGGAAGACTAGATAAAGACAGTTTGCAAAATAATGGCAACTAACAATAAGATGACCCTCCGGGCCTGAACAAATGGAGATGGCCGCACCAGCTTCTCTGACTACCTGACGCACAATGTGTATTTGTTAGCATCATTAGTCTAAAGGCTCTTTTACACACAACGATTATCGCACAAAATTCGCTCAAAAGCCATCTTTTGAGCGATAATCGTTATGTGTAAATGTGTGCCCATCGTGCATTTACCATGCACTTTTCGTCCATCGCTGAGTTCAGCTCAGCTTAAAATCCATTGGGACTGATAGGACAGACCGCACACTGAGTTCTCCACGGGCAGTGCTGATAATATTCTTTCAGCAGCTGTCCCGCTGGAGAAAAATAGGAATGTATTTAGAGAAGAGACCACCTGCTGTTCCCTAAATACATACAAATGAAGTTACTTAGCTACTAATGGGCTGAGTAGCCCATTAGTAGCTAATGCAAAATGATCGCTCAAAACTGTCAATTTCTGAGGAATTTTGAGCAATCATCTGTGTGTGTAAATGGACCTTAAGACTCAAATCTGCTTTAATTAAGCAGTGCTATCTGTCAGAACCAGCAACTCTCGGGGCCGCCGTGCCCACACCAACGGTCCTGCCACCCGGGTTACAGGAGTGCGGCGTAGGGGAGCCCCGCTTCTAGTGATCTCCCCGGGCCACTGTAAAACTGGTCGCCGCCGGGTTGCTAGGGAGGCAGCAGGTGCTTTTTTAATTCCTTGACTACCAAGCATGCTTCCTTGGTAATTGTCTGTTCTGCTAGGCTGGGGGCATGTCCCCAGCACCTCCTTGATGGGCCCTGCTGCTGTCAGGCTCCCCGCCCCAATCAGCTCTTTTCCTTCCAGCCCTTGCCAGTGTTAGTTTGGTTCTCCAGCTGCACCCGCGTTTATTCTGACTGCTCTTGTGACCCCGGCTTTTCTGACTTCTGCTCTTGGACTTTGACTACGTTTTTGCCTTCCCCTCTGTACTGCGTACCCTCCTATTGCCGACCCGGATTGTCTGACCATTCTACCGTTTGTTTGTCTTCAGTGTCTGTTTGTCTTCCCGTGTCCTGCTTCCCTAGTGACAGTAGGGACTGCCGCCCAGTTGTCGCCCTGGGGATTAGCCCAGGGAGGCAAGTAGGCAGGGACAGGGGTTGTGGGATTTCTCAGGGACCCCCATATCCCGGACACTGTCCTGACAGGAACACTGGCCAAAGGAAGGTCAGACCCTTGTATCCGCCCGGCAACTTTGACCCCTTGATGGAGGCCGTGGCGGCTTTAGCAAACCAGGTCCAGGTCCTTACGAACCTTACCCAGGACCTAACCGCCCGCTTGCAGCTACAGGAACAAGTGGCGGCTGCAGGTCCCATGCAGCCCCCTTCCGCTCCAGGGACGATGTCAGAACCTCGAGCCACGCTTCCGGATTGCTTCTCCGTAGAGAGAGGTCAGTTTTTTGCATTCAGAGAGAGCTGCAAGCTCTACTTTGATCTCCGCCCCCACTCCGCTGGTACTGAATACCAGAAAGTGGGAATTGTAATTACCCGCCTGAGGGGAGAGCCCCAAAATTGGGCCTTCTCGTTACCAGCTGGCTCTCCCGCCCGACTATCCTTTGACGCTTTTTTTTCCACCTTGGATCAAATTTATGACGAACTCGACCGGGCCGGCTACGCAGTCTCCAAGCTTCTGGCCCTGCGCCAGGGTTGCAAGATGGCGGAGGACTACTGTTCCCAATTCCGCCAACATTCTACGGAATCCGGGTGGAATGATGCCGCCCTAAAAGACTTATTTTTGGCCAGTCTATCTGAGGGTCTTAAGGACCTACTTGTGGCCCACCCGGAGCCAAGAACCCTGGAGCAAGCCATGTCGCTGGCTATTCGGGTCGACTGACGTTTGAGGGCCAGACACGCCGCTCGGACCACTCCACTCCCCACGCCCACTTCTTCTACTGACCCGACTTTTTCACCTCCCACCACCGAGCCCATGGAGCTGGGAGCCATGAACCCTAAGCAATGACGGGAATATCGCCTGAAGAAGAATCTCTGCTTCTACTGCGGGGAGCCGGGTCACCGCATTGCAACCTGCGCTAAGAAGCCACGGCAGGAAAAACTTCCGCTCCTAGGCAGTTGTCGGTAGGACTGTCTAGAAGCCATGGTACTCCCTGTGTTGTCCAAAATGTTGTTGCCCTGCACCCTAGAATTCCATTCTTTCCACCGTTCTGGGCAAGCCTTCGTTGATTCGGGGGCTGCTGCAAATTTCGTTAATTTTAATTTCGTTGCTCAACTGTCCGGGGTTTTGTTTTGCTTAGAGACTCCGATTTTTGTTTCAGGAGTGGACTCCACTCCATTGCAGGCAGGGGTAGTTAATCTGGTTACCCCTGAGGTAAGGTTTACTATAGGAGCCCTACATGTTGAAACCTGCACATTTCTGGTGATGAGAGATTTGTCTGTGGACGTCGTCCTAGGTCCCCCCTGGCTCCGAGAGCACAATCCTGTAGTAAATAGGGACACGTTGGAACTGGTAGAGTAGGGTCCCCGCTGTGCCAACCACCTCTGTCCGGTCGAGGTGGGTATCTCCACCTGCGAGGGGATTCCCCTACCAGATTACCTCTCCGAGTTCTCTGACGTTTTCTCCAAGCAATTATCTGAAGCCCTGCCCCCTGATAGGGAATGGGACTGTAAAATTGATTTGATTCCTGGGGCCAAACTTCCTAATGGCCGCATTTATAATGTTACGGTTCCAGAGAGAGAATCCATGAGGGACTATATCCAGGACAGCTTGGCCAAGGGGCACATCCGGCCCTCAGAATCCCCGGTGGGTGCCGGGTTTTTCTTCGTCGAGAAAAAGGATGGGGGTCTCCGGCCCTGTATAGATTATAGAGAGCTAAATAAAATCACAGTCAGAAACCAGTATGCTCTTCCGCTCATTCCTGACCTCCTCAACCAGGTTGGTGGTGCCCAATGGTTTTCTAAACTTGACCTCAGGGGAGCGTACAACCTCATTCGCATTTAGGAGGGGGATGAGTGGAAAACCGCCTTCAATACGCCTCTCGGTCATATTGATTACCTAGTAATGCCTTTTGGATTGTGTAACGCCCCCGCCATTTTTCAGGGGTACATGAATTCTGTGTTTCAGGATATCATGGGGGTGTTCGTTGTTGTATATCTAGACGACATTCTGATTTTTTTCCTCTGACTTGCCGAGTCACCGTACTCATGTTCAGACCGTGCTAGCTCGACTCAGACGTAACAAGCTGTTTGCTAAGCTCGAGAAATGTGTTTTGGGAGTACAAAAGATATTATTCTTAGGGTATATCATCACGCCATGTGACTTCCAGATGGATCCTGGGAAGGTAAAAGCCATCACGGAGTGGGCCCGGCCAGGTACCTTGAAAGCTCTTCAACGCTTCCTCGGCTTTGCCAATTACTATCGCAAGTTCATTAAAGACATCTCCGTGGTGGCTAAACCTCTAACGGACCTCACCAGAAAGGGAGCAGATGGAGTGCCTGGTCTTCTGATGCTCTTAGGGCCTTCGATACCCTAAGGGCGGCGTTCTCTTCAGCGCCCGTCCTAGTACAACCGGATCTGTCCTGCCCATTTGTTGTGGAGGTAGACGCCTCAGAGTTTGGTGTGGGAGCGGTACTATCCCAAGGTCCCTCCACACTCACTAACCTTAGACCGTGTGCTTATTTTTCTAGAAAGTTCTCTTCCACTGAACGGAACTACGACATAGGCAACCGGGAATTGCTGGCTATTAACCCCTTCCCGCTCCTGGACGTACCTGGTACGTCATGGTAGCGGGATACTTCCCGCAACATGACGTACCTGGTACGTCATGTCATTAAAGTGTCGCCGCGGTGACAATCGCGGCGACACAGCATCGATCTTGGCTGATATCGTCGGCAGACAAGCGAGGCATCCGGGCTGGGGACCAATCAGAGCGGTCCCTCCCCCACGATCGCTGTGATTGGTCAGGGAAAAACTCCCTGACCAATCACAGAGCGGCAGCGGTGTTCGCGCTGTTTAGAATAGGAGCTCTGTCTGCAAGCACCGCAGTGTGTTTCCGGTGCTTGTAGAAAGAGCAACCACCGTATTGTGTGCCATAAAAACGAGCGATTAGAGTGTAGATTAGGCAGGGAGTGAGTGTAGTGTAGTGGAGTGGAGTGGAGTGGAGTGGAGTGTAGTGTAGTGGAGTGTAGTGTAGCAGAGTGGAGTTAGTGATCAGTGTAGTGGAGAGGAGTTAGTCATCAGTGTGGTGTAGTGGAGTGAGTGTTAGTGATCAGTGTGGTGTAGTGTAGTGAGTGTAGTGAGTGATTGATCAGGCAGTGTAGTGTAGTGAGTGTAGTGAGTGAGGGATCTGTAGTGTGTGATCAGAAGTGTAGTGAGTGAGCTGTAGCGTGCGATCAGCAGTGTAGTGTAGCGCAGCGTGTAGTCAGTGTATCCCTTGGTGTAAAAAAAAAAAAAAAAAGTTCCTGTTGTTCCCATTTTGTTACCTGTCCCGTCACCCGTTATTAGTTAGTGTAGCGTTTAGTTAGTCCGTCTAGTGTGTAGCGTGTCGTTAGTCCGTGTACTGTCAGTGTATTCGTCTGTGTAAAAAAAAAAAAAAGTTCCTGTTGTTCCCATTTCGTTACCTGTCCCGTCACCCGTCATTAGTTAGTGTAGCGTGTCGTTAGTCCGTCTAGTGTGTAGTGTGTCGTTAGTCCGTGTTGTGTCAGTGTATTCGTCTGTGTAAAAAAAAAAAAAAAACACTTACGTGAATACACCACATAAGTTTCCGCGTTCTTTCCGACCCCCGTCCCGTGGTCACCCCATCCCGCAGTGTCCCATCTAATAAAACTTTTTCCCTGTGTGCCCCATTTTATATAAATATGGCCCGCAGGAGGTACACTTCAGAGGAACTGTATGCAATCATTGCATCAGACTCGGACTCAGGTAGTGGTGATGACGACCCCACTTTTTTGGCATTCTCCGACTCCTCATCCTCATCCTCATCCAGCGAGTCTGAGCTCCCTGCACCCCCGAGAAGGCGTCCAAGGACCGCCACTGACCCCAATGCATTAGATGCTCACTGGAGTACCCCGGAAGATTACAGACCCCAGATCCCTGATTTTATTGGGAACCCAGGGATTCAATTTGATCCGGAAGGGCTCAGAGGGAAGGACTTCTTCAAGTTTTTTTTTTCAGAAGAGTTCATTGCCCATATTGTTACCCAGACTAATTTGTACGCCCAGAATTTTATTCAACAAAATCCCACCTCCAGCTATGCCAGACCCGATAAGTGGACCCCAGTGGATGCACCAGAGATACAAAAATTTTGGGGGCTTATACTAACCATGGGGCTAATAAAGAAGCCAACAATCAGGGCGTACTGGTCTACCGATATTTTGTACCACACCCCAATGTTCCGCATGGCGATGTCGAGGATGCGCTTTGAGTGTATTTTAAAATTTCTGCACTACAATGACAACCAGCTGTGCCCCCCCAGCGATCACCCCAATTACGATCGGTTGTATAAGATCAGGCCCGTAATAGACCATTTTAACGCCAAGTTTGCCCAGGCGTATGCCCCACAGATAAACATTGCAGTAGACGAGTCCCTGGTACACTTCAAGGGGAGGCTAAAATTCCGCCAGTACCTGCCCAGTAAGCGGGCACGGTATGGTGTGAAGTTGTACAAGCTGTGCGAAAGTACATCAGGGTACACCCACAAGTTCCGTATTTACGAGGGCAAGGACACTAAAATTGAGCCCCCAGAATGCCCCCCCGTGCTGGGAGTAACAGGGAAAATAGTGTGGGAACTGGTGCACCCACTATTAGACCAGGGTTACCATCTGTACCTGGATAACTTTTATACCAGTGTCCCCCTGTTTCAGTGCCTCGCTTCCAGAGGAACAGTGGCATGTGGCACTGTTCGGAAAAATCAAAAAAGCCTCCCTAAGATGCTGCTTGGGCAACTGCTCAGAAGGGGTGAGAGCCGGGCCCAATGCAGCGACAATGTATTGTGCGTTAAATATAAGGACAAGAGGGATGTCCTTATGTTGACGACAATACACGGCCACAGCAGTACCCCCTGCCCAGTACGAGGTACCAGTGCAGAGACCCCCAAACCAGACTGCGTCCTCGACTATAATAAGTACATGGGAGGGGTCGATCTATCAGACCAGGTACTGGAGCCCTATAGAGCCATGCGGAAAACACGGGTGTGGTACAAAAAACTGGCCGTGCACCTCGTACAGATGGCACTGTATAATGCCTACGTGCTGTTCCGAGGTGCAGGCCACAGGGGGACATTCCTTGAATTTCAAGAGGAAGTTATCAGGGACCTAATATTTGGGGACCAGGAGCTGGGGGAGAGGCCAAGTACTTCTGGAAGCGAGGCCACAAGAATTGTACCAGGGCAGCATTTTCTCAGTGAAATTCCCTCCACTGCGACTAAGGGAAGGACCCAAAAGAGGTGCAGAGTGTGCTACAAACAGGGGATAAGAAAAGACACCATATACCAGTGTGAAACGTGCCCCACACAACCCGG